>NW_027526460.1:50295408-50820412 GCF_048455015.1 Haemaphysalis longicornis
AAACTTAATCAACTCGAGTAATAATGTGCCTTTGCAGTATTTTTTTTTAATTCAGAGAGGTTTCGTAGTTCTTAGGCGACGTTAGCAAGAACCGCCGCGTATAATGCGGCGTACAATTTCACCGAACACACTCAGGTGTTGTAATCGGTGTGCGGGACCACTCCGAATAACGCCAATGGCGATAGCTGTTGGGTAAATATGGCGTCGGGTGACATTACAAGAGAACATTACAAGAACTACGATGAACATTACTACAATAATTACAACGACGATTACAAGAGCTACGAAGAAGAAAACTACGATGAACGTTACAAGAGAAGAAGGTCGAAGAAGTGCGTGCGTGCGCACAATTCACGAGCCACGCGAACGAACATTGGGGCGTGACCCGGCTGCCCGTGCCGCTCTGTGCCAGAAGGCTTCTAAATTCCTGTGCGGGCTCCCAGTGTCCCCTGTGAGCCCGACAGTCATCGGCCCTCGCCTGGCGCTTGATTATCCCGTTTACGGCTGGCCAGTTGCTTCACCGTCAGGGGCATCTCGCCTTCGTGTTGCAAGGCCCGCTTCCCAAGCGTCGCTGCTCGTTGCGTGGATTCTGAGCTTCCGTGCGAGGAGCGTCTCATGGCACACGCGGCCGTGTACCGCTTCGAACACCCCGGCATGCCAGCGCTGGGTGAGCTGGCAAGCGGACACGACGGCGCATGGTGGACGCACCAGGAGGTCGACGAGTCCGTGGCGTACATCCGGCGCTCGTTAAAGCTTCCGCGCCACTACTGCCGCTCCTGCGACGTGCCTGTTGGCCACGACAGCGTGTTACTCGAGCATCCCAAGTCTGCGAGGCAGATGGCGGAGGACAGAGCGACGGCGGCGAACCATGCGCCTGGAGTCCAGCCGGCTGCTCGAGCAGACGATGAGCCATCTCAGTGTGAATTTGCGAAGGCGCGGAAGCCCTACACGCCTCAGCACGCCAGGAAAGCAACTGAGAAACGGTGGGTTATCACCGCGAACCAGTTCAGGAAGGCTGTCGGGGGAATTCTTGGCAAGAAAGACCGTGTTTGCACTGATCGCGCCCGCCAGATCGTCGAGCTGCCGACTGACGCCTCGATGTCCTCGCGAAGTCTCGAGACTCAGTGCGTCGATGGTGGAGTCGGAATTCTTGGCAACAAAGACCACATTTGCACTGATCGTTCCCGCCAGATCGCCGAGCCGCCGACTGATGCCTCGATGGCCGGAAGTCTCGAGACTCAATGCGTCGACGGTGGAGTCGATGGAAGCAGCGCTGAAGCGCTTCCTGCCCGTATTCCAGCGGCGCACAAAGGACGTCAACTTCATCTCGCATAACCGGGACAGAGGGGACTGTCATCCCAGACAACCACGCCCGAAACGCTGTCGGCGGCGGACCTCATCTGGCGAAGGAAGCCTGCATATGGTCGCGAAGAAAAAAAGTTCCGCGTACTATTTCACGCTTAGTTGATTGGATTAAACGTTTCTTTACGTATGCGAAACACCCTGTCGCCGTGTAAATTAATCAGATATTTCGCGGTGATATTTTCTTCATACTGCATGTTCTTCCTAACCTTTTTCCGTTTCAACACTGCACGGAAATGTTTACGACGATCGCAGTAACCGGTTTTGCTTGCTCCACCGAGGCCATTGCGCTATATTGTGGGCTGTTTTTTTGGAGTGGTAATATTCTATATAAAATAAGAGGAAAAGACCAATACCACCTTCCACCTAGTCTTCTTCTGCCCGCAGCACCCAACCCCCCTTCACTCCCCCACCCTTGAGCAGTGGGAGTCCGCTCTGACCAGCTCGTCACCGGAGCAGCAGCTCGCCCTGGTGAAACGAGCTCTGGAATCGGCGCGGGCTCGCGGCCTCCTGGACATGGGAGGCTGACCACTTCCCCTTCCTTCTCCCCTAAAGCTCAAATAAACGTTTTTACCACCACCACCACCGACGCCCCGGTGATATGGTAGTGCTCTTATTTACAAGATGGCGATTAGTCGACTTTCCGAAGCAGCTCGATCGAGAGCTGCTCCCGCGTGATGACAGGCACCGATGATGATAATCTCATCGGTGCAGCGATGATGATAATAAAGTTTCAACAGTCTAATAAAGCTTGAGGAGGACCAGCTGCCACGATGAAGATGGTTTACGCAATACGCGTATAGGCGTTTCCTAGTCAACAGCCAAGCGACGCATGGCGCCATCTAGGGGAATGTTCGGAGCTATGTCCACGTGCATCTGGCCCTTAATTTAATCGCTCAGAACCACTTACGTTCCATTCCCTCATTGACTTACTTCCCAGGCTTACAGAGGACGAGTGCATGATGATGTCAGGGCCTATTACACTGGAGGAAGTAAGGATGCCATCTCCGCGCTTAAGACTAACAAGACCCCGGGGCCAGATGGCCTTGGTGGGGAGTTCTATCAAAAGTTTTCTGGTATCCTTACTCCAGTTCTCTTGGACGTATTTACGGCTGCCTATGATCATAATGTATTGCCGCCAACCTTTTATTCAGTACACATGGTACTAATCCCCAAAACTGCGGATGCAGAAAAACTAAGGTATGTAGAGGGTTACCGACCAATCGCCCTCTGCAACGTTGACTACAAAATTTTTGCAAACATTTTATCTAGGCGCCTTCAATTTGTAATCACTAGTTTAGTGGGGTCCCACCAAACTTGCGGTATTCGGGGCAGGAGTATTAACACAAATATTCATATCGCTCGTTCTGTCTTGGAGTGCGTGTCCGATTCGGTAGATCAGGTGGCCCTAATACAAATTGACCTTGCAAAAGCATTTGATCGGGTTTCTCACGATTTCTTATTCGAACTTCTGGCAGCAGTGAACTTAGGCGATGTGTTATATAAGGGCATCAAGCTGTGCTATGATCGGTGCAGTACACAGCTTATCGTCAATCGTATTCTGTCTAAGCCGATTGCGATCAAGTCGTCTGTCAGACGAGGCTGCCCCCTGTCACCATTGCTGTTTGCATTATACCTCGAGCCTCTTAATTTGTCTCCGCATTCAGCAGAGTCAAAGAGTGAAAGGTTTTGCTTACAATCGTGCGAAGTTAAGGTGCTTGCTTATGCAGCTGATATAGTGTATTTTTGCGCTGACAAAAGGAGTGCCCAGGAAGTCCTTACAGTGACTAAGCAGTTCTGCGATGTGTCTGGAGCAGATGTTAATATTGAAAAAAACTAAGGGATTTTAGATCGGACAATGGGGAACGAAACCATCCACATTCGCTGGTGTTATTTTGGATAGCGCCCCACTTCAGTACCTCGGCGTGCCGTTACATCAAATACGGAACACAGGGCCTCATTGGTCATCAGCGCTCACGCAAGTTAAGCGCGCATCGCAGGCATGGAATGGGCGAGACCTCTCTGTGTTTGCACGTGCAAGAGTGTGTAACGTCTTCCTTGCCACAAAACTTCTTTATGTGCTTCAAGTGCTTCACTGTGGCGAGCAAAAGTTCAGGCCCGACATAGAGTTTTTGCAACATTTGTGTGAGGTTCTCAATGGGAACATATATGCGCAGGGACAACTTGTTTCTTCCTTTAAAGGCAGGGGTGTTGGGCTCATGCATTTGTTTGTGCACCAACTTGTGTCTCGTTTTTTCTTCTACAAATTGGTTGACCACCCACTTTTACTAACTGTACTTCAGCAGCGCATAAGTTTCCATTTGCCTTTTTTGCTTGTATGTACGGGCGACGTCAATACGAAGCCTCCATGGGGATTTCTCAAAGTGGTCGTGGAGTAATTTAACTTTCTTACCGCGCGGTTTTCCTTGGAATATCTGTTCAGCATGTCAAGGAAAACTATGACGAACACTCTTATTGACAGTCTATTCCCGGTGCCTGTTTATCGCCAGCCTTACTTAGGCCACCAGAAAAGCAATGTTTTAAAAACGCGCAATGAGCATGTGTATCCCGCCAAATGCAAAAACATTTTTCTTCAAGCTTCATTCTTCCACACTACCAGTTAAGACATGGCTGCGCGACCAAGGAACGTCTATTCCTTGGTCGGACAATTGTCGCCTCTGTAATCAACCCGAGACAATTGGTCATTGTTTTGTGTTGTGCCGGGACGCTGTGTTCTTCTGGGACGTTTTGCAGCGGACACTAAGAAAGGACATTGGCATCACCCCGTACACCATTCGCTTCCTGCCATTTGAAGATGTTAATCGGGTGCCATATGACGTTTTCGTTCTCCTAGGATTGTTTAGCTTGTGGAAGTGCCGCATGACTGATCGGCATGCGGAACCCCCTAGGCCGAACAGGCGGCGTTGGTGCGGAGCGTTTATGCTGCGCAGAGTGATCCACCAGAGTGGCTGCCTCTTTTGGATGCGTGCGTTTGCTTGCCTGAGCTTTGATCTTTGTTCGACTGATGTCCGTGCCCTTTGCTGTCTGTTAGTGTTTATATTGTGTGTTAAGTGTCTTGTCTTTTGAAGTTTTCTAAAATTTTCATGCATTAAATAAAAAAAATGCTCTCCTAGTGCAGTAGTTCCGCTCCTGCGAAGCAAGCTTCCAACTCGGGTTCGAATCCCGCTACCGCTGTTTTTTTTTTTGTGTATGTTCAAGGGTTTGTCATAGTTCAATGTTAACATTCGTTATTACGCATATAATCTATTTATGACATCTTTACGCATTATAAATGGGATCTCGGGTATTTTCATTGCTTTGGTCAGTTTCAGCTACTGCTTTTTGTACGTTTTTGCGGGTTTTCCCCTTTTAGGTCGGTTTCGACTATTTCTGTTGAACATTTTTCTACACCGTGGTTTTCAACCATTGCAGGTCCGTTTGGGCTGTTATTTATTTAAGTTCGGGTAGTTCTGTGCGCTTTAGGCACGTTTATTCTGTGATATAACACCCATAAGCAAGCTCAGGTAACGGCTGGCTGTGGTGACTAGAAAACGCATATACGCGACTAAATACCGCCGACTACTAGGTCGAAAAGTAAAAAGTAAAAAAAAAGAACTACTTGCTTCACAGACCTGTCTCTTGAGCAAAGCCCTCGCTTAGAATGGTTCTTACTGCGCTTGGTTAATATTACATAAAGATTTCGTGTACGTACTTTTAAAGAGAAAGCTTTCTGAGTGGGACCGATGGCGCCCTGTCAAAAAAACTAATGTATTTCGTTCGGTCGACCAAAAAGCTCGGATAAAATCTCTGGACACACGGCTCGTGCGTGAAACCAGGCTTCCATTATGACGGAGCGGTTACTTGAAAATCGAGAAAAAGGAACTGTTCTCTTTAAGACAATGCAGGCATTGATCATCATGAAGAAGCAGTGCAACAGTATATACCTATATCTCATAAACCACGTATCGGCGAGAAAAACATGAAAAAAAATAAAAATAAAAGTTTACTGACGTTTCAGGAAGAGGACTCCCTTTCTTCAGAGTGGAAGAAGATTAGAAGAAGAATACTCTGAAGAAACGAAGTCCTGTTCTTGAAACATCAGTAAACTTTTATTTTTATTTTTTAATGTTTTTTTCGTGTGTCTATCTCTACATAACCTATATATATATATATATATATATATATATATATATATATATATATATGAGGGGCTCCGTGAAATAAGACAGAAAATAAGGGTTGGCAGTCAAGAAAACCTCGGAAAGCAAAGGGGAGGTTGTGGTGGGTCATAGAAAGAGATGAAGAATTTTTTGAGTCGGAAAGAAAGTGGTGAAAGAGTGGCGCTGGCTACACCCCCAATCACAGGAAACAAAAAATACCTAAACATAAATACCCCAGAAAGTGGAGGGGAAGATCGCCCCGCCGGTAGCGTAGTGGTTATCGCACCAGACCGGTATTCTGGAGGTCGTTGGTTCGGATCCCACCTGGCGGGCATTTTTTGTCCACTTTCTTTCTTTCCAAATTCTCTATCTGTGTCAATGACCTACCACATCCTCCCCTTTGCTTTCCGAAGTTTTCTTGACTGCTAACTCTTATTTCTATATATATATATATATATATATATATATATATATATATATATATATATATATATATATATATATATATATATATATAAGAGAAGAAAAACTTCGAACAAGGTAAAAGCACGATTGTGGCCTACGTTTCAGCAAAGAGAACTTGCTTTCCTCAGGGCAAGTTCTCTTTGCTGAAACGTAGGCCACAATCGTGCTTTTACCTTGTTCGAAGTTTTTCTTCTCTTGTGTTCTCTACCATCTTCAAAGTTCTACTACTCCCTGGATTATATATATATATATATATATATATATATATATATATTGTGAGCATGCTACGATAGTGCTCGCTTCAAGGACACATGGAAGGTGCCTGCTACTTTCGTGTCCAATCCACCTTGCACTCCGTCTGCTTCTCAAGACAATTATCATCACCATGTCGCACCTCATCTGTTTCTCATACCCATCCACATCATCATTCCTCGGGCTGGTATTCTCGGTTGCCTCTCGGAATAAACGCGCCGTCCCGACTGACTCTGCGACGTCTCTTCTGGGTGACGGCTGCCTTTGACGTCTCCCTCAAGTGGTGGAGGTGCACCTCGGTCCTGTCCTCGGTCTTTCCCAGTCGCACACCTGGAGCTCCGTTCCGGTAGGCGCTTGCCTCTGAGGATGCAGCACGAGAGCGGGAACAGCCCCCCCGGAGCGTCAGCTGCCGTGCCTGCTGCGTTTACCATCACCAGCCACCAACGCGATCCGCCAGGTTTTTATGGCCGTCGAGGTGAGGATGTCGACGACTGGCTGGATAGCTATAATCGGGTCAGCAGCTTTAATCGGTGGGATGACGCATTCAAGCTCCGAATCGTCTCCTTCTCCCTGCACGAGGCGGCCAAGACGTGGTTCCGTAACAACGAACACACTATCACAGACTGGACCGGCTTTACTCAGGAGATACGAAAAATTTTCGGCACGCCGTCCATTCGCGCAGAAGTAGCCAGACAAAAGCTTGCCTCACGCATTCAATGCCCTGATGAGACATTCGCCTCATACATCGAGGACGTCGTCGCTCTTTGTCGCCAAGTGGATGAAACCATGCCAGAGGCTGACCAGGTGCGTCATATATTGAAAGGTATCGCTCCGTTTGCCTTTAACGCTCTGGCTGTGGAAAATCCTGCAAGCGTTAGCGATGTCCGCAAGACTTGTCAACGGCTGGACCAACTACAGTCTATTCGCCTTCGCCAGGAGGCTTGGGCCTCTCATCAATATGGGGACTCGAACCTGCGCAGTCTCATTCGCGCGATCATTCGCGAAGAACTGCAGCACCACGACTCGCCTTGCTCGTCGCGTGACCATTGTCACACCAATGCGCCTGAGCTCCGAGATATTGTCAGAGAGGAGCTAACATCCATTACGGGATATACACCCGCACGTCCTCCTCTTGCCACCGTCTGCACGCAGTCCTACTCGCCCACGAGTCCTCCCCTGGCCACCGTCTACGCGCCGTCCTACTCCGCGATTGCGGCCAAACCGCCCTTGCAGGTTGAGCCACCGTCGCCGCAGGCCCATGTGACAGCGATTGCCGCAGCACCTGCTTCTCCGCATTATTACACCTCCATGCGACCGGGCCGTCAACGGTTTCCCGGAGATGGCCCAGTGTGCTACTATTGTGGAATCAGGGGCCACATTTCTCGTTTCTGTCGTCGACGTCAGCAAGACGAGCGGAGAGGCTACGCCCCGTTCGAACGTGACTATTCCCGGTTTCCCTACGGCTATCGGCGTATCGAACACGTTTCCCCTCCGCGTCGCCCTTCTTCGCCTCCAGGGCCACTCGAGCCTCCGAGTCATCGTGCTGCACGCCGCCGCTCGCCTTCGCCGTACCGTCGTTCCTTGTCGCCCCTCCGTCCTGCCACCCATGCTACTAACACCCACCAGGAAAACTAGCTTCTGCAGTTTTTGGAGGGAAAACTGCACTAGTGCGAACAACGACAACTCCTCCAGAAAGACCCTCGAACACTGTCAGAGTCGAAGTAGAAGGTGTAAAGGTTGATGCACTTGTTGACACAGGAGCCAGTATTTCAGTCATTGATGGTAATTTTTGTTCGGAGCTACGCAAAGTGAAAACCCCGTACACAGGCCCCTCCCTATGTAATGCGAATCAAGGAGCAATCGAACCTACCGGATATTGTACTGTGCGTGTTTTTATAGATGGAATTCGGCATCACATACAGTGTGCGGTTTTGCCGCATTGCGCCCATCATCTCATTTTAGGGTGGGACTTCCTCTCGTCTGCATCCGCCGTAATCTCCTGTCACCACCCCGACATCGAACTGACGGAAACAGACGATTCAAGTGTTCCTGACGCGCCGCAGCAGCGCTTAGTGGCCAGCGCGGATTACGTCCTCGACCCCTGCTGTGAGAAAGTCATCTCCATTCGTTCGGATCAATTTTGTGATGGTGACGTCCTGATCGTTCCCACTCCTCGCGTTCTTGCCAAAGGCCTGGTGATCGCAACGAGTCTAGTGCGATTTTCACATGGAGCTGCCGATATAATCGCCGTTAACACCAATCGTGAGCCCATGCTCCTACGTAAGCGCACTACAATTGCTAGTGTTGCTGACTCGGAGGCCACCTGTATTTTCCCGCTCTGTGCAGTGTCATCCCCTGCTCATGTGAATTCCGGCTCTCCTGGCAGTGATCTAACCGCAACGATGGGTTCTGACCTCTCCCCGGCTGAGACCGAAGCGTTAATGGCGCTTCTGACCAAACACAAATCTTTATTTGACGCTAACTGCACCAAACTCGGTCAGACGTCGGTGGCAACGCATCGCATCGAAACCGATGGGTCTCGCGTTATTCACCGCCGTCCTTACCGTGTGTCCTCCTCAGAAAGGAAAATTATTAGCGAAAACGTCACCGATATGCTTCAGCGGAACATCATTCGGCCGTCAACCAGTCCGTGGTCATCTCCGGTTGTTCTCGTGCAGAAAAAGGACGGATCAGTGCGATTTTGCGTTGATTATCGCGCACTGAACAAGATTACACGAAAAGATGTCTACCCGATGCCACGAATTGATGACGCCCTAGATTGTTTACAAGGAGCGGAATATTTTTCAAGTCTTGATCTGCGCTCGGGGTATTGGCAGATCCCCATGCACGAGGCCGATAAAGAGAAGACCGCGTTCGCCACCCCCGACGGGCTGTATGAGTTTAATGTTTTGCCATTCGGGCTTTGCAACGCCCCTGCAACATTCGAGCGGATGATCGATACAGTTCTTCGCGGTCTCAAATGGAAATCGTGCTTTTGTTATCTCGACGATATCGTTGTCTTTTCTTCGAGTTTCCGTGAGCACCTGAAGCGACTGGACGAAGTCCTCACCTGCCTTGCGAATGCGGGCCTGCAACTTAATACTAAGAAGTGCCGCTTTGCTAGTCGAAGCATTAAAGTTTTGGGACACGTCGTGAGCAAGGACGGAATTCGCCCAGACCCTGAGAAGATTGCCGCTGTCGTCAACTTTCCACAGCCATTGCATCAAAAGAATCTGCGTAGCTTCCTGGGTCTGGCTTCGTACTTCCGTCGCTTTGTCCGAAATTTCGCTACCCTGGCTTCCCCCCTCAACAAGCTCATGCACTCAGGAACACCCTTTGTGTGGTCTGAAGAATGTGAAGACGCCTTTCAAGCGTTGAAAAAAGCCCTTACTTCCGGTCCAGTACTGTGCCACTTTGACGAGTCCCGACCGGTCCTTCTCCATACGGACGCCAGTGGACATGGCTTGGGTGCTGTTCTCTTGCAGACGGATGACCAACACAGAGAAAGGGTTGTTTCCTACGCCAGCCGCTCTCTCAGTCACGCCGAGAAAAATTACCCGATTACCGAGCAGGAGTGTCTCGCTGTTGTTTGGGCGGTTCAGAAATTCCGCCCATACCTCTACGGCCGTCACTTCACAGTGGTAACAGACCATCATGCTCTCTGCTGGTTGCAGTCACAGAAAAATCTGACCGGCCGCCTCGGCCGCTGGATAATTCGACTACAAGAATACGACTTTACCGTAATTTACAAATCCGGCAAGAAGCACCTTGATGCAGATGCCCTTTCCCGATGTCCGCTAGATCCTCCTGACGTTCCTCCTTCGACTACCTCACGTAGCGCACTACGTACCATCGCTCCTGTCGTCGACATCCCAACTGACGATATCTCAAATTTGGCGACCCTTCAACAATCAGATTGTTACTGCCGTGGAATTATAGAGCAGCTCATCGGCTCCAAAACACCCGTGAACAGCCGCTATCGCCGTCAACTTCAACAATTTCAGCTTTTCGGCGGAGTGCTTCACCGTTCCATTCACCACCCCTCAGGGTACCGGTGGGTTCCTGTTGCGCCGCGCTCTCTCCGCCCAAAGATACTTCAAGCCTTGCACGATGATGCAACAGCTGGCCATTTAGGTTTCCATAAGACATACGATCGTGTTCGCAGCCGGTTTTTTTGGCCTGGCCTTGCCACTTGTGTCGCCCGCTACATTGCGTCGTGCGTCTCGTGCCAGCAGCGCAAGTGCCCGACGTCCGCTCCTGCCGGACTCCTACAGCCACTGCCTTGCCCGTCGGCACCGTTCGAAACTGTGGGAATCGACCTTTACGGCCCTTTACCTACCACGACTGACGGATATCGCTGGGTGGTGACGGCAGTTGACCACCTCACAAGGTACGCGGAGACAGCTCCCCTTCGTTCCGGTTGTGCTGCTGAGGTAGCCGACTTCTTCTTGCGCGCAATTATCTTGCGCCATGGTGCCCCCAGAGTCCTCTTGAGTGATCGCGGCCGGACTTTCCTGTCTAACATTGTTAAAGAAGTTCTTCGTTCCTCCAACACAGTGCACAAAACCACGTCAGCCTACCATCCGCAAACAAATGGACTAACCGAACGCTTCCACCGTACTCTATCCGATATGATTTCCATGTATATCCGGCCCGACCACACAAACTGGGACGCAATTCTTCCGTTTGTTACATTCGCTTACAACAGCGCTGTTCAGAAGACCACTGGTTATTCGCCATTTTTCCTCGTTTTTGGCCGCCAACCATCTTTTCTTCTCGACACCACCTTCTTTTCTGCTCCCGTACCTACGTCAAGTCCGTTATCCGAGCAGTTTATCTCTCGTCTCGATCACTGCCGTCGCCTTGCTCGCTTGAACACGGAAGCCTGCCAGCACGACCGCAAACTTCGCTATGACGCCACGCATCGTGCCGTACAGTTCCACCCTGGCGATAAGGTCCTCCTTTGGACGCCCATTCGCAAGCCCGGACTCTGTGAAAAATTCCTAAATCGATTTCTTGGCCCTTACACCATCCTGGAGGAAACCTCCCCGGTTAATTATCGCGTCGCGCCCTGTACTCCCCCTACGGACCGCCGCTACAGGGGCACGGAGATCGTTCACGTATCTCGACTGAAACCGTTCACGCCTCGCACTTCGTGAAAGACCGCTCCCAGGTGGTCGCTTCCACGGAGGGGGGGAAAGTGTGAGCATGCTACGATAGTGCTCGCTTCAAGGACACATGGAAGGTGCCTGCTACTTTCGTGTCCAATCCACCTTGCACTCCGTCTGCTTCTCAAGACAATTATCATCACCATGTCGCACCTCATCTGTTTCTCATACCCATCCACATCATCATTCCTCGGGCTGGTATTCTCGGTTGCCTCTCGGAATAAACGCGCCGTCCCGACTGACTCTGCGACGTCTCTTCTGGGTGACGGCTGCCTTTGACGTCTCCCTCAATATATATATATATATATATATAGAGAGAGAGAGAGAGAGAGAGAGAGAGAGAGAGATGCGTTTACTTAGTGCGCGAGATATCCTCATGGGTTCGTTCTCCGTTTGCTATTTCGGTCTGTGGACGCAATTTTAGCGAAGTCTTTGTCACAATTTTGACGCAGTTTTGATGTGAGAAAGCTTTCGCGCTTCTTCCAACTTTCGTTAGATAGGGATGGTAAAGCTTTTTGGACGATTTTTGAAGTGATACAGCGTAAAAAGACGAAGTACACGGGAAAAAAAGCGCGTGGCGGGCGCTGTGCTTCCTCTTCCTTCGTCTGTTTTCTTCCTCTGTCCTCCTTCGTACATGCGCTGTAGCAATTCAACTCGCCCAACCCTTCATTGTGTTAATATACTTCTTTGTGTGGCTTGGCCGTGGAAAGCGGGGAAAAGTCACACTGAAGACTGCTTACGTTTGGAAATGCGAACGTTTAAGACTTTTATTCAAGCTATGCAATAATCCATGTCTAATGCTAGGTCTATCGTGACTGTATCATCAACTGTTGCGACAATGTCTTCGGCACGAGAGAGATATAGATGTCGGGCGTGTATAGTCTTCAGGTCGTAACGGTAGCGGTGAGGTCGGCTACGGTGGTGGTTTCAGCTGCAGCGGGCGTTTGCCTTGAGCTCGCCGTGCGTTTTTTTTTTTGTGTGTGTGTGTGCGTGCGTGCGTGCGTGCGTGCGTGCGTGCGTGTGTGTGTGTGTGTGTGTGTGCGCGCGTGTGTGTGTGTGCTCGCGTGTGTGTTTTCTTGCATCTTATTGCGAGACGTACTTCTGTGGGCAGCCACGTCTCACAGCTGCCGCTGGGGTAGACGCTTCAGAGTCCATCGCGATATATACAGCACCAACAGCAGAATGTGGCGAGTGGTACAATTGTGGTTTAATACCATCACCGGGATGACGATCGATGATGATGGCGACGAATACGACGACGACGTCGATGATGATGATTACGATGATGATGCCCTCGAAGTGTTTGGCATGTGCCCACATGGAGGGATTGGCCAGTGCTGAAGTGTTGACTGTGCTCCTGTTAAGTTTATAGGTTAAATATAGGTTTAATTTATTTTTCGGAGATTCTATGGTGGCTTTAAATGAAATGACGGGGCTACAATGAGATACGTAATTACCCAATAGTTATGGCTTGCCTATCAATTCAAGACCTGTTGCGGAAACACGACCGCGTATAAAGTTATGAATTTCTCTTTTTACGTAACCAAGATTTTCGGCTCCAAACTACAGAATGACAGCCTCATACGGTAAATGGGTTCCTCCATAATCAACCGCCTAGCTGCCCAGAAGCGGCGGAAATGAAGAAAAAGACGTTGGGCTGATTTAGGGACCTATACCACCGCGCACATAAATCAGTAGCAGAAAGCCCTGATCTGAACAGATATAAATTGAGCCTCGGAATACAGATCCTTTTCCAATTGGGTCGTTTTATTCTTTCTGAGTGAGAGTGGGGCTTGGCCAATCGCCATTTTGTTAAACACACCTACATATACGCTACGAGCGTGAACGTGCTTTGTTACCTTTATGCTAAGCATCGATCAAATTACTGCTGTACATATAGGCAGGCTATAGGGGAGACATTGCGTCATTTCATTATCATCATGAGTGTTCTTACCTTTGTGACTTTTGGTTTTCTTTCTTGTTTTCTCGTTCCTCAACCTTGATATTAATCCAAGATATATCCTATTAGCGTAAAAATACCTTGTGATACTTCTTCACTTAGCATACTCAAATTACTCCTCTAGGCATCAGTGTATACGTACTCAACACAGCAACATAATGCAACAAGTGGCAGGAGATTACCAGCCAATGCTTACGGTTCATTCAGATAACTCTCAGAGGAGTTTCGCCGTGTATTTTTGTTCCTTGTTCATGTTACCTCCGACATTATGGATTTAGCCGCAGTATGCCTACCTGAGCGCCATTTTTCTTGAACCTCACGTTTTTCGATAGGCCGTGTCTAGAGTCAGTGTTCTTTTATATATCCAGTAACTCTGTCTAGAGTGCTGTCCGACGGTATTATAATCACTCCACTATATCGACGTCCACCGGCATTTTGTAACACAATTGCCGCGTCTGGCACTACATCATCCTAGATAACGTAAAGCTAGGCAATCTGACCTAAACATAACATAACATGATATAACGCACACAAAGAAATCATTTAAACACCATAACCAACCTAAGCCATAAAAATTATTTACGGTAGTTAAATTTCAACATGAAAAAAGAAAAAAACAACCGAAACAACCTGGGATCAAGAAGCTAAGACGGATCCTCTACACAACAACCCTACATTAGGCTAGCACCGCTTTGGCCGGTGCTAGCCTAGTTTTAAATATTCGCATGTCGTCGGACGGCACTCTACACACCTCGTTTTCAAAATTTTTCTTGTCCCCGCATGCTACGGACCTTCTCGGCATATGTGATAAAAATCGTAGGTTTTCGCCTGAGAATACCAAAAGGAGGATGGAATGACAGATAATTACAGGAGTGAAAGACTTTATTGAAAAGTCAAAGGAAGAGGGAGCTCAAGTGAAGGATAAAAGTGAAGGAAAGGAGGATGAGCATGCCAGGCGAAGCCGCGTTGCCCTGGTGCAGTTTTGTTCGTGCTCACAGTTGACCGCAGTCGCTGATCACAACCTTCTTGGTGGTCTTGCCCGAAATAATCGTCCCGAAGGTCTCGACCTTCTTGACGACGTCCATGCCCTCCACGACGCTGCCGAACACGACGTGCTTGCCGTCCAGCCAGCTCGTCTTAACAGTGGTGATGAAGAACTGAGACCCGTTGGTGTTCGGGCCCGAGTTCGCCATGGAGAGGGTGCCCGGCCCGGTGTGCTTGAGCTGGAAGTTTTCATCTTCGAACCTGTTCCCGTAGATAGACTTGCCGCCGGTGCCGTTGTGCTTGGTGAAGTCGCCGCCCTGGCACATGAAGTTGGGGATGATCCGGTGGAAGGTCGAGTTCTTGTAGCCGAATCCCTTCTCACCGGTGCAGAGGGCGCGGAAGTTCTCGGCGGTCTTCGGCACCACGTCATCGCGTAGTTCCATCACGACCCGCCCGATCGGGGCACCGTCGGCCGTGATATCGAAGAACACCCGCGGCTTCGCCATGTGTGCGCCTTTCCTATATGGTCTTCCACCTTGAAGCTCCTAAACAGCAGCCGGAGTACAAGCAGCGGCTGACAGCGGCGTTCGATGGCTCGAGCGCCACGAAGACAGGACACGAAGGGCTTCTGAGCGCCGCCGGTGACGCTGGCAGAATATGTGGCTGCGGTAACGGCTACGGCTACGCTAGCTGCTGGCTTACAGCTTTTTTTTTTTTTTTGTCGTTGCATAATGTTTCTTCTTTTTCGCTTTTTTATACTCTTACTGTTAGCGTTCGTTCATGAATTCGGTTCCTTTGGCATTTCTTTTTTCGCACGCTTCAATAAAAATGAATCAGTGAAGGACAACACTGATCCATGAAAAATTTGCACATTCGCAACGAACAATAATCGTGATGGTGGTAAGGATGATAACGACAACGCCAACCCTCGTGTTGTTGTTGTTGTTGCTGCTGCTGCTGCTGTTGTTGCTGTTGTTGTTGATGATGATAATAGTGCTTTCAAGGAAATTAACGCGTACCTACGAAGGGGATTGTACCTAGATAGAAGACTACTACGCCGTGGTAGGAGCTTCTGAACAAAAATTAATTTGTGTAGGAGTAAAGGAATAAACTATGACGTAATTTATAATGTAGTCTTTAACCGGACGTGCCGTTTTTTGCTTCTTCTTCCCCTTATTGTGCAAAAGATTTCCCGCGCTTCCATAACGCTGGCAGCTTTTTGTGAGGTCACGGCTCTGGTTGCTTCCAAATATGGTCATGCGGGTGTTGGTTAGTGCGGCGCCCTCCGAGTTACGTCGACAATGCTTTCCGCTAGCGAATTGGCTCGGATGGGCCTTTGATCACAAGACCCGTTCGATCACGCGCTCTCGTTCGATCCACGAGCCAAGCCGTTCACAAACGAGCGCTGAGACGTGGGGCATCGAGCTGCTGCGGTTCGGAAGACTCCTTACTCGCCCATCCCCGTTTCGAGCGTCGTCTCCGATCCTGACATTCATCTCCCGTCGCCTGGACTTTCGCCTGGCCAGCTGTTTCTAGCATCGCCGGGATGTCGCGGTCATGCGCCGAGTCCAAATGGTCCACTGTACGCCGTTAATACGGGACAATCTTCCGAGCGGTTCTCTCTCTCTCTCCCCGACGGCTGCAGAGAGAGCAGCATTCCGTTTTCCACTTCACCGACTGCTTGTCCTGAGAGGGCTTGGAAGAGCGCCTGACGACGGATCGCGGCTTCACAACAAGCCTACTCCGCAGTGGTTTTACTTCGCCATCCGTTGAAGCTGCTGCCCCGTCTGTGCCGCGCCTGCAACGTGCCTCCTCTGCAGAAGAGCGTGCCGTGCGGAAAACATGCCGAGCCACTCCAAAACATACGATGCATTGCCCGGTATAGTCTCGGTACTTTTCTCGTAACCTTTTCGTTGTGCACCACGTCTTGTAGCCTTACGCCAGCGTCCCATTTGGACTCACAAGTGGCTTGCTAAGGAGACTCTTAGGTCCTACTCCTTGGCACTCCAGGATCGCGTTTAAGAGACAATTAGTGACCTGGGAGCGGCGTTCGACCTCACGGCAGTCTCTATCGCGATCTTCTGCACGAAGGTCCACGACTGAATTGAGCAGTGTCGTCGAGCAGCGCCGAGACTTTGTGGTTGTGGCGGTTGAGGCACGGGTCAAGTCGACGACTGCTTCACTTAAAGGAGCACTGACACCAATTTTCGGCGTTAATATTATTGCGCAGTTCGCTTCCTTCCCTCAACAGAATACCCTGGGTGATATATGAGCGGCCTGCGACGCGAAGAACATAGTTTAATTGGATCTCATTTATCGCGCCGACGGAGCAGCGCGCGGAGCGGCACTCAGCAAATGGACATCAGCATGACATCATCTAGGGAGAGCCAAAAGTGACGCGGCAGCGCTCGTCAAAAGCTCGTGACGTCACTTCACGCGCACGGCCCCGCGAGCGGCGAGCGGGTGCAACACCCTCTCAAGCGGGCGCCGGTGACGTCCGCACAAAGCGGTGAGGTCAGGTCGGGAGTCTGTCGTATGCGCCGTTCGGGATGAAAGCGCGGGAATTTGAAAGAAACGATTTTCAGGCCGTTCAATGTAATTAACTATCGCGCGCTGAAGTATTTGAAGTTCTGTTTCAGGTTCGCCAGGCCACTAAGAATCGATAAAAGCAATAAAAGTGTAACATAAAATTTTCGTGTCAGTGCTCCTTTAACGCCTTCCTGTCGGAGGTGGAGCGTGGCAGTAAGGACATCGATCATACTCCCAACTACCAAATTCTTTGGGCCGAAAGACATTTCATCTGGGATTATATGGGGACCACGGCATTGCAGCATTCGGCTCCCTACTTGAGACATTGGAGGGGAAAACTTGCATGGTTGGTGGATAAGGTCCTGGTGAGCTTGGTTTTCTTTGGAGAGCCTCCCGCTGTGCTGCCTGACTGCCTCGGCGCCTTCAAGTCGGACGCGCACGCGTTTTAAGAACGCTTGTGCTTTATCCTTTATATGCGACATGCAGCTAGGCGGACCTTCGCTCAAAGGATTCATTTTGATATTTCTTGATTCGATTAAATGTTTTCAATGCGCGACGTATATTCCGTACTTTGGCACTCCGTCGCAGACTATGAAATATTTCGCGTATTGCACTTGTCCGCTTGTTCGTTTTTCTGCAGGTAGATTGTGGTTCAATGTACGTGCCGTGCTAATTAGCAGATTTCACTACTACATTACGAGTAATATGACGCATTACTCGTGCGATCGTTATTGAATGTCAGAGTCACCTGCCATATTCATCGCTAAGAATGATCGGCCACTCCGTGAAACGTGCGTAATTTGAGTACCGTAATTACCCGATTCTAACGCGCACCCTTTTTCCGGAAAAATAGGTGGGAAAAGCGCATGCGCGTTAGAATCGGATACGAAACCGAAACTACCGAAACAACGGAAATTTCGTCTCACCCATCGCCATCTCAAGATGGCGCCAAAGCTTTTAGCAACAATTTTTCGGATGCAGGAAGCATAGGCGCCCAGGCTTTTCTATCGGCGTTCACACAAATCTTCACATCGTCCCACTTGCGCACTTGATAACAGCAATGGCCGCAGCGGCTTTCGCGCGTTCAAAACGAGTGGTCGGCTGAAGCGCGCGCCTCTGGAGAAGTTCGCAGGATGGGCGTGCGAGGCGTGGGCCACGATCCCATCGATCATGGTTGAACGTTCTTTATGAAGTGTGGCATCGCGAACGCGCTTGACGGCACCAAGGACGAGATGTTGTGGTCAGCGGAGAGCGACGTGGAGGGAGATGGGTGAGATTACTTCGAGAAATAAATCGCCTGTGTTTCCCGCATTCGTTTTTGTTGCTCACAAAGTTCATTGCGCGTTACAATCGGAAGTGCAAGTTTTTTCGTTTTTTTTTTTTTTTTTTGCCAGGAAAATAGGGTGCGCGTTAGAATCGGGGGCGCGTTAGAATCGGGTAATTACGGTACGTCCGTCCGGCTTTAAAGGGACACTGAAGTGAATTTGTCAAGCTCCCGTTTTTGCTTGCACTGCGTAGACTGGCTCAAATTAGCACACTTTTCATCGTTTATCCGGTTGACAAATCGGTAATTATTTTACAAAGCGCGAAAGAAGAAAAACTACCATGCGCGGTTTGCGGCGGCCGCACCAACTAAGGCTGTGACGTTGAGAGGAGGGGCGCCGTGATTGGACGATGCCCAAGGTTAGCAATCACACAAGTTTCGGTTTCGGTTTCGGTTCTGTAAAACATAACCAATGGCTTTGTTGGATGGGCATTCTCAATATCTCAGTAATCTTCGTACCGCGCTTCTGCCATGTTGTCGGCTGTAAAATGCACAAGATAAGCCTCCCAGGACGGCTTGTAGTCGTAGCATTCACTAGCCGAGACCTACGCAGTGCATGAACGCCCTCCGCGTACCCGCAGACGCCCGAATGTCATGCGCTTTTCCCCCATATTTGGAGCTTGCCTACCTCATGCCTGTATCGTAAAAAGCGTGTTCGCACCAGGCCAAGGGTCTGTTCATTCTGGCCTGTGCCCACTGCCTGCAAG
The DNA here is from genome assembly GCF_048455015.1 of Haemaphysalis longicornis. Lineage (NCBI taxonomy): Eukaryota > Metazoa > Arthropoda > Arachnida > Ixodida > Ixodidae > Haemaphysalis > Haemaphysalis longicornis. The sequence goes on from NW_027526460.1 coordinate 50,314,320, forward strand.
CAGTCGGTGCTTATGGCAACAGCACGCCAACGAGAACTCGCTAGCGCGCCAGTGCCAGCCTGCGCGCGTTTTGTGAACTAGTTCGTGTAGCCATGAACGTTGCGGCCCCAAAAAAGGTGAACTCAATATAGAAAACATCGGCGGAAAACAAAAAAGTTAACTTACAAAAAAAAAAAGCACGTACCCGCGGGGATTCGAACTCGTGACTCGCAAAACATTTGCAACGAATTCCCAGCGCCTCAGACTATTAGGCTACGGAGCGGGACGCGAAGGGCTTGCTAATACAGGGTATATATTGTACAACCGGTTTACACTTTTATTTAGTTTTGGCATTTCAAGCCGCTTAGGTGACTATTTGTTGTACTGCGATTGTGCAGTAAGCGTCGCCCGAGTTTCCACAGTAGCTCACGTCTAGCAATTGCATTTCGTAGACGGAAAAGCGTTCGCAGATGCGTAGTCGTGCTGCTGACCGCTGTGCTTGTTCGCCCAGCGCAAAAAAGTGCTTCCCGCGCCCTAGTTTTACGCTGTACGGTAAAAATATCAGTTGATTTTATTTGCTTAGTACCTATATTGACTTCGCTGACTCTTCTCCCGCCTTCAAGAGGCCTTGTATTTTCCTACTGGCGTACCAGTCAGCGAAGCGTCGCATGTGCAGCGCTTGTGTGAAGCGACCTTGACTTGGAGCTAGATACAGTGTACAAACAAACCAAGTAAAGAAAGGCACATTCTTCCATTCACAAACGTGTCCTGGCTTCGTTTCAACTAAGCGAACGAATTGCGACCAAGCAATTTTTTTTAACCTCCTTGATTGCGACGACCCGCCGGCGGCCGGCGGACGAAACGCTGGGCCGACTGGCTCTGTCGGCCGGGGAGCCGTGCAGTAGCGCAGCCGTGGCGCAGCCAATTGCCAGCTCATCCCCTCCTGACGTCACACGAAAACGCCACAGAAAATGGGCGAGCGTAAAGAGAGGAGGACAGCGTTTTCGAATTAGTTTTTCTACTAAATAAAATCGCGTAAACGCGCCTAGAGTGGTCGAAACATGGCCTGGGGACTCCGGACTACAATTTGCGCTAGTAATCCCGCAATGTTTACATATCACTTCAGTGTCCCTTTAAAATGGCGTATTTTCAAGCTAGAAATATTGTTTTTAAAGGGGCCATAAAGACAAAGTACAAGTTCGGTTTATTAAAAGGGATTCATTAACAGCAATACCAATTTTATCGTTCGCTTCACACAAATAATAGAGATATTAAAGAAAACAGAAATCTGAGAGAGAGATCCGGTGCAGAATAGCTATGGGTTGGGGAGCACTCGGCAAGCACTCCCAAATAATGAAAAGCTGCCTCTGTCACTCAAAAAAAAAAAAAATCTAAAACCAGTGCATACTGCCGGTGATGAAATGCGGAGCTGCAACTTCGCGCCTTACTAAACCAATGGAATGCAAACTTAGGTAGGCTAAACGGGCCGTGCAACGAATAATGTTATACGCATGAACACTCACGGACAGGAGACGAGCTACTTGGATCAGAGAACAACAAACTAGAGTAGAAGATGTCATTGTTGAAATGAAGAAAAAAGAAACGGACTTGGGCTGGACATGTAGTGAGACGAACCGACAACGGGTGAACAATTAGGGTAACAGAGTGGATACCAAGAATGGGTCTAGAGGAAGGGGAAGGCCATTTACTCGAGGGGGGATGAAAGAAGGAAATTCGGGGGTAAACTGGACTCGAGCAGCGCAATACAGGAGCGGTTGGAGGTCAATGGGAGAAGCGTTCTTCTTTTAGGGGACCTGGGTAGGCCGCCGCCGACGACGTCGACGGTGATGATGATGACGATGGCAATGATGATGGAGCTGATGGAGCTATCAAAGTATAGTTCTTCCAAATAGAACAAAGCTGTATTTTGTTTTCATGGCTCGTTAACGTTGCGGTTCATTTAGCCCTGTAGCTAATATTACTTGGAAATAGAACGTGCTTTATTCGCGCAGAGTTCACCCATAAAACGACGCCGTGCTTTTTCCCTATAGCGAAAATGCCTTCCCTGACGTGGTCTTCAATTACTGAGTAAAACGCGCACAAATCTTCGCGACAGCTAACCTCGTTCAGGCCAAACTTCTCTATCACGGGGCTCCATGAAACGAGGCCACACATACCGTCTACCACCCACCATCGCGATCGCAATCTTAACTGCCGCAAAACTGCCTGCATTGTGCGCACAGCACGTTTTCCCCCCGCTATCCCCGTCTCGTCTTCGGGAACAAATCAATCCACGCGCCCGCGACCGCGTTCTGTATACCTTCTGCCGCGTGCTGCGGGCACGAAGAGTTTTCGTCAAGGACGATATCAGGGAACGGGATCTGCTGGTTTTTCTCCGTCGCGCAGCAGCCATTCCACCATACACAAATACGTGAAGAACCCGCTTCTTTCCCGCCCCTCCCGGCCAGAGCGCGGGGCGGCAAGCTTTCGGCAGCTCCGGACGCAGTCAAAGGCTCAAAGGAGCCGCCCGTTTCGACCGTTAATTCTCTTCTCCGATAACAGCGGCTGGAGAGAAGAAAAAAAAAAAGCTTTCCTGCGCGGTTCCCCACAAACAGCGGCGGGGGAAACGTAAACTCCGCGGACGCACCTACCTTCTTCCACTTGTAGCGCGCCATTTTCATTTTTGCCGCTCGCTCTTTGAGACATCAGAGACAATTTCACCGGCGTCCTTCACATGTTGCGCGGGTGGAAGGGGAGCCGAAAGAAGGGAGACGCCACGAACGATGCGCCCTCTCCGTGCCGTGGTGTCCAGTTGCTATCGCATGCAGGTGCTGTTCATTCTTGAGGACCCGTCTGTGCGTGCGTGTGTGCGTGCGTGCTTACGCACGCCCGGAAAACTGCCGAACCCGGCTGTGCGTCTACGCGATCCTCCGTCACAGCTGGCCTTCGTTGCGTGTACTCCGAGTTGACCTGATTCCTGACTCGGTTGTGTCTTCATCGCTGTCTCCGCGTATCTGTTGTTGGAAGACATCGAGTAACTCGTCCCTAGAGATCGCCTCCTTGCACTTGTTATACGGAACAGGAAATGCATTGTCCGCCTTCTTTCCGCGTTGTTTGAGGACAGGGAAGAAACGAGGTCAATGTGAGAAGCCATACTAGACGCGAGAATCTGCCCTCCAGCGCACGTGCGGACGGCTCGCTGCGCGCGTTTAGAGGAGCCGAGGCGGTATCATGCCTTTGAAGGGCACCCGCTGTATCGAATGTCCTGTGCAGTGTCTGTTGCGTTTAAGCGTGGTTTGGACGTGACCTCCAAACTTATAAGACTGCTCCTGTTACGAGCTACTTCCTTTCCTGTTTGTTACTAAAAATGCAATATGATGTGTGTGTGTGTAGGTCTCTAGACGAAGAGTCGAGCATCAGTTGTGTTTCGGTCACTGTTACGGACGAGCACTGGCACCCAACCGCACCCTTACATCTCCAAAATAACCCGCCGCGGTGGCTCAGTGGCTAAGGTGTTGCGCTGCTGAGCACGAGGTCGCGGGTTCGATTCCCGGCCGCGGCGGCCGCTTTTCTGATGGAGGCGAAAAGCAAAAACGCCCGTGTGTACGAGATTTCGGCGCACGTTAAAGATCCCCAGGTGGTCAAAATTAATCCGGAGCCCTCCACTACGGCGCGCCTCATCGCCTGCGTTGCGTCGGCGCGTTAAACCCTACAATCAATCACATCTCCAAAATATGGCGTCTGACCTTCGCGTCGCAGTTTTCGCTTGGTTGCTCTTTTTTTTTTTTTTTTTTTTTTTCAGAGAGGTGTATCCTTCTTTGGGGTTCGATTCAAAACAAAAGATTCACCTTACTAAAATTCGGTTGGTGTATAATTGGGCTAAAGAATAGTAGTCCGCAATGACTGAGGTGTAATTAGAGCCCCCGTATTCCTAGTAGTGCGCGCACCGCGTTCTGTTACGGGCTTATATTGCTATGTTTGTCGTAAGGAAGCCTGCGCGACTGTGGAGCTGTAAGCGAAAAGCAACAAAATATCAGAATGCCTTGAATGCGGCTAAGCCGTCCCAACATTTAGTGCTAGCCATCCGTCCCGTAAACAACTTCAGCGCGGATATACTAAATTCAAAATGCCGCAGTATACCAACGATTTGTGCCTTTTTTGTTACTCTCGCAACGTTTCTGACGGCGTGATTTGGCCGGAATCAAACTGCGTGCAATGTGAAAGAGGCGGTCCTACAGTGTGTGAGCTTTGCTGAAGACAAAACATCAAGCTATCTGCTTAAAGCATAGTATAACTTCCTGCTCGGCAAGTTTACTTAAGCGCTGCGAAAAAACTCAGACGGCGAACACATACACGCTGAAAGCATGGAACAATTACAAAATAGGCAGGCTTACTTCTTCACATTATTTACGTAAAGAATAACACACGCGCACACATACGCACCCAGCAACAAAATGAAACGGCTGTTGCTTTAGTTTCGTCCCTTTCGCGCGGTATTTATTGCACTACCAGTCAGTATAGGAAATGACATTTACAACACATGTATACGTACACATACAGATGAGTTGAATAGAAGAGGAAGAACAAAACTAAACACAATGCACAATAATGTACAGTCTTTGTCAAAATTTTCTAGGCCATACCGGAAGTGCATACGTCGCAAAACATTCAAAGTAGTAGCTTGCCTCTAAAGCGAGGCTGAAACGTTTTGTGCCGGAAAGCTAGACAAAAAAGATTTCTTTCCTGCTGTCATAAAACGTTTTGGTCACAGTTACACATTAAGCTTGCTTTGAATTTTGTGTGGCCCACAAATCGTTTACGTGGCCTAGAAAATTCCGACAAAGACTCTACTTTTGGCTTAAAACTGGGGCAACAGGGCAGATATAATAAGCAGGAGATATCAATCAGGGCGGGAAACGTTTTGGTCGTAGACATCTTTAAGATTAATGATCGTTTGTCAAGAGCGTTATCTTGAAGAAACCATAGGTTCAGCGTGTCTATCCATGCAGCATTCACGTTCTTCATAAACTATGCAAAGCGATTAGGAAAAAATAATCATGTGGCACATCACCGTCTTCGGGTGATACAAGATATATCTTACACTATGGGGCGGCAGTTAAAGTCTGTCCCCCAAAGAACTCTTAAGAGGACATTCTAAAACAGTATGTCATTCTTACAATTTATAAAGCAGTGCTCAATTGTTTCCGGTACAGTTTGCCGAAGACACGAAAATGTTCCGGTTATGCCAGCACATCTCAAAAGTCAAAGTTTCGGTTGCAGTTTGAAGAGAAGAAAAACGCTTCTGTCGAGGAAGAAAACGACACTTTACGGGCGCATAAGAGCATATCTTGTCCAGGCCAATTAGAATACAGTTCTATACAGTGGTGCTGGGAAAGACATGAAAATTAGGTCTTGTAGAGTTTAACACGAGTCGCAGCGAACATATTAATCTGGTGAAAAACGAACCAACAAAGACCGTATTGAGGTGTATTGAGGTCTGGGCTGAAATGACGATGACACAGCAAGATTAGGCAAAACATCGGCGAGGTTGACGCAAAAAAACGCGAATAAAAGGCTGAGTTCAGTTCTGAAAAAAGATGAACTGCGTAACTATTTACCACACAAAGAGATGGGTTAAGCCCGGCCGCCAGCGCAAACTAGTCGAAAAGGTTATCACGCCTCATTTACTCTCTACCCTACGCCATCACGACATTCGGGTCGCCGGGTTCGTTGCGCGGGCGCTGGCTTTGTACTTTCGCTGAATTAAAGTGTATTTTGGCTTTGGTATTTGGCAGTTCGTATTTTGGACTTTGGGAGCGTGGATGCAGGACTTCGATTTGAATCCAAAGCTTCGCGTTGTAACGATCTTTCTCTTAAATGCATTTTTTATGCACCCCTTTATGTCATGCGGCATGACAAATTGTTCTTTTATTGAAATATTTTAATAGCGTACAGTACGTCAGCAACACTAGCTGTCGGTCGCATCACCTTGTGTGGTCGTCTCTGTGTTCTTTTTTTAATTAGCAGGTGTTTTATAAATCAATGACGTTGAACAATCCGCCATCTTGTGCCTTTCTTGTAATTTTAAAGAGCTGTTAAATTTTTTTCTTGTGGTGTTTTGTGGACTCTCGAAACGTTTCTATTGTTTGATATATGAAGTCCGGAAAACTCGTTGGTAATCATAGTTGCGCAGCAAGCTTCGTTATTTCAGAAAGTTTAGCCATTTGACAGTGTACTCCGTGATTTAAACACATGGATAAAGACAAAGGAGGCGATACATTGTCAGGGGGCGCCTTTGCGTGCGCATGGCATTTTACAGGTTAACGGCGTTGCGATTTCTGCCAAATTGGTGGGACGGCAATCTTAGGACAAAAAGATTTGCAACAATTTTGTCCCCAAAGCTTCTTGGCTCTCTTATATTATGGCTCTTGTGCTTTTGTTATATGCTCAAGTTGAGAGATTCGTTTTTATACCTTTTGTTGCGTTTTTTGTGCAGACGTACTTAATATATTTTAACAACTTTTCTTAGCACTTCCGTGATGACACTTTACGCTGAGTGACAATCCAACTAAACAGTTTTTTGAACAGTTATTATTCAAATATAGTTGCCAAAACGTTCATTCCCGACTATCGCCACGTCACACCGACGGGGTTTGCATCTTGTCCCCGTCAGGCGACTGTATCACAGAAGACGACTGATGTGCATTGTGCGTAAAGTCTTCATTCAGCCACCCATCCAAACAAACAAAATGTACAAGGATTGAGAGCCTAGAGCGGCCACATTCCTTTACCAATTTTTGAGACTCGGGAGCACGTACTCGAACCAGGCGACGTGTAGTTCGTCGACCGCACCCTCGCGACCAGAAGGACCGTGAAGACATTCCGCGGACACGCTCTTTCGCTCCCGACGAGAGAACATACCGTGGATGACACTTCTCCGATCAACAGCCCCTCTGAGCCCGCGGTCGATGAGAGCTCGTGAGCGCCTACACGCTCACCACCGCGCGACCAGCACACGTGCTCTTCCAATCTGCTTTCCCCCTTTTCCTTGTCCCCGCTCTTCATAATGTTCGACGGCGTGCTTTCAACGACACCGGCTGCCGCTGGGACGCGATGACAAGGGCTCTCAACGCGGCGACACACGTCCCGGGAGGGGGACGCGCGCCGTGTGGACAACTCTCACCAAGCCAAGGCAAGCCAAGCCAAGCCAATACGGGCCCGGCGGCTACATACACGCGTAGCTCGCGGACCGACTTTGAAAGACATCGTGAAAATCGCGTTTTATACAGCCGCCGCCCCTTAGCCCGTATACACGGGGTCCGCGCGCCCCCGCATTGAAGCTGACCGAGCCCTAAATAGGGGGCACCTTGGTATTCGTGCCGGTAGATATGTGTGCGTGTATATATATCGGGACAATGACGGCAGCGGACTTTGGACTTCATCATGAGCGACTCGCGATGTATGGGAGCACGCCGCGGTGAAAGCGGGGGCGCTTTGGGGGGAGGTGGGGAGGCTTTGCCGCACTTCTGCCGCGTCTATAGGTGAAGTGTCCCTCGAGGCTAGCGCGCTAGGGCACCCGTCGGCCGTCCCACCTCTCAGGCGTCCCCTCTTTTTATACGGGACGCACCTGCGGTCGCTACAAAGCGGTCACCAAGATGTGGTCGCTTCGCTAGACAGAATGAAGTCCTAGAGAGAAGGAGAATAGAAGGGGACCCATGGTGGAAGTCGCGAAGGCGGTCCGGGCAGTCGCCCAAAGCTCGGCGGCGTGGGGGTGCGTGTCCGCCGGGAATAAGGGCTATAAACGCGTTATATTGGGATAAGCGTGTCACGCCCTCCAACCGGGGGTATGCGTACAAGCCGTAAGTCTTCCATTACCTGGATGGAAGATGTGTACATTCTCGAAACGTCGACTGACCATCTTTGCGGTGGCATGTCTATTTTTCCAAGGTTTGTTCCGTAACAAAATTTTAGCCAATTACAGTGAATATCTGTCATTGGCTAAAATTGCTTTCAGAGGAGGTTAACTATATATTACTCATCACATAAGAAGAGAAGACTATGTCTTTACTCATTTTTTATTCGTCTTTAAGACATCGATGTGGGTCTGATCTAGGATATCAGTATAAAAATAAAGTAAGGAAGCCCTGCCTCACGTGGGCACATGCAATGGAACAACAACAAGCGTGAACTACGAACTGGGTTATCACCATAATTTAAATCTCTTTCTTCCGCTATCCTAAGGGTTACGTCTGTCACCTCCCGGCTTCCGCTATACTCTAAGGGTCAATATATATATATATATATATATATATATATATATATATATATATATATATATATATATATATATATATATATATATATATATATATATATATATATATATATATATATGTGTGTATATATACAATTTAAATTTGAGGCACGACACTACAAAGTACAAAGTCGCGTTTTGCCATTGAGGCTCTTTAGTTTCGGGGCTGGCAACTTTTGCAGACCACTGGTATTCTACCATTCTATCAGCATCTGTGGCAGTGTCATGTACACAGCTATTTTCCCGTTTCTCCTCAACAGGACGCCGCGGTCGAGAGTAGACTGCGTTGTTTGCTCGCCAGCCACATTTGAGGATGGTTTGCAACTCAAAGATGCAAGTGCCGCAATTTTATGGTTAGCTGTAGCTCGGGCATTTGAAAATATTCCAATTCATGAGCAAGGAAGTGGGCATTTCAATCTTCCAAGCGATGATATCGTGAGATACGTCCCTCTACGAACTAGCCTGTTTTTGTATGAAATACATATCCGACTTGAAAGCAACAACCGAAGCGGCCGGATGAGTGCCGTTGAAAATGCAACAGTTATTCCACAAAAGGAGCATTTCCCACTTGCTTTGAAATGAAACGACTTCGGCCAACCCAGCGATTTTTTGACGGTCCCAATTTAAAGAAAATCCTCTTCGTCTTCACTCAAACCAGCCAATAATGTCGTAAAGAACGTGCACCGCCTGAGCGCAAATGCACACACCTCTTAGCAGCGGCCTAAATGTGATGCCTCTAACACAGGGCTCAACAGGGATTATTTGCTCGTTTGTACTTCAAGACGTCGGCATGGCTAGAATCCCGCTGAACGCTTCCCCGCGCGACGGCATGGTTTAAGCGAGACTTTGGGGGCATCCATTTGGGCGTAGCTTGTGTGCCGTGTGATCGTTCGCGATTTCCCGGGAACCTCAGTACCGTTACCAGTGTAACCCACAAAGGGATCCGCTGGTCATCCACCTTCACAAAGTGGAATGGCGCTACATTTTTTGAGAGGGGCTTCACTGTGCTGCAGCACTCGATGTGGAAAAGCCAGCTTACAAAACCAAACCAGTACCTCCAATGCCGGCTTCACTTTTAAACACTCATGCTTTGCTGAGAATACACCTTTTCAGGGGCATTTTACAATTGGGTTTAGAACGCAGGCCGTTGCCGTCAGAACCAGGGGCGCTAACTGAAGGCCATGAGGCAGAGCGGCCCGCTCGTTTTATCAGTTGCTCGGAGTCTCCAAAATGAATCAGTAGATGGCGCTAGGTTACACAGAAGTGCCTGGCTTGTACCCACACGGAAACGAAATCTCACAGTAGAGGCATGGTCGCCTAATACATGCCAGTGAATGAAAACAGCTGTAAAAATGTGACAAGAGAAATAAGTGGTTTACAAGCGCTGGCGAACAATTAAGCGCGTTAAATGGTTGCATATGTGCCGTTTTAGCACCCTTTCTTTGAAGTAAAATGTACCAACTTGTCCATCACTAAACGCTTTTGCAATTGATCACACGTTTATCACCACCAATACGACGGTAGTCGATGATATTACGTAGGTAATATCACCCCCCCCCCCCCCACCCGGCTGTACGGCACACGTAATGCACACGTGGTGGCCGCTTGATTACACGCTGCTGTCAATTGGCGCTACAAGCTGATTGCACACACACACCAGATGGCACCAGGTTATTTGCTCCTCTTTGGGATGCAAATTTTTACGCTTACGCAACGCCCGACAGGTCAGCCAAAGCTCGCACTTACATAACGTCATATTAAGAACCGACAGACATGCGTAAACGTAAACATTGCGGCTTAAAGTTTGTAAAGCGCAGCTTTGTTGGCTTACAGGAAAGTAAAACTAGGGCTTTCACGCAGAAAATACACCGGGGCTTTGAGGCCCGCAGTGGTCAATTTCGGCTAATTTGGGGCTTTTCACCATGCCCTGAAATCTTGTACGCTAAGGCGATTCCGTTTTTGCTCCTGCTTGAGAAAAACATTCTCTTCAGACTGAAAATTCAACCTTCGACTGACATTCGGTGTAGTAGCCCAGATATTAAGCACCTATCTTGGGTGGCCGCAATTAGACAATTAATTATAATCTGCACAAAAAGGACGTGTACGGCGCTAGGGGAACAAGTCATACATGGTTAGTGAAATGTGCATGGTTACATTAAAGAGCTTTGTAGCTTACGGTGTTTCTTTGTCAGGACTACTGTCGGCCTACGAAAGGGCGAAACACACTTTTCGTAGTTTTTAACGCGCTAATTTACAAGTTACTTCGACACTTGATATGTATACACTGCGATATAACCCGATTCGCGACCACACCCCCTCTCGCGACTTACACAGGACGCGGCAAAATATCCCTTAATCCCGCTTTATCGGCGCTTAGCTCGGCCGCTTACAAAAGATGAGCGAGAGACTCCGCGCGCACGGAAACTTATAGGGACCAACCTAATCCGGATCAACGGCACGGAGGCTGCAGCGTTCGCGATCAAGTCTCGCGCCTGACAACAATACACGCCGGAGGGGGCGACGAGGGAAGAACCGCTCGCGCACCGCTCATGCCGCATTCCTCGAGACTTGAACCGCGAGCTATATATATGCGAGACGGGACCGCATCAAAGGCACCGTGTCTACGCCAGTTTCGAATCCACTCAAGATCGAGGTGTGCGTTTGGACTCCTCACAATAGCGCGCTGCACGCGGTTTAAAAACTGTTCGGCCCGGTATCAAGACGCCTAACGCGCGTGTATATTATAGGCGCGGAACTTCCTTCGAGTCAGGTATTTAGGAATCGGAATCCGATCACGGACAAGAGCGTCGCAACTACAAACGACCCAGTAACAACGCGAAAGGGCTGAAGGAGAAGGGGGGATAAACGACACAATCAAACCGCGTCCACAAAGCAAAACGGGAGCGCTACACTGCCGTGAAAGGAGTTCTCGTACACAACGCGAACGCGTAGGCAACGCGCGGAAGGGGGTCACAAATCCTCTTCAGAGCGGCGGCGTGCCGGACGTTATTGCAAAGCGGAGCAAGCCGAGCCAAGCCAAAGACGACGTTCCGGTTTCTGGCAGAAGCGCGGCTCGTCTGAAAGGCGTGTATTCGCAGTGCCCTCAAAGGCCGCCAGAAAAGGAGGGAGGTGTTGTCATGTGTTCGTAGATTATCGAACGTCACTGAAGGATTAACGCCAATAAAGGAACCCCGAGTTACAAAAGGAGATAAAAGCGGCGCTGGAAAGCGCTCATGTAAAATAAAAATGGGACTACGGCTCCGTATACGCTTGTATACACACATATACGGGCTCGTATATATATGTATGCCTTCACGGGCGTTCTTTACTTGGTGTACTCTACTACAATATACGCGGGCTCTGCATAGATGCGCGCGGAGGATACAACGAGAGCGGAGCTTCTAAAGCAGGTCGGCTGTTTTGTTGCCCGGGTGCAAAGGGATACTGAGGCAAAGAATCGGAGAATCGGGGAGAGTTCGTATGAGGGGAGGGGGGAGGAAGGGGAAGTAACGAAACAGGACTAGGGTGGGTTGAAAACGGAAGGGAGTAAAGCGGGGGGGGGGGGGGAGGTTAAATAAGGACTGAACTGGGATGGGGGGGGGGGGGGGGACGCTGGAATTGGGGAATAAAATAGAAGAAAAAAGGAAGAAAGAGGGCACACCAGTCGGGCGGGCCGGCCGCTATGTACACAAGCACAAAGCCGATAATCCCGGGGATCGGCCCCGGTCACACAATCGGATCAGGAACCAATTGTCGGTAAAAATGGACGGGAGCCGCGCTTTATTATTTGCGGTCGCCGCCAGAGCCATCGCTGCCTTGTGCCGCGCTCTCGGACAGCCTGTACGTTGAGCGGAACGCACACACGCACGCACATTCAGGCCTGCTGAACGTATATACTCCGCCCGGAGGTTCCTTATTAGCCGTGCTTGCGGTCCCCTCCGGGTCGGGACTTGGTGGCCGGCATGCGTTATGCGTGTGTGCGTGTGTACGTCACAGGCTTGAGCGTACGGTCCTCGCGCAGATTCTGTTTGTGCGCGAGGCAACGCGGCCCATGCAGGGTCGCACGTTTGTGGTCCCGAGCGGGCGGATTTGGCTTGCAAATAAGCCGGCTGCTTTTACGTATCTATCTGCGTCTTCTCTAACAATCAGCGCCCCTTTCTTAGGCCCTTATCTTTTACTTGATGACTTTTCCTCCCTGCGTGTCTTTGTAGTTTCTGTTCTGTCGCCGTTATGGGTTGGCGTTGTGTTCAGAAAGGTTGTGTTTGATGAAAAGTCGAACGAACAGCTTAGAACATAGTCTTTCACTTAGCCTTTCACTTAGCCAACCTTTCACTTTTATTTATTTTATACGGCACATATATATAGTCCCTTTAGCCGGGCCTGGGACGTCAGTATTATATAAAGGCAAATGTCGGCTAGTTGGTTTTGGATCAATGGTAGAAGCAACGTTGCGCTGTAGACTTGAGACAAGGAGGTACATGAAACAACGGGGACCCAGACCGGCTGGAGATGCGCGAACTATGCCGACTTGGTTAATAACGTATCGCAAGCATCCTTTAGCGCACTTGTCAGTTGAAAGCGGGGAGAACTTGAGTAAAAATTAAAAAAAAAAGAAAAACACTCGTACCGCTCTCGTCTCACACGTGTGAACGCACATGTAAAGCGCGAGAAAAGAGTGGTACGTAAGTTTATTGACGAATATGGAAGTTCTAAACCATCCCGGGATACACGGCAGCAACATTAATCCCAGGCGTGTCTTAATCAGATAGGAGTTATTGCGCCCGCCATGCATGCGAAGATATTACAGGCCTTTGCTCTGCTATGCGTTGAGGGGGACGCGTTAAAAACTTCGATTTCGAACGTCAACTGGAGAGCACGTGCTTTTACGCTTCTTTTTCGTTACGTCGGTTGAAAATTTCCTGCGATTACAAGCACGTCTATTCAGTGTCGCTGCAGTACGCCTGTGAACCGGACAGCCCATTGGTAACAGCTGTTGGCGGGCAAACGTATTATGCGAAAGCATGCATAGTTTGCTCGTGGAGAAAAAAAAAGCGACGTCGGCGTACCGCAAGATATATATATCCTGGCAAAAAAAAAAAAAAAAAGAAGAAAAAAATCCCCATTGCTGCGAACACGGGTATACGCGAGGCTGACGCTAGGCCTAACGTGGCTTTACCGATGCACAAACAAACGAGGACGAAGAAAGAACCAACACGGACAAGCGCACTCCGTGTTGGTTCTTTCTTCGTCCTCGTTTGTTTGCGCATCGGTAAAGCCATGGATAGATTCCAACTAGGCCGACTCACGGTGTTAGGCCTAACGTTACGAGCAAAGGCGTCAACCGACCGCTCCCGCTCCTCTCTGCTTCGGCATCGACATGTTTTACGCCTATTGGGCAGCGCACAGCTATCCTCACGCGTATTCACACGTCCTCACACAAAAGCAAGTTACGGTGCCCGCCGCAATTTTTTTATCCGCGATTTATAGCGCACGCCTGGTTTACAACGAAAGCGTTCCATTCTTTGTTATATTTGTAGGTGTTTATGGACAGAACATGTTGATGAAACATGTTGACAGAACATGTTAACGGAACACCTCAACGGAACATGTTAGCCCGCTAACTTCAAAACAAAGCCAGCGTTACCGGATACCCCTGTACGCATGTCTGGAACAGACATGCACCTGTCTGTCGGGGCATGCCTGTAGCCATGGATTTCATGCCAGCAGCCATGGATTTCGCTCTCCACCGTCTTACTCGACAGCGTATCTCTGTCTTTCTTATTGATCACAGCTACAGGTTGACCAATCCGAAATGTTGATAAAGGTATCCGGTGCACACCGAGGCCTATAGTTTTCGGTGGGCCAATACAATGGACCTCAGCAGTAAACAGGCCACGGGTCCACAATGAAAATGTCAACGTTGATGTTCCCGGAGGGCGAACGGCTGTCCGACACGGGGTAACGCCCGCTTACACGCATACATGTATGCGGAGCGCTACCTCGCTTCCACGTGTTTGCCGGGGAAGGACGTGCGGTACCCGCTCGCTCGGGGCATGCTGTCAGGCTATTGAGGAGCGTCGCAAACGCGGTGATTTGTGAAAAGGACAGGCGGTAAGGGGAAAAAGAGAGGCAGATGGGACGAAAAAGGGGAAAAGTTGGTGGGGTAGCCGTGAGGAGCGCGAAACAAAGTTGGGGAGCCCAGGCTCATTTCCAATGCAAATGGGACTTCGGACGGGTGTACGAGGGATCCCATTTTGTTGCAGTGTCCCCCCACCCCTCTCCCGCCCAGCAATCCCTGTTGCGCAGAAAGAACGTGTCCATGGTTTGTTTCCACTTGCCTCACGGGATTGCGTGAGGCGTACTCTTGGCTCTCTGCCCGGAGCAATGAGGAAAAAGCTGTCACTGAGCGGAGTTCAGAACTTCAGAGCCACGCGAGTGTCATCCGTTGCTTCCAACGTTATACCACTGCGACCAAGAGTGCCTGCTCCGCCTAGTCAGGTGGTTCTTAAAACAGCGTTCGCAAAAGGTCACGGGCAAATGCCTTCGACTCAGCCGTTCGCCAGTGAGTGTCAGTAATGAGTGTCAGTAGTATTTACAATCCATTTTTATTTGTGAACAATGCGTGGAGTGTTTATAAAAGCTTTTTCAGTACGTGCTGCTTTGTAGAGTCTCAGTTCGAAAGGTAGTGAATGATGCGAAATAGTGGCGTGAACGCTCTTACAAGGGCTTCATCATCATTAGGGCTGGGCGTCGGTTAAAAATTTTAATCCTATTAATCGGCTGTCTTTAATCGCTTAATTGATCTATTAATCGGTTGGGTTAATTTAGAAAGAAAAAATGCCAAAAATTTTATTTCATTATTATTCTATAGTTATAAAAATAAGATCCGTTAACTCGTCGGCCTGTTCACAAACATTCCAAGTGAGGTAAGCAGGTCACCATCATGCCATCACCGCGTTCCTAACTTCTCTAGAATCACGAACAACGGCAGTCGAAATAGTTGCGGGGGCGCCTATTAATCCTGGTTTACTTACGACACAGTTTATACAACGACCAAACGGTGAGGGTGCCCGCTCGCCGATTTTTGTACCGCGAAAATTTGTGTTAACGGTAGCCATTTTTTTTGTCTGCCTTGGCTATAAGCTTTCGGTTTTAATCACTTGCATCATTTTCAATTCTGACATCAGGGGGTTATTTGAACATAAATGTGATCTTTCACACGCTTGTCCACAATTTCAACGCGGCACTCTTGTTTTAGTTTAGTTCGCTCACATACTTCAACCGATTAACTGGTTAAAAAAAATAATCGCGACTAAAGCATTAATCTATTAATCAGAAGATTAATCGATCAGTCACCCAACCCTAATCGTCATACGTTAACGCGCTCAGCCGTGACTTACTAAAGAATTTTAGCTTACCGTGTGTACCACGTTACTGGGTGTACCGTGTGTACCGGGACCCGACTGCGCATGCACGCGCGGGAAAGGCGAGGCGTGGGCCGCCTGTCAGCGGAACTAAGCCACCCTGCAGGAACGAGTGCGCACATCCCAGTCGGCTGCCGGTACACACGGTACACACGGTATGCTAAAACTGTCTACTGTTGCGACCGAAACCGGCGAAGATGGTCACCGGGGAGGGAAGGAGGTGCGGTAGCTTGCTTCACACGTATTTTCTATGTTACACCGTACTCACAATGGACACAGCCCCGATTCCAACGAATCTTTTTTAATGGCTTGGTATACTATACGAGGTTGGATGGGAATATTCGAAACATGAACCCCAGACGTGTCTTCGAGGTAAGCTGTGGATGTGCACGAGAAAAAATAACGGGCCATCTTCACTAACGTGAAACCTCCGGAGGGTCGAAGAATGCAGTGTATAAGTGGCGCCTTGGCGTTTTTGCCAATGGAGCTGAAACCATTGGGGGTACAGGTATACAGTTTGGCTGTAAAAGTATCACGTCTTTGGAGCGCGAAGCGTTCTAGCGCGAGGAGTCAGGAAATGAGTGTCCTGGTGTGTTCTTTTAGTACGCGTTTTTGACCACGGAGATGAAACGTTCTAGCGCGAAGCGTTGGAAAGCGAGTGTCCCAGTGTTTTAGTACCGCGACCACATGAAACGGCGACTACGTCAGGAGACGCCGACAGCCCGATCCCTTAAGGGCACAGGGTAAGGCGAAATTTTGAAAAAATGACTTTTTGTTTTTATTCGCAATTTGGGAAGTTCAATTCCTTGTGCACATTTTCCCTATTCACACTTGCCTTAAAATGTCTTATTTCTCGCTAAAAATCAGTTTTCCCGTAAGCAAGTAGTAAGTGCCCACATCCTCTTAAGAATGTTCTGAGGGTTTATTGTCATTTTTTTCCATAAAAAAACTTCCAGTTTCAGATCAAAATGCTTTTCCAGAACCAGCTGTATTAAGAAATTGCTTAGCAACCATTGCATAGCTGATTTTTCAGCGAGGGTAATCCAAAGACCCTGTTGCACGTTTTTGTCACATTTGCCCTTCGAAGCTGCGCAGAAAAAAACATGTTTTTTGGGCTTCACACTCTAATAATTGCAACATTGGGTGTTGTTCTTTCATTAAATGATGAAGCAACGCATGAGCCAGTATTTTGAAATCATTCAGACCAAAACCTGGGCGCAACACCACCATCAAGTGGCTTAAAGAGGTTGACCACAAGCAAAATACTTTGTGAACAGATCTGTACGATGGTGCACAAAATAGCCAAGGAAGGACAGACGACCGTGTTAAAAGCAAAAAAGTGACTTTGACAGTGATTATGAAACTGGTGCTTTTAAAATAAATGGCTCCAATGGTGTTTTTGGCAAAAAAGTATTGTTTTTCACTTCTTTTTTTACTTTAAACTCAATTATCTCAAAACAATGTTTTTTCTTACATAGGTACCATTATTTCCTATATCTTCCAAGACAACGAGCTGATTTCTTTTCCCTGTCATCTACATAACTTGTCACACCTTCTGTACTAGAATTAAAAATATGCACTTAACAGTTTTTTTGGTACACAACTTTTAATACTAAAATAATGCCAAAAATTAGGTACCAGCGGACAAAAAATTATAAAAAACTGAATATTTTAAGAATATTTATAATTCTAGTACAGTTAAAAGAGCACAAAATTTGAAAGAAAATGATATATAGATTATGTAGATACCTTTATTAGATGCCGAGAAAAATGTACCTCAAAATGGCCAAAAATGCATGGGAAGTATAGGGCTTACCCTGTGCCCTTAAGGGGCTTCGCCCCCAAAAGATAGCAAGCAAATTCAGGGGGGAACACGGCGCTTAGCCGCTTTTTTACCACATCCAGTCATTCGTTTTTAAAGCGTTGGCTGTGATAGCCGTGCAGATGTCGTCGTTGTATAGGCGCCCCTTTAAAGGGTGCTCCACAGCAGCTATACTCTTTGTGCGGGGAAAGCAGTGAAACAGATTTGTTTCATTGCAAAGGGGGCGGATCGAGTGGCCGTGATGGGGGAAACTATTACTTTATTGGCTGATGAACATTATGGTACTTTACGACGATTGATAATTATTTTTGCCGGAGAAAGAAGCGGAAACTACGAAGCGAACTAATGCGGTGTAATCTCGCTTCGCTGGTGCCATCTTCTCTTTCATGCATTTTTTGCTCGCCCTCGTGCCCAGTTGAGATGGAGCCCGTCGGTATGAACTCACCGGGCCTATAGTTACGTCCCATGAGCGTGCGGCTGCGTTACCAATGCGACACAAGTGGGGGTGGGGTAAACGCAAAATTTGCACTTTTAAGAAAGCAAAAATTCAGATACTTTGAAAGAGGCACGATTCGGAGCGTCTTCTGTCGAGGCGGTTTTTTTTTTGTGGGATTTTCAGAAGATTTGCCGTAGGTTTTTCTCAGTTATCTCCGAAAAGGCAAAGCCAAGAGACTCAAGGATGAGAGGAAGTCGAAAAAGAAAAAAAAATATCCTCTACGTGCACACGGTGTCCCGGATGTTAAGAAGGGTGGCAAGAGGTGTCTTAATTTGTGTATGGTTTCATGGTTAGCAGTGCCCGTCGACGCGTGAGGAGGCAAAATAAACGTCTGTATTGAACTTTGATGATCCCACGGGTGCTAAGTGGGTAAAAAAGAACTTTACCGTCCCCTCGTAAAGAAAGTTTAGAGAAGAAGGAAAGCTTTCTATCATCAAGACTGCGTCAAAAGTGCATCAGAAACTTTGCTAAGAGCACGTTTCAACCTTCGCTGAAGGTGCGTCCAATCCATCATAAAATCTTCAAAGGCTCAAATCGCAAACTAAGAACGAACCCATGCGGCGATTTCTTGCGCGCTAAGTAAACGCATCTACGAAGGATATAAATGTATAGCAATACGGGGTTTATGAGATAAAGCTATACTATTGCACTCCTTTATGGTCTATGCGTGTGTTGTCTCGTCTAAAACCGTTTCTTTTTCGCAATTTTTAAGTAACCGTTTTTGACACAATGGAAGCCCGGTTTAACGCACGTGCCATTTGTCTAGAGACCTTGTCAGAGCTTTTCGGTCGACCAAACGGCCTATGGAATAATGCATTAGTTTTTTGATCGGACGCCATCGGTTCCAGTAAGAAAGATTTCGGTTTAAAAGCATACTAATATTCTACGTTTTCGGCCAGTGTGGTTTCATGCATGAAATTCCGCTCATGTGTGAAAAAGATACGTAAATGGTAAATAAGGGGCGCTGCTTAGTTCGAGCACACTGACCCACTCAAATCTTGCACAGACAGTAATCGCGCCATCCATTGCGCGTGTGGTTGCTCACCAAATCTTTAGGGCACGGAAATTTCAAAAGCGTACAATTGGAAGCGCTTGCGAGGAATAACTGAGGGCTCCTAAAAAAACAAAATAGAAGATTGCGTAAGCATGGGGTAAATAAATTTACCAAATAAGGAGATTCGGTATACTGATGACCAACACGTGAGCGGCGCGTGCGAATAACCAGCTTTATAAAGCTGGATATTCGCAAGCGACGGAGGGCGTACAAATTAATTCGTACCCCCTCTGTATTCCTTATTCCATGTGTGTATTTATATCGCACAGCCTATAATATAAACTTTCGGTTGCCATATAGTCAGCGCCGTGTGTTGTTACTTCTAGAACCGTCATCAGATTCTCGTAGAGCACGCGCAATTCTGTACCCCACCGGTATGAGACTCTCCACGAGTGTCGTAATCCTGCTCTTAACACATTCCATTTCGACTTTTCCTTCTTGCTATCCTCAAAAGATGAAAACATTTCATATGATAAACTTTTATGAAATAGTTACAGGTCAGCGAGGTAAGAACACGCCAGCTTAAAGCAAAATGACTGACAGGTATACGTTGAGGCTAAGCTTCCTCGTGTATGAAGGGTTCGCGAGCCCGACCCAGACCGACGATTAAACGCCGACACGCACAAAACGTAAATTGCCGGCTTATTGCGGGGAAATGAAACTGACAAGTGCACAAGCGTAAGGTGAAATAAATTACGGTTATGGGACCAGCACGGCAGTGGAGAACAAAGACCCTCTACCGGAACTCAAGATGGTGTCTGATTCCCTGAGTGAAAGCCTCAAATTGGGTGCCCACTACTTACGCTCGTAAATCCCCGCGCTCCGAGAGTCATGTTTGTGCCCGACTGCCATTCGCCACCGTCATCCTGACGGTGCATATAGCCACCGTACGCTCAAGTCTCGCCTTCCAGCCCTCATAAGAGCAGTTTTTATGCGACACGGGGCTCCTTTGCGCGTGCTCAGGGTTTATCGTCTTGGCGTGCACTGCAGATTGTTCAATTCACACTCTCTGTTCACTGTCACCAGCACGTACGGGGAACATAACACATAGATGCTTGCGTCCATAGAACGTGAATGGAAATACAAAAAGTAAACCTCGAAGCCAAATATTCCCTTGATGTTGCCCTCCCCGAATCAATATTCTTCTGCCGTCCCGTTGCAGATGGCCTGACGGAAGGCGCAACAGCCGACACGTGACGGCCATGGAGGAACCATTGCCAACGAGCCACGTCGACTCCGACTCGGACCTGGACGTCGAGGACGACGACGAGGAAGACTCCGGCAGCACCAGGGCCGAGACGTCGCGCAAGAAGGCCGCCAACGCCCTGGGCTTCTCCATCGCCCGCATCATGGCGCCGGACAGGGCACACCGAAACAGCGCGTCTGCCGCCTGCTCCTTAACCGCCATGCTCAACGACTGGCGCCGGAAGCTGCAGGCGTCCGGAGCGTCCTGGGCGAGGCCGGGGCTACCATACGGGGCGCACAATAACCCGGCAGGAGGGGGAGTGGACCGGCAGGACTCCACCCTGGCTCTGGGTATCGCCACAAGCGCGCTGAGCCAGCTGGCCAGGCTACACCAGGGCGCGGGACTCGTCTACCCGTGGCTGCAGCAAGCGTCCGAAGGTCTCTCCGCCGTGTCTTCAGCGGGACTCGCCGCCACGACCGCCGTGGGGCACGGCGAGCAGTCGACGAGACTCGTGCGGCCTCAACCGCGCTTGGCCACCATCGCGTGCGAGGCCCTCAAGCCGTCTTCGAGGCTCCAGGAGGCGGACAAGGCTGTCGGCGGTGCGGGAGTGGCAGCCTCCACCAAGCAGAAGACGTTCACGTGCCCCGAGTGCGGCAAGGTGTTCAACGCGCACTACAACCTGACGCGGCACATGCCCGTGCACACGGGCGCGCGACCCTTCGTGTGCAAGGTGTGCGGCAAGGGCTTCCGGCAGGCGAGCACGCTGTGTCGGCACAAGATCATCCACACGCAGGAGAAGCCGCACAAGTGCGCCACGTGCGGCAAGGCGTTCAACCGCAGCTCGACGCTGAACACGCACGTGCGCATCCACGCGGGCTTCAAGCCGTGGGTGTGCGAATACTGCGGCAAGGGCTTCCACCAGAAGGGCAACTACAAGAACCACCGGCTCACGCACACGGGCGAGAAGGCCTACAAGTGCTCCGTCTGCAACAAGGCCTTCCACCAGGTCTACAACCTCACCTTCCACATGCACACGCACAACGACAAGAAGCCCTACACGTGCAAGGTGTGCGGCAAGGGGTTCTGCAGGAACTTTGACCTCAAGAAGCACTCGCGCAAGCTTCACGAGAGCGTCGTCGCGTCCAGCACAACTCCGTCGCGCCGCCCGCCGCCACCGTCGGCCGAGGCCGCCGCGCGGCTCCAGCTGCAGCACGCCGCCGTACCGCCCTTCGTGGCCGCTTCGGGAGTCCTCGTCGACCGGGCCGCCGTCATGCCGGTGCTTCTCTGACCCCCCGGAGTCGTGCGTGTTCTTCGCCCCAGTGACGATATCGCTTTACATTGAGTGATTGACTTGAGTTGCGCCCTGCACCGAAATTCAGACCGATACGAACAATTGCTATCTTCATTCGCCTGACGGTGGCGCGGATGGGAGCCGTATAGTGTGATCCGATCGGGCCGTTCTGTCGCGAAGATGCGTTGCCGTTGCCGAAGATGCGTCGGGCCGTTCTGTCGCGAAGATCCTCAAGCCATGGTAATCTTCTTTGGTGGTGCGGGAACATGCGGATACGCATATGTGAAACAAGCGAAGCGTGTTTTGGATTTCGTCATGCGAGGTGCATTTCCTTACGCATGCTGTCGGGCTGTAGCGTCACGGTAACTGATTCATAAATGCGGAGGTGGTGGGCGGGGAACAATATCGGGTGTAGTGCTGTAACAACAACAACAACAACAAAACAATTGCGAACAATTATTTGCATGCAGTCAGAAGCATTTCTGACAAAATATTCCTTTCGAAACTCATCTTCACTATAGTTGTTTACTTATTTAGTCAACCAAAATTGAGCCCGCCCCGAAAATTACACTGAAAGCAACTTACAAAACGCACATTTCCCTCACAAAACCTGCACCTTGCCTGGAATTTGCCGTGGGTCTTAGTGAAATGGAAAGTTCCTAACCCGACGATCTCGTTGTCAGGACTTGCGTTGCCAGACCCGACTTATCCGGCTTGAGCACGATTATAATTACCCAACGCACCAATTTATTCGGACGTAAGACGCCTATGCGCATCATGCAGCTAGATTTTGACACCTTGAAGTACGCGGCTTCAGTTTGTCACCACCTCCTGCGTAAACTTGAACGTCCCCAAATTTGTAGAGTACGGATACATCGTTAACTGCCCACCTAGTTGTTCTTTTGCCGAAGCGAGGATAAAGCTTCACCGGTAGGGCCACCGCACCGTGCCGTTTATCTTTATTTATCTTTATTTGCAATTCGTGGGCACGCTCCCAGTACAAAAGTAAAATTCAACTGAACTGAATGGGTAGTTGAGCTAGTCGGTAAATTTGCTTGTGAAACCTTCAAATAGCGCGACACGTTTTCAGTGTTGCGCTTTTTGAAGGTTTCGAAATTTAATCCTAAATCCGAAGCGAGGGTGCCACAACCCGGGCTCTGTAGTGATAATACAGTCAGCATCACAACAGGCCGAATTGAAATAACTGGAAGCTCGAAATTGAGTTAGTCTGGGGAAAAGTAGGGTTAGGCTAGAGTAGTTCACGTTGTTTCAGGAAATGGATCGGAAAAGCCACGAGAAGCCAGAAACGGGATGCACTGGATGCCCAGTGCGTCCATCCGTATATTGAAAAATGATACAGCCCTCGTGGTTTGTGGTTTCCCAAGAATCCACTGGTAAACAAGAGAGAGAGAGAGAGAGAGAGAGAGAGAGAGAGAGAGAGAGAGAGAGAGAGAGAGAGAGAGTGTAAACATCCTTACCTCTAAAAGCAACGGGGAGAAGTATTCAAGTTCAACACTCCTAGAACTCTCCCTGCTCCCATTAAGCCCTCAAAACTAGCAGGCACTGATCCTCGAGGTGCTACGAGGGGTCCACACAATATCTAGACGCAATAGATTGAAATAGACTTCTTTTTCTACCCTAACATAGAGGACATAGACCCTGTTTTGGTTTCTAGGGACAGAAAAAAAAAACGTTTAATTTTCCTTTTTGTGGTGCCGTACGTTTGGGTAGGGTAGCTAATTACAAGTTTGTGCGTTTGTATTTTTTTCTTAAGAGGAGCCGTAAATAAACGTAGAGTAAATGACGAAGCCGACAGCGCGAAACAAAATAAAATTATAGATAGAATTTAATGCTCGCTACGAAAGACGTTTCGACTGGGGGAAAAAAAAAATCTCTGACATGTTCGCGAAGTTAAGTAAAAAAAAATAGACGCATGTGAGTAAGCGACCAGTAGTTTGAACTCCAAGAAAATACAGCGCTGAAGCATTTGCCGATGGATGAAGCGGCCCTGTTCTGCATACATGTCGTATTCGTTGGCGTCACTGACTCGAAATGCAATAGCATGTCTGCAATAACGCGTGCGGTTGCTTAAATATTGTACATAGTACTGTATAGGAGAAATGGACTGTGAAAGAAAGTGTAGAATATGCATGTTATTTATTGAAATAAAATCTTACTGCTGATGGACAAGCGAAACCAATGAGTTCCTATAAGTCGTTCGGCGACGTGGGGACATATGCTGCACACTGTGGGTAACCATGGCTGGCATGTACTGAAGCGTACCCGCCGCGGTGGCTCAGTGGCTAAGGCGTTGCGCTGCTGAGCACGAGGACGCGGGTGCGATTCCCGGCCGCTGCGGCCGCTTTTCTGATGGAGGCGAAAAGCAAAAACGTCCGTGTGTACGAGATTTCGGCGCACGCTAAAGATCCCCGGTGGTCAAAATTAATCCGGAGCCCTCCACTACAGCGCGCCTCATCGCCTGCGTTGCGTCGGTGCATTAAACCCTACAATCAATCAATGTACTGAACCGTGTCTCTAATATCGATAGTGGAGGCACCCTATACCATCACAGTACGGGAGTGCGGACTAGCCCCAAGTCTACCCCCAACCCTTCCTCCTCTTATGAGCAGGGGGTGGCCTGCCTGAAAACTCCGTACCCTGGGACCCAGCGCATACTGGTGAAGAGGGCCTGGACTGCCAGCCAAAGCCAGCGCATCCCGGGACGCCCCCCACCGGGCAGGTGCCCTAACAGCAGCACCAGCGCCTGTTAAAAAAAAACGTTTATTCCTCCTCCTCCAGAATGTAAAAAATAAACGATATATAGAAGACTGGAAGGGGTAGCAGAGCGCCAGTGCCGCTCGTAGCATCCGTCACTTTGCGCGGTTGTGTGCGCCTGTATGTGCATGCGCGTGCGTATATGGAGTCATGTGTACGCCCTTTCGTGCGGCCATAATGTTATTCCTTCTGAGTGAAAAGTTTCGCTAACAATCGCCCGAAACCCCCCCTCTTATGAGCAAAAAATTTTTTTGATAACAGCGACGTAAGTCGCGACGTAGTCGCGTCTGTTCAGAATGGTTCGAGAACGCCTGTATACCGGCAAAACATTGTTGCCGCACACGGTGCTGAAACTTGAGGTACAACTTCAATGTTTAGTACCACTTTTAGTGCTAGATCTTAAACCTAACTACAGTGACCTATTAGGCCTAATCAGACCGTTATCTTCCGAGTTCTCACCTATTCTGGAAGCTGCGAAGGAACTTCCATCACTATTAGAGCTGATTTTGCATTATTATTATCATCATTACATGGCCTATGGTGTTGAGATACGTGCACATGCATTGTGCCGTCACTGTGAAGACTGTTCCATCGTAGAGAGTGTCCCGTGAAAAGCATCCGCGGCGTGAGTGTAAGTTTTCTCTTCAATGTGCGTTTTAGAGAGTTTCTCCAACCGTTACATTTTATATTCAATTTTTGGCAAGACTTCGGCTCAGTCTAATTCACGCCTCTGTGGTCAATCTGGGGTATACCCCGTGAGCTCAGGAGCCACGACAGGAATGGGGTGACCTGTAGGGGAAGCGCAAGAAGTATGAGAGAAATATAGTGATGCCGCAGCGTCCTATTTTGGCCCCGTGAATGAGTGCAGATTCGTGAAAGACACTGCCAAGCCCCTACACGGGTTGTATTTTGAACTGAAAACACGGGCCCTGGCTGCAGATCGAGCACGGTGCAGCCTCTGAAAAAGACAAAGAAACCAAAATTTAAACCCAGTGCCACCCAGTGAGAAAACCTGCTGAAACAGCGTAAAGGGGCGCTGTCCCTCCCCAACCCTCTGGCAATAGGCCCTGGGGAGCCCCGACATCACCAATCAACTATTGGTGACGTATCGGGCACTGAACGTCGCGGAGGCCTTATGGACTTCCGCCACCCCACTCCCCCCTTCCTAATCCCAGAGACAAATAAAGTTTGTTCTCTCTCATCTCTCCTGAGAATGGCAGCGCCCTCACCACGGAACTTCTACGGTTTGCGCAAAGAAATCGGCAGCTGAAACGTCAGCGGCGGGATGCTCCCTCCCCGTGCGGGAGGGAGAGGAATCCTCCGCTGCGAAACCACTGCGCCCTCTGTCCATCGGACTGAGAACCGCCGGAGAGGCGGTTCCGAGATCCACCAATAGGTCTGGGTCTGGGAACCTATTCCTATCCCTGCGTGACGCGCGACCTACAGCAGACGGACGAAAAGTCTCGACCTAAAACAGCTCTGCAGTGAAGACAAAATAAAACCGGTAGCACTTAAGAGCAAAGCCTGCGAACTAGAGACCCGGCCGCCCGTGACAGTTCGACAACAGTAATGAAAGTAGCTTTACTAAAAATTTAAATCATCCTTCAGGGTAGGTCTAAGACTTTTAAACGTGAGTAAACGTCAGGCACAACCATTTTTAAAGCTTAGAGCATGACCGGTTCTCAATTGTCACTTTCCCACGCGATGGGGAAACTGCAAGAATTGTCTGAAGTAGGGGTTTGTGCGCTGAAATTTTGGGCACTGAATTTCCGCCATCAGCTGGACTTAGCGTTGGCACCTTGGCTGCCCCAAAATTACCCCCTTCAGCGAGACACTTGGCACTTTCCCTGCCCCAAAATTTTCGCTATTGGCGCTTTCGCTGCCCCAAGCTATCAGTCTTCGGCCAGACTACAGCCTCTCCACTTTATCAGCCCCAAAATTTCCGCCATCGGCTGGAATACACTTTGGCACTTGGGCTGGCCCAAAATTTCCGCCTTTGGCTCCATTATAGGCCTTATGCGAAAGTGCTGCCCCCTGTAGGAGCCAAAGCGAACACTCCTTTCGACGCCATGAGGGTACACCGCCGGTCGCTGATACGCCTAAGACGCGTGCGACACGTGCGTTTCTCCGTGTCGTGCTGATTGCCCTCCTCGTGCTGTTGATCGCACATGATGACTCATGAATGATGACAATGATGACTTCATCATCAATGATGACTTGTCTGTGGGGCCCCGTTTCCCGTATGGATGGCATCGCGGAGTCGTATTGTTACGAGGTTGGCAAAAGAGCGGTGGTGTGTCCAGACGTATTTACAGGTTATTTACACGAGCGAGCCACAGAACATAAGTCAAAGTCGTAGCCGGCTTCTGATCGGTAGCGCACCTCGTGTTCCTCTACTTCTCCAGCCTGAGCCCCTGTCCTGCTTCCTCTTCATCCCGCACAAGCAAGCGTCCGTCCTGTTCAAACGCCACGGAACACAACCCCCCGCAGGAAAGCACCGTCCCGGTGCTAAGGAGGAGACAGGAGACTTGGCGGGTCTTAAGACGGGCAACGTGGACGATGTCCGTTTGGGGTCGACCAGAGGACTCTGAGGAAGGCGCAGGGGAAATTTCAAATGTCAGATCAGTGACCTGGCGTAGCACACGGTATGGGCCAGTGTATCGCGAAAGCAGTTTTCTGGACAACCGTGGTCGGCGAAAAGGTGACCATAGGAGGACGAGGGCTCCAGGAGCATAGCTGACGCTGACGGGTCTTCGGGAGGTTTGGGATTCCGATAGTTTAGCTCGGCTGACCTACGTGCCAGTTTGGCCCGGGTAATAGCCTCATGGGCATATTCTGTTTGAGTTGGGAAGGAAGGAAGCAATGTGCCCATCGGCAACGCGGGCGTCCATAGGTGTCCATACCAAGGCGTCCATGGATTAGATAGAAAGGGGACAATCCCGTTGTGTCGTGGCGGGACGAGTTATATGTAAAGGTTACGTACGGCAATGCATGGTTCCAATCCTGGTGGTCAGCTGAGAATATTATGCGTCCAAACACAATCGCAGCGGCATCAAGGGCGGATAAGTTTGTCACCGAATCGAAGAAATCATCTTTGGTGAAGTGCTGTGAACAAATAGGCCTGTTTGTTCACGCAACACCAAGAACAATGGCTCTGCGTAGCCCCCCGCGGTGCCGCCCTGTGCTCCACTCCCATCGCCGACCAGTAACGATCTGCACCTCGTCTCCAATTATTGCATTCTTGGGCAGCTTCTTTGGCAGGTGGGCATCTTTTCTGGACAGCACAGAGCCTGCTCGTCCGCCATCTTTTTTGGCACCATCAGATGTCGCCGCACACAGGCGAACAGAAACACGCACACGCACGCGCACACGCAGACACACACAAACGCCACACACACGTGCAGACACCCGACACGCACACGCACACAATCACACACACGCTGACGCACGCACACGAACACACACACACACACACACACACACACACACACACACACACACACACACACACACACACACACACACACACACACACACACACACACACACACACACACACACCACGTTCACACGCACGCACACACGCACACAAACACAAACACATATCCCGCATGCACGTATTTTTTCTCAATGAGGCAAGTAATTTTATCGCATTAAAAATAAAATTGGTTGGGCAGCGCCGCTTTTCATGTACCTATACGCCTCGAGCGCGGCCTGTAGGGGCGCCACTGAAATCCCCCTAGCGGCCCATTTCGAAAGCAGCCGCGGGAGTCCGCGTCCCGCTCCCCACTGTCACCGCTGCTTTTGCGGCACGTTCACGCCCGAGATTTACCGTTTGCGGGCGTTGGAAATCCATGTTTATGTGGAGCAGACACTCTGTTCGCAAATGGGGTGTGTTTACGTGAGTGTAAATGTTTCAGACGCGATCTTAGTGTGGTATATTCGGACTGTATAAGCTCCAGGTGTGTGTGACAGGCCAGCGTCGCGGAACCGGCGTATCATGGAGCCGATTGTAGTTACACTGCCCTGAATTTACTAGCAGTGTCTCCGTAACCACCGGTTCCTCAGATGTTCATTCTACGGCTATACACTACAATGTAAATCAGTTTTGTGCGCTTACATAATCACTTACATAATCAGCAGTACACTCATACCTGGCAGCACGCCAGTTACGTTTGCCAATATTATACCACAGATATTGATCACCACCATTTACAAGCCAGTCTGTGTTAATTTCGGGAATATTCAACAAAAGTACAATGGACAATGCATTATACTCGGGGATCAGCACACGACAGAGTCGTCTTGTTGTGAGGTGAGCTCCCGCAAACCCCCGCACGGGGCACCTTGAGTATTAATGGTGACGGTGAGCAGCGACACCGCGGACCCCGAGCTCCCATACATAAGCTGTGTCCAACCGTGGCGATGTGTTGAAAGGTGAAGGGTAGAAGCCGTAAACGGTGGCCGTCGGAGCATTGGTCAAGCTCCGGCCGATGGGCTCCCTGCCTGTCTACCAGGCAGGGAGCTCCGGGACCTCTTTGACTACCAGGGTACCCCCCCCCCCCCCCCCCCAACCGTGATCGATCCCCTAAAAGGGGCCGCACCGAAGTATCGTTTCCCCCATTGCCATCTTTGACATTTCCTGAACCAGATCATAACTCTCGATTTCTTGTCATGGAGTCCCTCAATCCAACCCACCCTCTTGCATCTCAGTCAGTCTTGATCGCCAAGTATCTTGAAGCCATAATAGAAAAATCGTATAAGTGCAAAAAACAAAGGTCTGGTGAACTCCTAATCGAAATAAATGACAAGCAGCAGTCTGCAAAGCTTCTAGCTCAGACTAGACTGGCTGATCTCGACATCAGGGTCACACCCCATCGGAGCTTCAACAGCTCGCAGGGTGTGATATCCGAGACAGATCTCCTGAACGAAACGGATGCGGATCTCCTTGCCGGCTTGAAGGATCAGGGCGTCACTGCCTTGAGACGCATCACTATCCGCAGAGACGATAAGGAGATTCCCACTAGGCACATTATCTTGACTTTTGACCACGCAGTTCTCCCACAACACATAAATGCAGGTTTTATCCGTTGCAACATCCGTCCGTACATCCCGAACCCGCGGCGCTGTTTTAAGTGCCGGCGGTTCGGGCATGGTACAAACTCTTGCCGTGGCCGAACCACGTGAGCGAAATGCGCGGCGCATGATCATCCGAGCGAAAATTGTCCATCCGATACCCTGTCTTTTGTGAACTGCGGCGGGCCGCATGCAGCGTACTCCCGCAAGTGTGAAAAGTTCCAACTGGAAAAAAAGATAATCAACAACAAGGTAACTGAGAACATCACCTTCCCGGAGGCGCGAAAGAGGTTCGCCTCTTTCCCCCTGGGGAGGTACGCTGACGCGGCTCGCCGGGGGGCGGAGCGGCGTCTGGGGTCCACAGGGACCCAGTTCAACGAGTCTGACCTGGTCCCGCCTCCGCCCCCCGCTGGGTTGCCTCACGCAGCCCAACCCGGCATCACGCCGCTTGCTGAGGCAGCAGCGGTTGTGGTGCAAACCACTTCTGTTGGGACCGGTGCCGCTCCCGCCTCTGCCTCCCCGTCCTCTAGTGCGTTGGAGGCTGCCGAGGTGATGGACACTACGGGCCCTGCATCGGCTCCCACCGCCACCGCACCTCCCGTGCCACCTCTGGTGCCCCGGACGCCCTCGGTGGTGGCGGCTCAAACGAAGGGCTCCCGAAGGGGGGCCAAGTCCGGGGGGCCCGGTCCGTCGGGCACCCCTCGGACATCCGACGACGAGATGGATGTCGGGCCGTTCCTGCCTGCAACGCAGCGCAAGGAGCGGCCACCGACTTCCAAGCCTACAGAAAGGCCCAAAAAGCCCAATCCAAGAGTAACAGCCCCGAAAGACAATACATGAACACACGCGAACACACACACTCCAGTCATTCTTAAATTTAAATAATGGGAACAGAAAACATCATCCAATGGAACTGCAGAGGCCTCCTTAAAAATCTTGACGATGTGTATGAGATTCTGCATGCCAGTCAGCCAAGTATCATGTGTCTCCAGGAAACCCACCTTAATTCTAAACAAACAAATTTCTTAAATAGGTACATGGTATTCAGAAAGGACAGGGTTGGCTGCACCCACTCTTCAGGGGGTGTGGCCATTATCGCCCGGAAATCATTAGCATGCCACACTCTCTCTTTAAACACTGTCCTCGAGGCTGTAGCAATACGCTTGATAATATTTAATAGGTTGATAACGGTATGCTCCATATACATTCCTCCTGATTTTGCACTTCTGAGCTCTGATTTCGAGGCACTGGTTGACCAGCTGCCCGAACCATACATACTAACAGGCGACCTTAATGCGCACAACTCTCTTTGGGGTTCCTCCAGAACGGATGCCCGAGGTCGCCTGATAGAGAAGTTTCTTACATCCTCCGGAGCATGCCTTTTCAACAAAAAACAGCCTACATACCATAACTTAGGACACAATACATACTCGCATCTTGACTTGGCTATTGGTTCCGCAGTTCTCTTTCCATGTATTGAGTGGGATGTGGGCACAGACCCATATGGTAGTGACCATTTCCCCACTTCATTAACGTATATATGTATAGGCCCGATCAGTCCATCTTCCCATAAAAGGTTTAATGAATCACAAGCAAACTGGAGCACATTCACACAAACATCTCAACTACCCCACACATCCTTTCTTTCGTTTCTTTCACTTCTAAGCCCGCGCACATAACCGGTTGCCGGCGTGCACTGCTTGGGGGGAGGGGTGCGTGCACCAACGTCTAGTAATACTAGAATAAGCTAGTAACGTTGGCGTGCACGCGGTCCTTACTGGTGGCGCCTCCGTTGTGCTGGCGGAAGGTTTAAACGCGGGCGTCAAACGGCCCAATGCGACTTGTCCGGTGTCCTCTCAGTGATCGAGCGGATTGGGTTGGTGCGTTACACGAACAGTGAGATGCCTACCAAGCGGGAGTCAGCTCCTAGCTTGTCCGCGAGACTGAACCTCGGGTCCTTCCAAGTTTCATTCAGCTAATTGGCTAGGAAGTATGCTCAATCGCTATTTACGAACAAACGTGTTTCCTTTCATGCACTCCGTGGACTGCGTCCAGTTTCGCAGGTCATTTTTCTTCACAGAGTGGAAAGGGCACTAATTTTCTTACAGCCACGACTCGTACGCACCCGCCGCGATGGCTCAGTGGCTAAGGCGTTGTGCTGCTGAGAACGGGGACGCGGGTTCGAGTCCCGGCCGCGGCGGCCGCTTTTCTAGTGGATACGAAGAGCCAAACCGCCCGTGTATATATATACGAGATTTCGGCGCATGTTAAAGATCCCCAGGTGGTCAAAATCAATCCGGAGCCCTCCACTATACGGCGCGCCTCATCGCCTTCATTTTGTCGGCGCGTTGAACCTTACAATCAATCAATCAATCAATCAATCAATCAATCAATCAATGACTCGTACGCAGTAGCATTTGTGTTCCCGCGCAGTCGACTGTTTCTTCAAGACGTGGCGTTTTTTATTCGGTTTCAAAAGCCGCGGAAGACGGCCGGTAACGGCCGCATGATCGATCGATAGGACCGTGCAATCGCGCCAGCCGAAGCCCCTAGCCGATATGAAGAACCGCCAAGCAAGAAGGTTATCTTGCTCCGTGACGCAGCATAAAATGCCTTGTCATGCATGCTCCGGTGGCCGCGCGGCTGCGACTTGATGCGATAACTTTTTCGTTTTGTTTTACAACTGGCAGAATGTTCTGGAAGACGATATCGATGTGAAAGAGTGGAAGGGTAGGCGGTAGCCGGCCGCAGCGCTCTGTAATGCCAGGATGAGCGCGTTTTTGAACAAGGGGTACGCCATCTTGCCTGTCTGCTGCGCATCGGGCGCAGAGTAGCTGGCGGTGCGGTGACGGCGGCGGTGGACAAGTGAGTTTTTTTCCACGCGGTACACTGTCTATTGGGGAAGTTTGGTTCGCGCTAAGAGGTGTTTAATGACATACGTGTTGCCGTTTTCGTTTCCTTCAGTCGTTTTTCGTTGTGCCTGTGCCATCCCCGCTCCCAACCGGCTCGCTCGGACAAGCGAATACCCACGAGGGCCTCACGGACTTCCTTCACGTTATCCTGCTTCACAGTCTTCACCGACGACTCTTCCAAGTGGTGAGTTCCGTGGCTGAAGGCCCGGTGCGACGTGTGGCGTGCCCACGAAACCGGCTTTCGTATCATTTTTTTCGCGACGCTGAACGTTTGCGTATTTGAATTTTCCTAACCGAGCGCACATTAGCCTCGGAGCCGGACGTTTCCTGGGCCGTCGCGACGCAGGGATTCCGACTGTCGCCAAAGCTTTGCGGTGCGCGTTAGGCTGTAGTTTTCGGGACAGCGGCGCAGTGGCGGTGTTGGAGCCCTTCGCCACTGCCTCTAGCGTCGGACTCAGCTCGGAAGCCCCGTTAGGTTGTGGTGATAGTCGGTCTTCCTTTCCGAACGCCGCGGTAGCCGAGGTATATGCACTTCGATAATGCCTTCCGCTCGCACGTCCTCGGTTCGCGCGGCGTTCGGAATCAGTCGCCACCTTCAACGAGCATCACTGAAGCACGGAACGCAGCTCTGCGGTCCGCGGCTCCAAATTGGGGTCGTGGCAAAGGCGAGTGATGGAATTGGTGTCCTTGGTTCCTTTTCAGGTTCGCGTACGGCACCGCCTCCGCCCTCCCCTTTCCCTGACCCTTGTGTCCTGTCTTATTGCACTTGCTCCTTCCCGCAAACATGCACTACTCTTCTGGCTAGGCAGGTACACGTCTCCAGCTGTCCTATCTACTGAGCTCGACGACGCGTGTTTTGTACAGAGGTCTTTTCCGGTAATAAAAGTGGTTCTGTCGCTGTTCGTCTGTTGTTTTGCCTTTCAGCGTCCCTTCCCGTTCCTGCCAGGCGTAATCATGGTCCCCGAATTCGGTAAGCCGTGATTACCTTCGAAATTACATTTCTAACGTGATTTGCCTTTTCTTCCAGACCGCCTCCTGCCTATGCGTACCGGCCACCGCCGAGCAGGACGGGGCCGTCATCGAGACGTCCAGAATGCCGTTCGAGTCGAGCTGTACATGGCTGCGCCTGTCTTGAAATCATTAAACCCTGTTTGCAATCGGTAAGGAATGGTGATCTCCCTAAACGTAACATTTTTGACGTGATTTGCCTCTTGGTGCAGACCGCCTCCTATCTATGCGTCCTGGTTACCACCTTGGAGGACGGTGCCGTCATCGAGCCTTCACGGATGCCGTTCGAGTCGAGCTGTCCGTCGCTGCGCCTGTCTTGGAATTAAACCCTGTTCGAAACCGGAGTACTGCCTTTGTCGTTTGTACACAGTCGATGCGACTCGCTGGCTCTGTCGGCTCGAGCGACATCAAGTACTGTGTGTCGGTCTCTTGTACCTAGTTTCGAACAGTATTTTAGCAAATCCTAGTTGTCATAATGGCGCTCATTAAAGTTGGGAGAGAGAAAAAAAAGAGCGAACAAGTTCGCACTCCTAGTGAGCATAATTCCAAAAATGATTCGCTAGGAGTGCGGTTAGGGACAGCCATTGACCCCGTGTGAACGTCGCACCGTTCATGAAGCGAAGTTCTTACTCGGGTACTTTGTCCTCTGGCTGGTGTGAAAGTGTTCATTCTAGGCAACGTGTCCTCCCAGGATTTGGCCCCGGACGGTGAAAAAGGTAAACGGACTGTTGTGTGTAACTTGTACAGGGGAGTTCAGCGTAGCCGCCGGCAAAGTAGCATGCGGACAGAAGTCTGACCGTTCTTGTCGTCACTCGTAGAGTTGAGTGTAATACTCGGCGTACTGTTTAGTTTTCTCAGTGGCTCTAACTGCACCAATTTGTGTCCAGATAAACCATGGCGTGCCATACCAGAGTGTTATCAGATGTAGCTGCTCAAAGATTAGCGATTCAGTATCGACAAGTGTTGTACGTAAATGTGCAGTGAAGGTGCAGTGATTATGCATGGTGGCAATGCGAAAAACTGTCGCAAAGCGCCTCAGTGACGCTAAGCCCCAAGCAGATCGTCACAGAGGAGCCTAGCAGCCCTGCCAGAGTGGTGCATTACCTGTGCGAAGGATGTGAGCCTGTGGGGAACCCCGACTTAGTTTTCACCCCCAGAGGGACGTTTGCTTCAAACTCACCGGAAATAAACAGTGTGCGCGCGTTCCGGTGTTCGTAGTGATGGCGGCGTCAGTGTCTGTTGACGCTGCCAAGAGTCACAAGACGTTTGGTTATGTCTCCCGCCTACTTGCTTGGCCAGCGGCTCCTTCATCTAGAAAGCAAGTGTGCCCTGGCAGAGAATATATTTCCTTCGTGGTCAATAAAAATGCATAAAATGATTCACAATGGTTGTCCTCCCTTGCTCCACTCACCAAAGCGTTCAGCACTAATCAGAGGCACCGAAAGCACAGCGGCAAACAAATAATGTTCACATACGGCCATATTTTCGCTTCAAACCAGAGGAGTCCTATTCGACGAAATACATGTATTGAATTAAGTAAAGAAGCAGTAATGCTATAACAGACCAAGTAAAAGAAATGAAAGAGAAAGGAACAAAAGGGAAAAAAATTGCTGAAAAGGTACTGAATCAGGCTTACGGCTTATGCGCGGGGCTTAATCTCTGACAAGACGACGAAATCTTCCGGCCACTGTATACCGCCATCTAACCTCCACACATGATTGGCGCAGAGAAACGCCCTCTCACGGACAGACTCCGCCATTAAATGGCTCTAATAATGTTCTTCAATGCGCGTGGAACTAAACACATGAGTAATTTGCCTGGTCAAGCTAAGGCTGAAAGCTTCAGAACTAGCGCTACTAGCCACGGGTATACTAATGGGGACGAAATACGTACGTCTCAACTCAGCCCGCATGCAGTCTTTGCCTCAACGGGCGCTTTCTAACCATTCCGACGGCGCCGAAAAGGGCAAGGAAGGCGCGAAGAGGCACGATTTGCGTCGCCGTTATCAGGAAAATCTTTTGCTGATAAGGGGGGTATTTTCAAGCATTCTTTAGCAAAACTTTTCACTCGAAGGTGTAACCATAGTGTAACATTAGGCTGCGCGAAAAGGTGTAAACTTTGACTCCCTTGAGGGTGTACGTGCTGACTCTCTTTTGCAGGGCTATACTTACACCCTTTGAGGGAAAAAAGTTTCGCTGAAAAGACCCCCCTTATCAGCAAAAGATTTTCTTGATAACGGCGACGCAAATCGTGCCTCTTAGCGCCTTTCTTGCACCTTTTGGTGCCTTCAGAATGGTTAGACAACGCCCGTTCAGGCCAAAGATTTTCGGTACGCTCAAAATATACGCCCCTTCACATCCACAAGCCTGCGAAGCTGTAATTAGCCACGCATTACCGAGTTTCGCGTAATTAATTAACGGAGACAGTAATTTAGAAATCCGCGGACCTTTCAGCAAACTTGCCGTGTTTTTGACCAATACTTCGGCTCGAAGGGTGAGAACTTTCATGTTATCGGGCAAATCTTTTGCTGATAAAGGGGGTCTTTTCAAGCGTTCTTTAGTTAAACTTTTCACTGGAACTGTGGAAGTATAAACCCCGCAGAAGGTGTAGTCCTTGCATCCGAGAGAAATATGTTTATTGGAGAGGTTGGCCTAGGAAAGTCAGAATTTGCTCCCTTGCGTGCAGCGTAATAATGTTAGACCTTTTGACGGAAACGTTCACATCACGTGTGTAAGTTTTCTCTTCGACGTGAGTTTTCATGTGATCTTATTTATTCGTATTCAGAGATCTTAGTGAGTGAGGGTTTGTTCTAAAATGTAGTTTCCCATCCAAATTCCCTTTTATATTCATATTTCTAATTTTTTTCTTTTCAATTCTGTACATGCACGCCACTGTGCTCAAGCTGGCGTAGCCAGCGAGCTCAGGAGCCTTGATAGAGGCAGCAAATATTTAGAAAACTCTTTTATTTTCGCAATTGAAGCAAGGAGTATGAGCGACATGGCGAGATGCTACGACGTCATGTTTTGGCGGCGTGAAGGATTGCAAGCTTGTACAGAACATGGGCAGGCTTGGACGCGCTTCGGGTTTGGAGCTTCCAAGAGGTGTCCTGACTTGTCGAACAAGGCCAGCGCGCTGAAGCCAAGTGAATGCAACATCTGAAAAACAAAGAACAAGAAGAAAAAGCCAAAGTTACACATATGCAGCAGTCAGGAATGGAAGCAGCTGCGGGCTGGCGACCCGGTTTATTACAGCTCCATAGTAGGGAAGGGAGCAGGCCGATAAGCATCCTTAGGCACCACAGATTACATGAAATTAGTTTTATAGACGTTCAGTCATGCTTCTACGAGGTCGCGGCTTCGATTCCCGGCCGCGGCGGCCGCTTTTCTGATGGAGGCGAAAAGCAAAAACACCCGTGTGTACGAGATTTCGGCGCACGTTAGGCGCACGTTAAAAAAAATGGCAGCACCTCAACTCCGTGGATAATGGCGAGGGCGCGGAGTACGGGGACCGTGACATCCAAGTTGCACCTCGAGTGAAATCCGCTTTGCGCCCGACCGTCATTCGATTTTAGTCACTTTGCCTCCGCTTGCCGCGGTTAATTTCGTATTCGGGGAAGCTCATTGTCTTCGTAGACGTTAGCAGCAGCGTGACGCGTCTTATGTTCGTTTCCGTCCATGGCGAGAAGAGGGTATGGGATTTTCAGAACCCGCTTACATACGCGGTCACCGCGGCGCCATCTCGTGTTTCCGCGTAGCGCCATTTAGCGTAGTTCGATGCAGTCACTGTGTATTAAAACTTGATCACAACCTGACTACACCGGTGCTTTTGCGCGTTTTCTCGTTGCTAGATTATGTTAGTGCCTGTTTTCGAGTGTTTTGGAGTGCTCTTGTACCCTTTTAGATAGTTTCCGCACAGATGGTGGTGTGCGCACGGATTGATACGGACGGACATTGGGAGGTCCTAAGGTACTCCGCACCCTTACAGGCGAGGAAGTAAGCCGTTTGGCTCTCGGGTACTAACTCACGGTCGTAGCCCAATGGGTAAGACGACTGACACTACCTCTGTCTGGTCTACCAAACACAGGCTCGAATCCTGCCGGTGCCTGTGTGATTTTTTTGCGATTTTAAATGTTATGCATGCGCACGGACGCGGACGGACATTGTGAGGTCCTAAGGTGCTCCGCACCCAAAAAACGCGCCTCGTCGCCCGCGTTGCGTCGGCGCGTTAAGCGTTACAATCAATCAAGCTTTGCTAGCGCAGGGTATACAGAGCAACACTTCGCCTTCATGCCAACCCCTCTACAATACGCTTACTCTCAACTGGCACCGTTAACACGATCCCCCAGCCCCTCGAAGACCCCCGCCTTAGCCAACTTGCTTGTCTATCCACAACCCCCTAAGGTTCGTTCCTCCTGCATTAACTGAACCTGCTCCACTTCGACAAGACCACTGAATTCTCATATGGATGACTTTTGAAATGCACGCTGGCTTTCTCTCGTGCTACCTTTCACGGCCCTTACGAAAGAATTTCTTATGTCATTCGGTAAGTTGGCTTTCCGAATACGGGGTTGGTGAGCCTCACTACGTTGGAACTGGAGCGCACCAAAGGAGCATCGTACCTATGCACCTCCTGGACAACGTCGAGAACGCAGAGAAGGGGCCAGCTGGCAGGCGCCTCTGCAGCATCCCAGGAGGCTGTTGATGCGGCGACCAAGCGCCCAGCCTCGCGTGCAGGGCCTTCGCATATCGCAGTCCAAGTCTGACGCCCACGATGGAGAGCCTGTGTATGCATGGTAACCACAGAGAGGTGCTTTACGTAAGCTTTGCCATTGCCGCAACAGTGCCGCAAATGGCTATGAACCAGCCCATCTGGTCCACATCGCGTGCATCTCACAGGGAGTGAACCAGCTGCTGGCAACGGCAGGGGGTACTCACACCAATGAGCCCTCTCCATTACCAGGCATGTACGGGCTACCAGCACGACCCTCTGAGCCGAGCAGTGAAAAGCCCTTGCCTAGCGCGATCCCACACGTCCGCACACGGGGCTCCCCAGGCGCAGAACCTTTGCCCGAAACAGGCAGCAGGCACGCCCAGCTCCAAGCCCTCCAGGCGGCCCTGCGACATGTATATATAGAGCGACTTCAGGTGAACAACGGTGTGCCCGATTGTGACCAGCTTACGTGTCCGGGACCATCGCCATACCTCGACTCCGAAGGTAACCCAAGAGAAAATGTAACTGGTCCCAGGTGGTGTATGGTTAAATTCCCATTCGGGCCAAGCTGGTCCTTGCTGGTCCCAACTGGTACCAGCTAGTTCCAGCTGGGAATTTAACCATAAAACAGTGGTACCAACTACTATTTTCTCTTGGGAAGGTCACAGTTCTGCAGCAAGAATGAGATTTTTTCCTTTAGTTGTTCTTGTCCCAAATGCAAAAGAAAATTTTTGGCATATAAGCATTCTACGCCCGTACAGCAGCTTCCAGTGTAAGGCCAATGGAGCTAATTCTGTGCAGTCTGCATCGAATTTATGCACTTACGTTATAACATAATTTACGTTACTTTAGCCTCTCGTTTTCTTTTTAAGATAAGACCTGCACTACAAATATATGTGTAGCGCAGGCGTTTTGTTAAAAAAAAAACGACAGGCTATGAATCATTCATATAAGAAGCGTAATATCGCTAGCAATAATTTCAGCAAATACCAACAAACACACAGATATACGCACAAGAACAGCGCTGTTAATGGCGAAAATTACATGAACATTGCAGGATTACCCCTCACGCAAAGCGGCATAATTCAGCCATCGGTATTTGTCAAGCAATGCCAGTTGTGATTTCCGTTTCTGTTTTGAGTCTCTAACGCAGCCCATCTCGTAGCTTCTATCAGAGCTCTGAGCGAACATGAGAAGCTGGTCGACATTTCAGTACAGCCCAAATGTCGAGTCTGCTGTACTGAGCTCCTCCCTCTTGGTGTTCTGAAATAGTTGCATTATTTTCTGTCAAGTATTCAATGCTTCGTGCATGCCCTATAGCCTACCTGAAGGCTCGTACTATACAGTAATTTTTCTGGGGCGGCCATCCCTTTAAGTGTAAGAACCACTCCTGGATAAGGCATAGCAAGCCACTGCTAAGTTCATTATTCAATGCCATATCAAACATTAAATTTAGCAAGAAAAAATAATAACACAAAGACGGCGGTGTCTGACCATGCTCTTGCGGTTAGGCATGTCCTGTGCAAGTCGAGCAAAATCTTGCCACAATTGGAATTCTGTCGCAAGATCTGAGGAAGGAATCATAATAAGGTTCTACCAGTTTGGTTTCAAACATTAATGAAATGACAAACTTTTTAGCGCACTCGTGCACTGCCACTGTTCAGCCGAATACAGACTGCCGGTTTAGTCTTTACAGTGTAAGAGCATGGACGGTTTTGGAATGTATAGGGCGCATAAGAATTTTGTAGTTTTCGTTAGTGACACGGGAAATGGAAATTAAGTTGGGAAGCTCCTTAGTCCACCAAAAAACAGAGCATTGGACAGTCGTACAGACCCAGCATGACCTTTGGGCATGATGCGATGCTCGAAACAAGTCAGCATTTTGTTTCCCGGAGTGCACCAAGAAAACATGCATAATGGCATGGTCACGCATACATAAATGCTACAGAATACCACGCTTCAGCATGAAACGGACAGTAATGACACAGTTAAAGTATTCCATTGGATAACAGAGGCCCTGATGTTCAAACTGAAGCATGGCTACAGGATACAACATGATAGACACAGAAGAGGCTACAACATGATAGAGTGGCTTAAACTTGCAGAGCTGATAATTTCTCTGTCATTTTGGTTACTGAAGTAACGCTGACGATTGCTCAAAATTTCCTTCATGTGACAACGAGCCGCCATCCTGACAATCAAGCGGAATGGAGAAGGGACCAATGCGAAATTTTGTTGTGTGGCCGCATGTTACGGCGAATATTTTTGGGCTGGAAAGTTCATAGCAACCGACCAGTGAAGCTAAGCGCTCGTTTTTCTGAGCTCGCCTCGTTCTTTCGAACGCAGTTTACTTCGTAAAAGAGCGGGAACAAGACTGCCCTCCCGTTTCTAGCTTCCTAAGCATATCCTTCTTGCTTTTGCGAATGCATACGGTTGTAAAAGGTGGAACATGTATT
Organism: Haemaphysalis longicornis; assembly: GCF_048455015.1. Lineage (NCBI taxonomy): Eukaryota > Metazoa > Arthropoda > Arachnida > Ixodida > Ixodidae > Haemaphysalis > Haemaphysalis longicornis. The sequence goes on from NW_027526460.1 coordinate 50,354,823, forward strand.
CAGCGCTTAAATTTTATGGAAAGAATATAATGCGAAATGAGGTGGGCGCTCAGAAGTATATTTTTTGTTATGATGCTGAAATCGAGTGTACGTTCTGCAAGAACCTTGATACGTACGATTGGATTTTAATTAATGTACTTCTCGCCACAGTTTCTCGCGCGCGCGAAAAATAAAACTAAGTTTAACTTCGTTGTCATGTCTAATTTCACGCGAGTTTCAGAGGCATGCTGTTCCAGAACACTATTTAGCGTTGCAGTTAAGCCATGTTATCAGCTGCTTATGCTAACCATCTTACAATGTAAAACAACTCCTTACGTCTTTGTAGTATTCACAAACTTTCCATCTGGTGTTCGTCGGATCCTTATAATTATAAAGAAAATGGCATACGTAAAAAAAAAAAACAGCTCAATGCCAGTTTTAAGCACATTTTTCGAGAGCAAACGGTAAATTTAAATTAGGCAACCAAGGAAATACATGGTTGTAATTTGTGCAATGTTTCCATTCTTGACAATTGCCTGTTTTCTAATTTTGCTTTCAATTAATATTGCCGATGTGCCACGTCGTCATCAGTTGGTCGGCTTCTCTTGTTAATTGAAAATTCTCTTGCACACTGTCTGAAGACTTTTCACTTAATTACTCAATGGCCTGTAAAGAAAGCTGTGAGGTATTTTATACAATTAAGTACTTTTGTCCTTTTCTGTTTTCCAGGAATGCTTGAGAAACCCGCGCGTCATAAATTTAGTTTACACAGGCATTAGAAAAAGTTAAACAAGCAAGACAAAGTGGAAAGTGGAGAAGCCTGCTTTGAAGGTAAGATTTTCCCCATTAGCTAAAATTTGCTTCACTTCAGTTTTCTGCACCACTTCTGTTTTGTTTTCAGAAATGCCTTCAGATTTACCAGCACCACAAAACTGACACACGAATAAGCTCATCTGGCAGCATCATCCAAAGTGCAGGTGAGCTTTTGAGCACCCTATGTGTTACAGCAATGCCCTTTTGTTTGTTTTCCAGAAATGGCTGTAAAATCTCATCTGAACTGCCAGTACAGCAAAATCGATGCGGCCATATTGTATACCAAAAGTCCTAATGTTCTGAGAAGTGAGAAATATATTGTCTATGCTGTAACAACTTAGTAACTACAGCTACTAAACTACAGCTTTCGTTCATTTCGCAGAAGCGTCGCAGTAACAACCCTATGTTACTGGATTCATGGCCTTCAAGTATGTCATCAAATTGACTTGTCAAGACAGAAGAACAAGCAAGCCCAGGAGGAGGAAAACGAAGACATCGTCTGAAACAGCGTACTTGCGAAATTCAAGGGTTTAACAGAATACGTATTCGGCTCGATTGTTAATAGTAAAATAAAACGCACGTCATTTCATCTTAAAGAGTGTCAGTTTTGTTGTTTACGCTAGCTGCATGTTCCTTGCTTTAAAATTCCGCCATTTCTTTGTTCGTTATTTTGCCGGACTGCCTTAATTGTGTGTGTTGATCAGTGTAGGGATCAAATGTATGAATATACAGGTCTAAAATGCCGGTTTATACCTTTCAGGAGTTTATGCACACGAGGTTTGAACTGCTCGTTTATCATGCCGTCAACAATCATCTCTCCAGGAAAAAGTTAACTTATGTTATTTTCATCTAGTTATTGTTGCATGTATATCTGTAACTGTAAGTTACCTGTACATTGCTGCAATATTATTGCTTCGTAAGAGAAACAATGCTTGAACGTCATATCAACAGTGCGCGGATGTGGCCCTTGTGGTGAAAAAACATATCTATAAAGTCGCGGTAACGTAGGAAGCATCACTTGGACATTAAAGCGACGTTTTCTAAATGTTACCCGCACGTTGGAAAAATGTAGTTGGAAAGTTACCGCAAAATTGTAGCAATGTTATTGCAACTTCATAAAAACATTGCTTGAACGTTGAAGCAACGTTCCTTGTATGCTAACTGCATGTTAAAAGCGTAGATCTAAAGTTGCGGCAAGATTGTAGCGATGTTATTACAACGTATGAATGGTACAGGGACATGCTTAAATGTGGTATGCACGTTGCAAAAATGTAGGTGAAAAGTTGCTGCAACGTCATCAAAAAACGTCTCAAACGTTGTTCAAATGTGTACCGCACATGGCTGGAAGGCTGCCCCAATAGTGGAGCAACGTTGGCGAACATCAGAGACAACGTTATCCAAACATTACAACAACACCCTTCAAACATTGCCCCCATGTTGGAGCAATGCTAATATCATGTTGACGCAATGTTTCTGGGTAACATTGCACTAACGTTAAAAAAAGCGGACATTAGCCACGTTTTGGCAATGTTAAGGGGAAACATTGCAAAAATGTCCGGGCAACATTCTGTGCTACCAGGGCGTGTAAGATCGCCTGCCCCAAAATTTCCGCAATCGTTTGGATATAGCATTGTCAATTTCCCTGCCGCAATATTTCTGCCCTCGGCTGTACTATAGCTTTGGCACTTTCACTGCCTCGAAGTTTTCGCCATCGGCTGTGCTATATATAGCCCTAATACTTTTGCTGCCCCCAAAATTCCGCCAACGGCTGGATGTGTAACCTTGGCACTTTCCGTGCCACAAAATTTTCCCTTTCGGCTGCACTAGAGCTTTGGCATTTTTGCTGCCCCAAAATTTTCGCCATCGCCTGGACTTTCCCTGGAACAAAATTTCCGCAATCGGCTGGACTATATATAGTCTTGGGAGATTGCCTGCCCCGAAATTCCCGCCATTGGTTGGACTTAGAGCCTTCGCACTTTTGCCGCCCCAAAATTTTTGGTATCAGCGTCACTATACCCTTGCCTTTCACTGTTCCAAAACTTCGGACATCAGCTGTACTACAACCTTAGCACTTGCTGCGCCAAAATTCTCGCCAATGGCTTCACTATAGCCTTGGCACTTTGGCTGCCCAAAATTTCCACCATCGATTGGACTATAGCCTTGGTTTTTTCCCTGCCCCGAAATTTCCGCCTTCACTTAGACTATAGCGTTGGCTACGCACAAATTTTTGTCAGCGGCTGGGCTTTAGAGTCCAGCTATGGACTCTGGCGGGAATAGGGGAACTATGGCGGAAAATTTCGGGGTAGTGAAAGTGCCATAGCTATTGTCCAACTGATAGTGCTAAAGCCATAGTCCCGAAAAGCGATTTGTTCCGTCGTGTATCTGCCTTTACAAGCAACCGATGCGCTGCCTTGCAGTTGAGCCTGCATCGTGGCCACAGCAACTAGTGTCACCAGCTTAAGAGGCCCGTGTCTGCAAGGAGTGCACCCTCGCCAACAATCCTCGCACCCATGGCTCTAATACAGGCAGGGTTCATGCTGGCTTATATGCCAGAAATGCGAGTTTTCAAGGACTTTCAAGGCTCTTTGTGTGGATTTTCAAAGACTACACTGCCTTAGAAATCAGATAAGACCGACATTCAGGACAAGATAAAGGCTTGAGAAGGCACATAGAAAAATGGGAACATTGCTGTAGCCGTTTCAAAAAAATGGACTTGTTTTAGGCAGGTCTCCTTGTCAAAACAACGGCTCCCATGACTTTTCTCTCTTTGACAATTTCTCAGCACTATTTTTTTGAGATGCAAGGTTAAGCACTTTGTGTGCTGCAAGATTTTTTTTTTTTTTGCAAACTTGCATTCGCTAAAAAAAAGGTCAACCAAGCAACACTCCCCGAGTTATTACATAGCCTCAAAGTTGCTTTTATGCTTATTAAAAATGAAAATGAAATTTAATGATTTTCAAGGGTCTGCAAAAACTCAAGGACGTTTAGGGCATTGAAAACAAGTTTTTTCAAATACAGGGGTTTTCAAGATTTTTAAAAACCCACACGAACTCTGAACAGGGGTTTAACCAACAATGCTGACGTGTGCCATTCAGGAATTTTGTAGACTACAGAACCAAAATTGGTTATAGTAATCTATTGTTCCGATTGCTACTGGTCAGTACTTGCAGCTATGGTCCACAGAACTGACACAAAGCTAAAAACACAGGCCTCATTTTTTAAAAATGAGCAGCTTATTTTGAAGCAAGCCAAGGACACCGTACGGGAGCCGAAACATCTTTTTTGGATTTTATAAACATTCTTGGTTGGTGCCAGTTTTTAATAGTTGTCGTGCATTTTCCCGACCAGATGGGCTTCTGTCCAACCCTTGATTTCGTGCAAGGAGCACGATCCTGACAGAGGAACAGAAAGTTGAGCTTACCGAAGATTTTCCCCACTCTTCAGTGCTCCCATGTGTGACTGAAGGCCAGAGGACAGACATGCTCTCCAAGAATCCAGAGCACTTGCCACTCATGCATCAAGAGCAGAGGTGTTTCTCTTCTACACGGCACACAGATGAATGTGACCTCTGGCCTTTCAAAGACCATGCTCTCGTGACTTCCTAAAGTAAAACACTAAAGTTGTCCGCGATGGATGCAGAAAGCTCCAGCTGGCAAGGCAAACAGGGATTCTATCATCAGTGAGAGGGCACTTCTTTTTGCAGGATGTGCCGGCCAGTGGCTGTGGGCGATTGGCATTTGGCCGCGCAGAAGACACCATCGGCAGTTAATACTTAAAGTGTGCCAGTTTGTAGACCCCCTTGTGCACGAAAAGCCAGCTTTTGTTAGTTATCTGTGGCAGAACAGTGGCGTGCAACCACTTTTGCTTCAGTCTTCCCAACTTTTCAGGCTATCAGTCAGAGATGTTGTATAGGGTTGGCACACGCAATATGACTGATAGCAGCGATACGGATTGCAATGTGCCACAATGTGACGGGTTATTTCCCCTGAAGACATTCTGAACTCTCGGATTTTCGATGTAGGAAACAAGTAACACAGAGGACTGACTGCAGGCTGAAGATCCTATTCTCCAAAGAACCACTCCTTGGCCACATGCAGGTGTTGTAGACATATGGACCCAAGTGCATGTCGGCATCGCGAAAGGAGATGCGCTTTTCCATATTGAACTCCATTTGTCTGATGCCACAGCGTTAGTAGGCCCAATTCTTGCTGCCAACATCATCTTTAGTAAACGTACGAGTGTACTGTCATTTCCCAAGTTATGGCCATTTTCTTCAGGCAGCCAACAACACCTTCATGACCGTCATAACCTTTTTTGGGCTTTCAACAATGCAAGAACATTGCAAAGACCTCGTAAGTGGTCACGGTAAACGACAGCTCGAATGACAAGGGAAGCAGCAGCAATGTCTTATTTAGTGACTCAGTTCCAAACAAGCACACCAAGTCAAGCGAGCACTCCGAAATGTCAAGGAATGCAATGTACAAAGTTGACACACACAAGCCAGCTTGTTGGCACTTGAAAAAGGTTTTTTGAAGCACATCTGTGTGGCATGCATACAGAGCCACTAATTTCACGTTAAATTGCGATCCTTATGTACAAACAACCACAGTCCTTCATGTTGTTTTTCAGTTACAAACTTATCAGGTGACGTCTTCACGGGCTCTTTTGACACATTGCGCACGCATCATCGGATTCTAAGCCTCGCAAGCGGCTATAAGGTGCGTCACAAATGTCTTAGCACCAGTATAAAACACTTCTGGTCTATTTACACACTAAACAAGCATGGCGAGTGATGGGAAGCTTCCATCTAGGATCCACGTAAAGCAGATAAGCTGAGCGATGATAAAGGCCTCTCCCTGACACAAGCTGCAAACAGAAATAGCATTACGCAACAGTAGCTTATTATCCACGGACACAGATGCTGATGACACTGGCATAGATGCAAGCACAGAGCAACGTGTGCATAAAGAGTACTACAACGACGGTAACTCAAGAATTAATATGTCGGAGTTTTAACGCCGTAACGTTAGCAGTGACGAACACGAGGAATATAAAAGCGAAAATGCCTGCCAGATAAACAGGGGCAGATCAAAACACCCTCTGCACAATGAATTACACCACCAAACAGATACACCAAAAGCTGAAGAATCGGCACTTTTCTTTCCTTAACTCGAATTGTTCAAGCTGCATAAGCAAAGGTAGCAGAACATCAAGTTGCCATAACATCTTAGTTTTTTGCCACTCTTTTCAACGACCACAGTGGTAACAGAAGCCCACAGACATCATTTAAATAAGACAAGATTGCGTAAACAGATTGCATGGCCGCTACACCCTCATTAAGAACACTGGGCCAACACACTTATGTATCCCGTTTGGAACAACGGCACCACTGGATTTCTATGCACAGAAACAACACAAGCACTGGCTGGGCACATGAGCAACTTGCAACAATGCATGCGTGCCACAACTTTGTCGTCAGTTTCATCAGCTCACTGTGGGCAGCTACAAAGCTACCGCACCGACTTCACTCACACAATGGTTGGTAGCATTTAATAGATACCCAATCTGCACATGTGATAAAAACACCTAGCTGAAAAACCATCGTGACAATATGGTACGCGCTTCTTTATGATAAAAAAAAAACAAAAAAACATTATATGGGATAACTAAAGCTGGCAAGCAAGCTTTAGAGGCATAGCCTCATATCCTGCTAATCTCGCAGCAGGCATTGTTGACAAGCACAACGTAAACTAGTTTTAATCACTAAATAAATTGTGTGGCTAAGGTCCACATTTAATCGGTAACAGCATCACAATGAAATTGAATAGGAAAACAAAAGATGGCATTACATAATGAAAACACTGCTCTCTGGAGGCTCTGCTAAAGCTGATGACAAAAAGATGACAAAAAAACTAGCGGTTCAGCTTTAGAATAATTATTCATGAGAGAGAGAAAACAGCACAGTATTTAACAGCGTTATAATTAGCTCAATTGCTAAAACTTGCTCTGAAATAATGTTAAATTCTATTCGTTTAGGTAGCACAGCTGTTCCTATTCTGGTAAACAAGTAAAAAAATGTTTCAATATCATTAGCGCAACTTAAAATTAAATGCAAAATTATAGAAAACATCGTATCATTCAGCACAACTAAAAATTAAATGAAAAGTTATAAAAAGTATCGGCATGCTACAGGCATCACACAAAATAACCGCCCCATAGCAAGCTAAACAAGCACTGTGGGTGTCCTGTGCACGCCTCTCATTACCGATATCATTCGTTACAACAATACCAACTCAAAGTTGTTTAATTAAACGAAAGTAAAATGTAAAATGCCTAGCATAACTGTTGCAAGTGCATAGGTGGTGTATACTTCCTTTCGCAGCAGCCATTTGCAGCCTCACCAATTTCATCGACAACACAACCCAAAATACAGGGTCCTCCAGATTATGTATATACGTTCATAAAGGCTCATTGAATATTTGCACCTCAATAGGAAGACAATTAAAATTCCGAGATAATTAGTTTGCAAGCAAGCATCAGAGGCATGGCCTAAAACATAATATCTGGCTAATCTCGCAGCAAACATTGCAGTAACCATCTTGCCGAGGCATTAGCAAGCGTATCTATACATTGTGCAACCATCTGAATTTCCTACTTCCCTGCGCTATACAAATTAAGGAGGAAGCAAGAAAGAAGTGAAGCGCAAAAATTTGCGGAGAAAGTGCACCGAGAGAAAAGCACACGGGACCCGGAAGGCAACGTCTCGCCGACAAACGCTACCAGCACAGGGTGGGATTTGAAAATAATAAAGTTAATTAGAGACGCAGGATAGCTCGAGATGCGGCCGTCCCGTTCCGACATCACGCGAGCAGCACGCCGGCGTTCTGGAGGACTTGCACCTCTTGCGGTGTGTGGTGCTCGGAGAATTTGGAGTAGAAGGGCTGCTGGGAGAGTCCGCGGAGGAACTGGACCAGGCACATCTGCAAGTCCATGCTCGAAATGGGATCCGCCATGGCGTCGGGATCGTCGTCGTCCTCTTGGCCGTCCGTGTCGAAAACTGCGGCAGAGAGCAGATAAGGGCTTTCGCAAGGTATACTAGCCCTTATCACCGTTCAAAGTGGCCAGCGAGTGGTTCTCAAGTGGGAAGGGAGAGGGGGAGTCAGCAAAGACCTCCGTGAACACTCTTCTCTCCTCATTTTTTTGCCAAACCTCGTCAACAATGAAAAATAAGAGTGGCATTGCGGAATGGCTTGCACATTTGTTCAACTCCTCTACTTGGCACACACTTTAATGGGGCCCTAAGCAGGGCTAAAAGTGACTGAAACATGCGGAAGAAGGTGACTAAGCTGCAAGCAGATGGAATCAGTTGTTGGCGAAAATTCTGTGAAGTTTGGGCGTGAATTGCACACCACGGGGGAGGGGGATACCGTATTTTCCTGCATAGCCCACTCGCAAAATGACCCCCTCCCCCCTTCTCTTCTTGAGAATTTACTTTCTTGTTACCTTGCATAAAAAATGCAGCAGGAATAGAAAAGGTGCTGTTCCATATGTTTTTATCTCGGCATGGTTGCTGATGCCGTTGACGATCGCAGTGACTTGATATCATGCCACAGTATTGGCAGGAAAGCTAAAAACATTCTAAAAAAAAAAAAAAAAAAAAAACTCAACAGTAGCTGGAGAAGTGAGTGCGAATGCTATGGCCCACAATTTAAAAATGGCGCACTTGCAGTATGCCACCTGCTGAACACAAAACAAACCTTCTTGCGTATAGCACCATGAAAGCGCTGCGGCGTGTGAACAAGGCACCAAATGTACTCTGCACTCCCTCCCTGCTCTGTGCTCTTCTGCAACTTTGCCATTATGCTCCATGGTTTTGTTGTTCAGCTGTGTTCCAACCTTTTTTGTGCTTCTGGTGCACTTCTCTTAGCATCTTTATTGTCAGAAATTTTAACTGTTAGAATCTGTTCCAGCTTTTTCCCGCATAATGAACCCTCCCCGCAAATTCACGCTGAATTTTCTAAAAAAAAAAAAAAAGGTGCGTTTAGTATGCGAGTAAATATGGTACATTACAGGTGGTGCAACAGAGATAAGGTGCAAAGCGTACCCGAAATGCATGCGACAGTGAGTGGACAGGGACTCACCTGCATAGTCGGAGGCGGGGGCGAACTGGCTCATGATAGGGTGACAACTGTCTCCTTCCATGTCCCCTTCCTCCTCCCACTCCTCATCCTGGAAGAAAAGGCAGAGAGGTAGGCACACAGTCAGGTACCACATCTGACTCCAGTGCGTACAACTTCTTTAGTGTTTTAGAGCAGAAGCACCTTTGCTTCGGGCAGCTTTCGTATGCATGAAATCATCGCCTGCTTGAGCGCGCCCTCGAAACTTTCAAATTCAGTAATACCTCAGAGCAAGCAAATATGGACCGACCAGAGTTATGAAGCACAGAAATGATGCAAATATGTGGGAATGAGGAAGAAATATGATTTACGAAAAAAAAAAAAAAGGAAATCTTTTAAAAGTTCTCGCATTTACTTTGCTCAACCCGCGACACTTTTCCCTGCACATTGCTTCCTTATCACAGTGAAGGGCATGTTTTCCAACCAAAAATATTGGACGTTACAGGCCTAGAAATGTTGAAATTCAGTACAAGAAACCGCACAAACCGTTCACCGGAGAAGCAGTCTCACGAAGCATTTCTGTGTCAACTTCATCGTTTAGTTTTATTTTTCCGCATTAAATATCAAATGACACAATGACTTTAGAGCCCTGCTTAAGGGAAGCCTAGCGCTGTAGTAGGCAGGGCTGCGAGAACAGCACTGCACTGTGGATCAAAAAAAAAGAAAAAGCAACGTCTAGGTGCCAAGTGAAAGGTGAAAACCAGCAAAGAACAAGAAGGAGAGAAAGGGGAGAACATGCCTCAGATTCGTCTTCCTCCTTGTGCATCATGGCATTGTCCAGGCAGTTGCTCAGCTCGTGGATCATGAGCTTGTAGATCTTGACCAGCACCGGGATCTCCGTCCACTGCTCAGGATCTGAACGAGTGAAGCAGTAAAGAACGCATTTAATGCCTAGAAGCCTCACACTGGGCTTTTGTGCACACAGAGATTATTAGAATGGCTGATGCGACTTAAATATACAGTCGACGACCGATAATGCCCAAAAAATCTGGCAGCACGAAAAAACAAATGTTCCCCCAAAAGGCTCAATGTCTTGGTGCCAGAATAATCAAACATGTCCGAAAAATTAGGAGTCCAAAAAGTTGGTCGTCACCTGTAAATCTTTCCAGCTGCAAAAGAGTGAATCAAAGCCAAAGGGAGACTGTACCCAAAGTTATGTAACTGTGCCCCAGAGCATGACAGATGTGAGCCTACTGTTCTGAGCCCTCCGAGCCCAATGCCAAATGCGTACATGGCAGGACGACAAAGTGGCATCATGAAGATCAACAAGAGCTTAATCAGGAGTGCAACAGGCATGGGAAAGTGGTGGAGCTGTGCAGCTCAGGATGATCCACGCACACAACTCTGCTCGTTTCGTAGAAAACAGATTACCGTATTTACTCGCGTAATGATCGAGCTTTTTTCGGAAAAAAAAATTTGATGCAAATTTAGGGGTGCGTTCATTATGCGGGGTAAATTTTTCGCTAAAAACTTTTGAGTACAGAAAACGCAAGCAAGTTGCGGGTCAGAATTTTTACGATAGGTCTCATGAACATAATAAAAATGATAGAAACATAATAAAAACTCCGCACACCGCCGCCAGCCGCTTTGCAAAGGGAAGCAAAATGCAGTGTTTGCATGAACCAGGGAATGCGCCGGAACGAGTTTGCTGCTGCGTGACAACAGGGCAACCAATAAGTGGCTGCCGCTGTCACAGTGCAAGACACCAAAACAGACATGAAGGCCGACGCAGCAAGCTGAGCGCATTTTTTTCTTTGTCTTGTGAGTAGATTATGTGCATTTAGTGAGAGTTTCGTCCTCATCAATATTGAACGCATGCTTGCCGATATCGTTAACATCAGCAAGTCAGTGGCAATAACGTAGCCATGTCTGCTTTGAAAGGGAAGGAAACAGAAGTAAGCACGATCATCATCAGCTAGAATTGGCACACATGGCGTACTGCTGCGGCAAGTTCAGGGTGCGTTCATTGTGCGGGAAATTAAAAAAAATCGAATTTTGACGACAAACTTCAAGGGTGCGATCATTATGCGAGTAAATGCGGTAAATGTGCAACTGCTTATGCCCCAGAAGAAACAAAATCAAATTTCAACCCACAAATATCAGGACTAGCAGTATTGAGTGGCAATGCTAATGATAGAGGGCAAATTAATACTTGTTTTATCAGCTCATCGAGATAAAGATATAGTCAGTGCAACAACAGATCACTACCTGCATTCTTGTTACGTTTCCCTCTATTGGGACGAGTTCGCGGTGAATCCACATAACGGTCCAGTTATCTCCATTTCACATCCTCAACCTTTTCTTGATCCCCACCTTTCGGTTGACCTCTTCGTCTTCACGTTACGATTGCATCTCAAACAATATCCCCAACCAATCTCAGCAAAATGCGTCCTGGCTCTTTTCCTATTTTTACATTTTTCAGGTGCAGAGAAACTGACTCGAAAGACGTGACTAAAATAAAGTACTCAGCAAGCACCTTGAACTTGGCGGTTAATCACTGGCATGGAATTTCAAATGCGGGAGCGGAAAACGAAACATAATGAAAAGAAGTTTTCCAGCGAGGCAAAAACCTTGGAATGTGGAAATGTCATTGTTTGTATGCCAGCGATTGTGGGGGACTCGCTTCTTTTTGTAATATGATGCTTTTCGGAGTAGTACTACCCCAGAGGGAAACTATACAGCCCACGCTTCCAGTGGGTACACTACTTATTTCAAACATGCATCACCGCTGCTTGTTTCCAACAGCACTGCAATTTAGTCGGACGCTCCCTTTCGTGCAACATTCATGAAGAAAAAGCACCAGGATCACAGCTTGACCTTTAGAAAGGAGGCACAGTCTAGTCCACTTATAACAATATCCAAGTGCCAAGGAATTTCCATCGTTAACTTATACCCGATAATTGTTATAAGTGGGTTGCAAAAAGAAAAAAGACAAAACAAAGCTCAAAACATTTTATTCGCATGAAAGCAAGGTTGTACTACTACTTATTTGCAGAAAAGATGCCATAGTCGGTCAGCTTTGTTTGCTGCATGCAAAGCTTGCGCACGTCTGCGTCACCTAGCTGGTCGAAAGGCCCTCGGCGGAAACGCAGTCTCTGAGGGCCTCCTGCAAAGACCTTACCCGAGTAGGCTGCGCAACCGCAATGACAGAGTTGTCACTGTCCCCACTGTTCGCAGCACGTATCCGCGCAACGATTGCCCCTTCGATGAGGCACTCGGATGTTTCCAAAACATTGGCCCTGACGTCCCTTATACAGAAAAACGGAGGCAGTTGAAGAGGCACTGGACGCAACACGCGAAGGCGAAAACACGAGCTAACGGCGCCCGAGCTAAAAAGCGGGCACGGCGACGATGCCAAAGTGGCAGCGCTGGGAGGGGGGTTCAGTAGGAAAACTGCTCTCCACCTCCCCGCTTCCTCGTAAGCGGTGCAGTCGACTCGTTTTCCGAGGGGCGGAAGGGATGCGAGGTGCATCGCAGCTCACGGCACGTGCCGTTGGCGCCGAGAGTCGGCCGCCACTCACATTTTCGGCGCATGCTGTAACTGGATTCAATCGTTACATCCGATACCGCGGCACCGGAGCATTGTAATAAGCGGTTTATTGTTATATCCGATATATTGTTATAAATGGTATCGTTATAAGTGGTCTTGGCTAAAATCCTCAAAATTTCAGACTGTTTGCGATAGAGAGACAGGCACTCACTGGTGGCGCTCTTGGACCTTGTGCGGATGCCCTCGTTCATGTTGAGCACGCGGTCCCCCTTGACGTTGATGTCCACGAGACGGGAGTCATTGCTCTGGATGCCGTGCTCTAGAAGCTTGCACAGTGCAAGGATGCTGCATTACGTTGCACCATCACGAGCGTGTTTAAGCAATACCAAAACATCAGGGATGCCTTTCTCTTTCTTTTTTTCGTTACAGTAAAGCAGCAAGGGTCATTAAAGCCAGAACTAAAGCCTTATCTAAAAAAAAATAAGAGACATAGGCATTGGCGGTAACGAAAGTAACAACTCGTTCTTATGACGAAAAAGACCAAACTTTAATATACCAGCCAACCCCCAAGGCATGCAATGCAGGAGAGGTTACTACATGTGCTCAGTGCCGAGCAAGCCAGACCCCACCTTCAAGGAACCCTTCTCACTAGTAATGTTAATGTTTTTCTGCTTCTCAGGCAGCCATAGGAACATAAAACATGATATTAGGCCTGCCTAAGCTGAGCACCCCATACACTGCTCATGCTTACAAACCACACACAAAACTTTACAAATGCAGGGATGTTTCATCAGTAATGACTTTTATTTGTTCAGTCTGCGGGCTTGCATAGCAACAAAAAAAAAACAATTGGGTTATTCTTCGCAAATTCTGTCAAGGCAGCCCTCTTGGACAAATAGGACATTAACCCTGTGCATTCCCCCCGTCCCACGAAAGTCCCTCACCTGACTTTGGTCTCGTAGGCACCAAAGAAGAGCGTCTGCCTGGAGCACCACTCGGTGAGTACGAAGGCCAGGGCCGACTGGCCCGTGGGTCCCGGGACGCCGGACAGGAAGTCGAGAACGGCCGCCATCTGGGTGTGCACAAGGTGTGCAAACACCAGCACCAGGCTCTGTACAGGAAGAGGAGAAAGAAAGATGCAAAAGGGAGGAACTGTGTTACTGCTTCTACCCCTTTTCACAGGCACTGTACACAGTTGAGCCAACTTATAATGGCCACGGGCATTAATGCTCGGTTATGATTTACCAGTGCCAAGGCAAGTGCTATGCTTCGAAATGTGCACGAGAGTGCAGTTCAGGTACAGTGAACACTGGGCTGTGGCGGTCATCACTTGAAATGGCTATCTGCGTGTGCGAAGCTTCAGATGCATACCTGCCAACCTAGCAACACGAAAATTCGGGAGATCGCAGCGAGGGGGGGGGGGGGGGGGGGGGGGGGAGAGGGGAGAGGAAAGGGGGGTCTTTTTTTTTTTTTTTTTTTTTTTGCAAATTACTGAGACTGGAAACTGACATCCGAAAGGGGTAAGGATGTTTATTTTGAGCTGCTTTGTTCTTTCCGCGAAATCACGAAGCACAAAAACTCAGTTGTGTATGAGTCCAGAAATATTTGCAAGTAGTACTCCTTCTTTGCTTTTGACAGTGCCATCTACCTTACAACTGAAATCGGGAAAACATGCAACTGACTCCTAGGCAGGTGGCGTAGGCCTAGTGTACAAACTGCGCTCGCACTTCCTCCAAACCCGGTCGTGCTCTAAACAACGAGTCCTATCAAGATGCCTGCCTGCCGCGTTCATGAAAGACCTGTTTTCAGTGGTGGTAGCTAGCGATCCTTGCGGAGGTCGCTCGCAACAGATTTCCCCACACACGGCCACGGCCGCCTCAATCAGCACCGCCGTTGTGGCGCGCATGCCCCCCTTCCACTGAACTAACCGATCTCCATTGGCAGTTGGCGATCCGAAGTGGCCAGCGTTGCAACAAATCTCAAGTTGACAACACGCCGTATTAACGCAGACACTCTCCAAGTACTCGCATCAACGATTCGTGCCAAAACTATACGTGGAACGTCAGCTACGACAGACAGACGCGAAAGTTGTGGTACCTTTTCCCTCGCCTTCTTTCGGTACGGCGGCAAGCGCGTCTCTCGGCCGGCCTTCGCCCAGATGCGCGATACTCTGTAGCAGTCTATAGTGCCTAGAATATACTTAGCGGTACTCTACGGTATGGTTACAATAAACTAGAAGTTTTGTGGCGAGTGCTCTCCTGCAGCATCACAACTGCCGCAGCAGGAAAGACTAGCGTACGCGCGTGATTAAAAAAAAAAAAAAAAAGCCTCTACTGTGGTGGCCACTTTTCGGGAGATTCGACATAGCTTTCGTACAATCGGGAGATTAGGTCAAAATTCGGGAGTCTCCCGGACAATTCGGGAGAGTTGGCAGGTATGAATCTGTACTATGCAGGATCACACTGTTTTCTTACTTTTCGTTCCCAGCAAATACAAACACAAGCACAGTGGTCAACCCATAGCTAATCAACGTTTGCAGACAAACTGTGTCGGTGTGGATGACCACAGTGCAAATGCTTTGTCCTATGTAAGCAACCCTTGCCAACTGTTCTTTGAAAACAATAATTAAACGATTGAAATGCGTCTCCGCTAGGGTACTGCGAAAGCTAAAATGATGTGTAACAACAAGCCTGGCCCGTCACAATCGCAAACGATACTGTTCAACTGCACTTACACCCAGAAAAACAAATGAGAAACAGAAGAAAATGCGTCTTATTTTACAGCTGTGGCATGTTGTTTCCAATGGATGTAAAAAGACACTTTCTTCGTTGATTTCGCCGCACTTACCGTATTTTCACATTCGCCAATATGTTACAAGCCAAGCCAATTACGATGCAAAATGGAGAACTACATTCCCATAATTCCCACGGCAACACTCAGTTGCAGCGTCTATTTCCTCTCTAGTATGTCTTGTAACGAAATCAATGGGTCAGAAAACGCACCTGCACAACACTGAGCGTCTCGGTCTGCTGAAGCTTGCTGAGTACCGCTCGGAGCAGGAGTTCAGTGGCTTCGCCTAGGGATGGACCGGCCTTGGTGATGAGCACTGAGACCAGGCGACCCACAAACATGGCTGCCGACTCTGGCGTCTTGGGGTCCAAGAGATGCTGGGCAACCTGCAACAGACAGCATGTTAATGTCATTGCTAATGTAAATGCTTATGTCATTTTAGTTGAACGAGGCTCCCTCAACATCCAATAAATGTGACAAAATCCTTGAGCACACCGGCATTACAAGAAAAGAAAAGAAAAAAGGAATGCACACAGCCAAGTGTCTCGTCATTTCTCTCCAAAACTGCATCTTCAGCTGACTCTGTACATTCCCCGATCAATATCAGGAGTGACAACAGCCTGATTAGTAACTCTTCCTAGTAAAAGACAACAGGCTGCCTCGCAAAAGAACTAGGTTCGACTCACCAAAGCAATTCTTACTTCCATAACAATTTAAAATTGAGCAATCAAAGTGGAAATGCTCACCTTGACCACGTAGTACAGTCCACTCTGACCCTGTTCGTCCCTCCAGGCCACAATCTGGTCGTAGGCGACTGACACGTATGCTCGTATGCACTCTCCACCATACTGCAAAGACAAACCTATATGTACTACTAAGTTTAAAGAAACGGGCCTTTTTGCGCACAAGCACAAAAGACTTCTTGTTGTAAGGCCAATCATAAGGCTGCAGCAACACTGACACCAGAGCACACATCGCAGACAAATACCAGCCGCCACATTAGCTGGACTACATGGTACAAGGTTAAAGTCTACTGCTGCAATATGCTTTCGCATTTCGTAGCGATGCCAACTGGAATAAATGCCCAAACAACAACTGTTACACAACCCTGTTCATTTCGTCAGTTATGGCTTGAACTGCAATCAAAGACATATACAGACTAAAGACTGCGGCTCAATTATGCTTGGTGCTCAATGTCGTCCATTCCTCCAATATACCTATTTACTTGTGTAATGAACCCACTTTCTTTTTTTTTTTTTCAGAAAATTCGGCATTATTTTGGGCAGAGGGTTCACCATGTGGGAAAAAGTTGCAACAGATTTTTAACAGTTGAAATTTCATACAATGACGATGTTAAGAGAAGTGCTGTCAAAACTTTACCTTTACAGCAAAAAACACAGGTAATAATGTAACCAAATTTCTTTGTTCACAACAAGCTAGTGGCCCCCTACTCGCCGTTGTCCCCCGACTTGTCATGGAGCTATCCTCCGCACTTCAGCCGCTTGCGGCTTCAAGTTTGTTGTCGACCCACAGCGCACTATCTTCCGTGCCATCAAGGCACTCCAAAACTTCTTTTTCCACACCGGGAAACTTCCCTTCTTTGGGCCCACGAAACACACGGCGTTGTTCATGGCCCAAACTTCTTGTTTCCGCCAGTAGCCTACACGCACTGGGTCAACACTGAAGTGCTGCCCGGTCGTGCAGTTTCCATATGCTTCACCGCATGCTCCAAAACCTTCAGTTTAAAACCCGCTGTGCAGCTCATGTATTGGTAGATCGTGCACTGTGCACCAAGAGCCCGCCGCGGAGCAGCACAGAGCAGGAAAGGAGTGCGTAGTGCGTTTGGTCCTTTGTTCACACGCCGCAGTGCTTTTATGGCGCTCCGCAAGCGCACCATTTTTAAATTGTGAGCCATGGCATTCATTCTCGCGTCTTTGGCTACTGTCGAGATTTTTTTAGTTAGAATGCGTTTTTAGCGTCTCTGCGCGTACTGAGGCGCAATATCAAGTTACTGCGATTGTCTACGGCATCAGCAACCATGCCGAGATAAAAACATACAGTACCTTTTCTATTCCCGCTGCATTTTTATGCAAGGTAACAAGAAAGTGAATTCCCAAGAAAACTGTGGGAGGGGGGTTCATTACGCGAGTGGGTTCATTACGGGAGTAAATACGGTACGTCAAAGAGCCTCAAGAAAGCCCAGCACTGCCAAGCCCAACCGCCAATGTGCACACCTGTAATGTGGAGTTGTCGTCAGTCTGCATGACGCACTGGACCACGACGGGAAATGCCTGGTTGATGAGGGGCTCCGACAGCGGCTGCGCACTGCTCCGGACAATGGTTTGCAGGACGTCCAGGGAAACCTGAACAGGCAGGAAAAGTGTAAGCAGCGTCTTTTAAGAGGTTGACACTGAACATAAGTCTCAGGACCAGCCCCATCAAGTATTGTGGAAAGGAGGTGCTATTGGTTGAGCAGCAAGCCAGCCCCCTCAACAAGACGCCTATCAGAAACACCTATATAAAAAAAACACCTATTAGTTCGATACAGGGGATAATTCGATATAAGCAAGCTAAGGAATTCGACATCATGAAAGCACAAACCATTTATAAAAACACTTTATCAGTGAAACTGCCTTACTTTCACACGAAATAGACCTGTATCTTCGAAATAGACCTGTATCTTCTGCTTGAACAACCTCGTTGCCCGAGACAGAAGACACGTCTTCACACTGTCCAGAAAGTCAGAGCAGCTAAGGCGCAATCTTTCACATTTGCGAAGAGGCGCCAGACTAGTGCAAGTGGGGGCAAAGGGTAATCATCGCGCCCGCTTTCACTTGCGCTTAGTACGATGTTGGCAATGTAGCCTTCCAAACTCTCCCATGGTCGTGACACCATCATCCACACTCACAAACACACCCACCGTTCATCCGGCAACAGCGTCCAGAAGTTCCGACAGCTCATTCCACACTTCGTCAACAACGGCGGTGGCTTCGTTGCACTCCTCATGATTTTCAGTCATCCCCGGCACGCACAAGCCAGCCGTTTTGAAGCAATTTCGGGCGGTTTTTTTTTAGTAACATCTGCCCAGAACCTACTTTAACAAGGTGTTTTTGGGAATCTCGTGCTTGACGGGGACATCTGACTTCTCACCAAGTTCAACTCGATTTGCGATAGCCAGCTTCACGACAAAAGGCAATTTTGGTGGCTTATACTAGCTAGGTCCACTAAAATAAGCCTTTACTTTGTGATGCTAGTGCTAGCTACCACAGCTACACTTCCGAAAAAGCCAACAAAGAGCGAACAATGCAAACACAACAAGCGGAAAAAAAGCATGGCGGGCGGGCCAGGATCACTTTTTGCTTCCCGACAGCTCGCCCATGATGGCACGATGGTGCAGTCATGATAGGGAGAGTGAGGTGAGGGAGGAGAAAGAGTTGCCCGCTGCCCATGAGCGGATGGGCTAAACCACTTTGAGGGGTGTGCCGGCAGAATTTCTCCTCTGCCCCGAGGGAAAGCCAACTTGGGGGAGCACTTCTGCGGAATTTGGCATTCGATATTGGCGGTGAGATGTTTGAGTCAGGCCCCGTGGCTCTGACATCGGCTTAGGGACTCGCGCCGCTGTTGTCTGCTACACTCCGCTTGTGAGGGACAGCAGTGCCTGTGCTAGAGATCGCCCGCTTTGATGCCTTAGTGCATTAAAAGGCGTATTTATAGTATTTCAGTTATTTTTACCAGCTTCTGACACATCTGAATAATTTCAAGCTGTATCCCCCGCAAGTTTGCAACGCACGAGGAGCGAGGGGACAACTTTATTCAGAGCATCGGTCCTTTCTAGCTTATTTGCGAGGTTCAGCGCTCAGAGCTCCTCGATAAGTATTCAAAATGCGTAGGCTTCCATACAGTATTTTTGAGATGCTCTTATGACGATTCAACAGTCTAATGCTACATACCAAGCCGCAGGCCCCTACACGCTGCTTGAACAGCAGGAAATAAACCGGCTGTCTTCTATTTCTTTCGTTGTTGACTCGTATCCCGTGAATATTTTTTTTTCTGTGTTCAACGCATTAATTTTTATGCGCCGTCACAAACGTATTATTAGTAGGTTTAGGGATGTTTGGGAGGCTCACAAAGACCATGTGGATATTTTCTTCAGGCTGTATGGCATACATTCCCTTATTCTTAGAGTGGATTTCGTTATGGCTGTGTGCAAGAAGGTGCATATCTGCAGCGTACATGGTTTATTCACATGCAAATAGAATGAGAAGGTTTGTGCTACGCCATCGCGATTGGCTCCAGACAACGTATACCGTCCAGAATACTCGAAGGCGGCTCTTGTGCTACCGAAATTCCACCGTAACCATGTTTATCAGAACGAACTGACTCTCAACCCAAACAATTATGCCATGATTACGGTACTGAAGGTGTGATATACTCGCTAACGAGCGCAATAAACAGTATACGTGCATATATTACAAGAATCGAAACCGATGATTATTTTCAAGCAGCTCTATTGTTTTCCACCCCTTCCAGGCATAAAGAACAAATCCTGGTCTACTCTGGATGGCGTTCTATGAATCGAAGAAAATTACTCTTACTTTCTTGTCCTAGAATGAGGACCCAGCCTACTAATCAGCTCTATTTTACTGTTAAATAAAGTTTTCTCCTCCTCCTCCACCTCTTCTTGAGTGCGGTTTTTCATTACGCATATCTGAATATTGGGAAGATGTGGCTGTGGAAAATGTACCAAAATATCCCTCCAGGTCTGAGCAAACATATTGTTACTGTATCTTAACCGTAGATATGACAAGTTTCGCTCAATAAACCTCCATACTAGTTAGAAGCCTGCATTATAAAACCAGCACGTGCCTGTACACACAGCGGGTTATTTGGAACTCAACCTACAGTTTTGGCAGCCCATATTACATGTCGGCATAATTTCAGGCCATTGCAACGTAAAATGATGTGATAAAAAACTTTCGGTCGTTCGTCAAGGTTGCAAAACTGCTTTACCTTACATATGATTACCAAGAATCCTAATGTTTTCTGCCAAAGCCGACAGCCTTGAAGGCCTGGCATTTGTTTTGGTCTTGCATTTTCGCTGTCGTTGGTTATTAGCAGCTGGCTATTCCCTTTGTTTGATTTGATTGATTGTGGGGTTTAACGCGCCGACGCAATGCAGGCGATGAGGCGCGCCGTAGTGGAGGGCTCCGGATTAATTTTGACCACCTGGGGATCTTTATCGTGAGCCGAAATCTCGTACACACGGGCGTTTTTGCTTTTCGCCTCCATCAGAAAAGCGGCCGCCGCGACCGGGAATCGAACCCGTGACCTCGTGCTCAGCAGCGCAACGCCTTAGCCACTGAGCCACCGCGGCGGGTGCTATTCCCTTTGTACTAAAAATTGCTGAATACAGAAGCTGACGCCTACTCCGACCCTTCGCACTCCGCACAGGGCTGGCTTCGGAAAAACTGGGGTGACGCCGGCAACGTTTCTTCCGGAGCGGAATCAAAAACTATACTTTAAATAACACCTTGAGCTAGTGTATGCGATTTTAAGAGTTTTATAATGATAAACAGTTACGCACACGCAAAATATGGTGCGGACAAGCGTCAGACGTCAACCGAGCGCAAAGAAACAGGAGGGAGAGTGAGCCCGAGTGAAGCAGACGACAAATGCGAGAGTCCCTAAGCCGACATCACGGAGGCGCGCTTTGCAGCGCCGCCCGTGGTCGCACTCACCGCCAATATCGGTTGTTGCTGGTACTCTTGTTCGATGTAAGTGTAGATCTTGCTATATATTCTCATTGTAAATGTACCATGTCCAGAAATAGTTTGATGTAAAGGACAATTCGATGCAAATGAGTTCAATACAGTCAGGTTCGACTGTATTGCTTAATTGGCCGCTCGTTCACGCCAATGTTGAGCTTTGTCGGGTTGTGGTGATGCCATGCACGCACGTACACAGGCAGTAGCAGTATTCCATTCTGTTATTCCGATCAGTTCTAAACATTCTATAACCATAACAAAAAAGCGTTCCCCCTTCCTCCCCTTACTTTCTGGGAAACTTCTACGTGACCCTGCATTTATCAACTACTAGACAAGCACACCGTAACCGATATTACGAGCGGTCTCGGAAAAGTAGTGCAAGTTTTGGGGCTGTGTGCGCCTGCCTCCTTGTTCGACT
Organism: Haemaphysalis longicornis; assembly: GCF_048455015.1. NCBI lineage: Eukaryota > Metazoa > Arthropoda > Arachnida > Ixodida > Ixodidae > Haemaphysalis > Haemaphysalis longicornis. The sequence goes on from NW_027526460.1 coordinate 50,376,255, forward strand.
GTGCCTATGATTGCGTATGATTCCAGCCTCGCTTTTTCCCCTGATCTAATAGCACAAACTCACCCCTTGGAGACCGGATGGTATCCTGTCCACAGGTGCCTGGAGGATGGAGATGATGGTGGGGAGCAGGCGCTGTTGAAGCAGCGGACAGCAGAGGGCATTGTTGCTGAGTTCCTTGAAGATGTCCTGGCAGATGGACACCAGGACAGGGTCTGAGAAGGAAAGGGAACATTAACGAACCCAGGGAAAAACCCTCTTGGCACCACACTCCTAAAGGTACGTCCTCACTTGCGGCGCAGCGCGCGCAGGGCCGCGCGCGCAAAAACGCCGCCGCTTTTTGGAGGCCACACTACTGGGAGCGCACGCGCGCAAGGGCGGCGGCGGCGGCTCAAACCGGTCCTTGCCCTCTCCGACGGTGTAGCAGGGAAGAACGTTTCTGCGCGCTCGCCGGCTGTCCGCGCCGGCCCAGCTCCCCGAGGAGAGCACTGACCTCGCTCACGGGACCCGGGCGCTGATTGGCTCGCCGAGTTTGGCGCAAAGCGCCTTGCCGCGTAAAATGGGTCCCGGCGCTATTTTTTGCGGCAGAGGAATCTTGCCGCGAACGGGTCTTTTGCGGCGCCGCTTTTTGCACGCGCGGCGCTGCGCGCGTGCGGCGTCGCAAGTGAGGGCGTACTTTTACACAAACATTTCCTGCACAATGCGGCAGGCAAACTGCCACAAATGTACAAAACGTTGGCAATTTTCATTCAAACAAAACTGTGGTACCACATGTAAAGAAATGTAAGCTTGAGCGAATAGCAATATTTTAGTTCAAAGCGAATTCGAAGCGAATAGTCCTTGGGGTCGAATACTTCTGAAGCAAATTCGAATAGTTGTCAGGTGTCACTGAGCTTCCTGCACTGAGACTATGAGCTAGCGGGCCTCGCGGGACCATCATAAAAAAGTTCTATATCGGGCTGGCACCCGTCGATGGATTGGCCGTGTCACTTGACTGATTGAAGCAACTGATGTCCACTGAAGTTCAAGCGCGGAGAGCAGTCCACACCTGCTCAGTGCACTCGTGCCATATGGTAGCCAAATTGTATCGTTACCGTTTCATTCTTTGAAACAATGAAACGGGAGCCATGACTTCCTTGACGAACGTGCAGGCGTAAGATGACTACGACAACGCTATGAAGGTGGCTTAGCTTGTCTTGGCTTCACATGTAGTCAAAATGCAGGCCTGATGTCAACGTTACTGCAGCTTGCCTAACGAAATCGAAACTCCTGATAACGCAGTTTGGACATTCGTTCACCCCGAATACTTATCGAAATATCGAAAATTTTAAATTCGGGTTGAATGAAGCAAATTTGAATGTTGTAATATTCGTTCAAATATTAAAAGCACTCGAATATTCGCACAAGCCTAAAGACATGCCCATGTGCATGCTCAAGTTGTAACTATGCCCTAGGCACAGCAGACGATAATATTGGCAGTAAACGCACCACTGTTGTACTTCAGGAACACGGCAATGGTGATGGGCGATACTTTGCTCTCCACTGTATGCGTGAACTGTGGGTCAACCTGCAAGGACAGGAAACATTTTTGTATTGTTAAAAGAAATTCTGTATACAAGTACAGCAACATGTTCAGGCAATTCAAACATAATGACAGCTGTCACAGCCCCTGGCCATTTATTCGAATCTTCTTGATGTTTCAAGGATCAGCGTTGCAAACCTTAAGAATCCTTACGAGTTCCCAGCATGTTGATACAGTCGAATCCCGCTACAACGAAATTGACGGGACGTGCGAAAAATTTCGTTGAAGCGAAAATTCGTTGAGGCGAAATCTGCCGCAACACACCACGGAAAGGCCAGAAAAATAGCCCCGTATGCTTCCGCATCATTGGCAGCATAATACAATGTTTAGAAAAAAGAGTGACGCGCAATAACGTCATGTTTATTCGGATAACAAAGATACCAATGGTTATCTGTTCTTTCACTGCACGCGAAGAACGCGTTGCGGAGTGGGGTGAAGAAATGCAGGCGCAAAACGTATTGCTGTACAACAAGGCGTGTCCACCGAGCTGATTACTTGCAGATAGCTGCTAGGCCGTCGGAAGCCCCCCTCTCACTTGTAGCAGGAGCAGTGCCGTTATCTTATCATCTGACACGGCGCGGCAGCTACTGACCTTGACAGGTTAGACGCGCGCGCTTGCATTTAACACAACTGCGCGCTCATGACTAAGATAGGATGACTTGGCTTCAAGACCAAACACGCAAACATGATTTTTGCTCTTGGCTATGAAGAATGGTAGACGGAAAACGGCAAGGACAGCTGCTCACAACGCATACATGACGGCGCCGCGCCAGCAGCGGAGCACATTTGTGCGATTTCAACTGGATACGGATTGGCTGTAGCTCCGGCTTGGCGAACCGGGCGTGCGCCTCTTGTAAAGACGGCCAGCCACATCGTTATCACCATCAAACAATGGCGTCCGCCTATGAGTTTTTTTTTTTTTTTTTTTTTTTTTTTTTTGTGGCGGTGTGGCCGCACCGCGCATGTTTTCGGTGAAACTAAGCGTCCTGAATGTATAAAAAGTTACATATAGCTGGCGCTATGCTTATTTTATTGTAAAATAATTGTTCAAACCCAACCCAAATCATTGAAAATTTCGTTGAAGCGAAAGCAAGCCTGACAAATGGTTCGTTGTGGCGAGGACTTTGTTGCATGGACTTCTATGGCTGGCTGATGGGGAATTGGAAATACTTCGTTGAAGCGGAAATTTCGTTGAAGCGGCGTTCGTTGTAGCGGGGTTCGACTGTAAGCGGGCATGCTAGCAAACGTGATAGCCCCTCGTGTTTACAGTTGTCACTGTAAAGGTCAGTGTTTTGATAATAATAAGAAAAGTATATAAAAATACAGTCACACGCTGAGCAAACGTAGTTTTAGATGCAATTGCACTTATCTGCATGCTGGTGTTGGTGTTCCCACAACTGCAGCAGGAGGGGAGAGGAACGGTGAATGTGCACTTATTCAGATATAGAATAAACTCTCGTTGTAATGAGTTCTCAAAACAGAAGGGTGGCTTCGTTAAAAGCGGGGATGATTTCCCCTCCCCCCACACTGCAATTGAGACTGTGGAAAACTACCAATAGAGCAAGACATGCAATAAGGCGGTTTTGTTGCAGCAAGGATTCACTGTAATACTCTAGGCAATGCTTGTGTTTGTGCGTGCGTGTGAACACGTATAGTATGCCGGGTGGGCATACATGCAAACTCGGTGGGGTGGCGTAGCTTGACCCTGCCCAATGCCAGTTATAGACTGAACAGCAATTGAAGTAAAATTGCTCCTTGCATTAAAAAAATAAGAAAAGAAGAAAAAGAGGTGGGAGCAGAAAGCCAGCACACCCACCGCAATGACGATAGACAGGGCCTCCATGGCCAGGGCCAGGACGTCTGAGGAGAAGGAGGTGGAGAGCGAGATGAGGCCCTCCGTGAAGGCGGCCAGGTAGGGTGCCAGCTGGCTGGCTTGGTTGTGGCTGTTCAGGTACTCACAGAAGCTGCGTAGGGGTCAGTGGCCCACCCAGTAACACACTTGTACTGTACTAGCCCAGTGGTTCTCCGAAAAAATCCTTAAAAGTGTTCCTACTATCCCAACGCTCCCATTACTTAATGAAGCCCTCTTAAAGCTTTTAATATATTAGTTTTTTGCCCAAGACCATATTCGGTTAAATGTGTATACGTCTAAGCACCTATACCACCAACTTCTTATTACTCTCACCTTTTATAGAACGACGTTTACAAAACAAGGCCTTCATTTATTTTTAGGTTGAGTGGACCTTACGTAGCATCGAAAGAAAGCAGCAGCGCAAGAAACGGAACGGGACGAGTAGTAGACAAACACTAGTTTCCGATTCAGAGTTTTGTGAATTTTGTGATGCAGGCACAATAGCCCCTCAAAGCTTCCAATTCATGGGTGACCCTAGTTTGTTTTTTCTACAACTGGCAATGTGCAGTCATAGCGCCATGGTATACTGCATTGTTCCGCTAGTAGGAGACCCAGGTTCAAATCTCATTAGATCACCTTTTTTTTTTTTAATTTACTCTGACCGGACAACTAAAACAACAATGGCGGTTTTTCGCAGAACATTGCACTTAGGTCTCTCGACTTAATGAAAGAAGAAATGCACGGATATCAGGTAAAGCCATCCCAGAGTGCTTTCTTGATTGATTGTAGGGTTTAACACGCTGACGCAAAGCAGGCAATGAGGCGCACCATAGTGGAGGGCTCCGGATTAATTTTCACCACCTAGGGATCTTTAACGTACACCGAAATCTTGTACACACGGACGTTATTACTTTTCGCCTCCATCAGAAAAGCGGCTGCCGCACTTAGGAATCGAACCCACGTCCTCGTGCTCAGTAGTGCAACGCCTTAGAGAATGCTTTCTTACCCCCACACAGCTCGAACCGCAGACACCCTCAAAGTGGCTGGCTGTGTCTGCTGCAACCCATCCACTGTCCTCTGAAGAAACCTGCATTACAGACAAATGACCACTGTCAAAACCAAATACTGCCCCACAAACAGACTGCATCCACAGTTCACATCAGCAGCAGGCGTGATGAGAACGCCAAATTCTAGAAGCAAGAGAAACAAACGGAGCAAATCAAAACATGAAAATGAAAATAAAAGGATATCAGAGGGAGCAGAAAAAAGTTCAGACCTTTGCGTCGTTTCTGGTGTGAGGAAAGCGGCGAACCTGCTGGCCACCCAGAGACAGCGGCCAACCAGGAACGGGGAATCTGGGGAAAATGGACAACAGATGCGTTGGAAAGAAAATATACCTTGTGCAAGGCTCTCTCAACTACAAGGGGAGCTTTTTTCAACACTAACTGTAAAATACTTGGCTTTGTACTTTGTAGCTTCGCACCTATGATAAAAGCATTTTAATAACAGAGGTCAAATTAATGGCAGACGACTACTCGTTTATTCGAATTCTGGCCGTGTGTTTAGCGAATTGCATTTGTGTAACGCACACCAAATTTCTCTGGCTCCCTCTGACATTGTTCAGACAGAGTCAAATCAAAGTATTAGTTCAAAAAGCCCTGAACAGGCTCTTTTACGTTGCCTACCTTAAAAATTCAGCAAGACACGAAAGGTTTAATCAGGGTTCGTACAGACTTCAAAAGAAAAAATTCAAGGGTTTTCAAGGACCACAAAACACATTTTCAAGGTCCCCATCTAATGTTTTATCTGAGATTATCTATAGCTTTTTCAACACAATGCAACAGTTTTCTATTGCACAATCCCTAAGCATATTAGTACGCATTTACATAGGTGCTAACGGGTTCGTAAATGCTCCCCCAGCTTCATTTTTTTTAATTCATGGCTGGTATTTAGAGGTTTTTCTTTTTCCTTGGTGTTTTGCTGAGGCTGTTTGATTTCAAAACTTAGTTAATGTTGCCTGCATCTCCTGCATTGTCAGCAAGAGTATCAGCTGAAATTAAATCCGCAAGTGTTGCCGCTGGGCAGGACAAACAATGTGCACGTCCACTATTTGCACATAAGAGCAAGTGCGGATGGAGCGCATTAGGCACAGCAAACATGCAAGGAGTGAGCGTCCACAGACTAGATGGAAGATGCAAGACGGAGAACAGAAGCTGGCTTTCACGGGACTGTATCGCGATATAGATTGGATTGACAAGTGCCTGCTCCCAATGTTGCCTTGTAATAATGAAAATCCACCAAACTTGTAATTTCAGGCACTGAAACTTGATTGTTACAATATTTCTTCACATTTGTTAACACCTAAAATCCATGACAAACACTATAAACTTGTGAAAAGACAGGGCCATTGATTCTGCCCGGAAAAAATCAAGGGTTTTCAAGGACCATTTAAAAATTCCAGGACTTTCCAGGCCTTGAAATTGACACTTCTAAATTCAAGGGTTTTCAAGGTTTTCAAGGACCTGTGCGAACCCTGTTTAATGCGTGACAGCTTTCTATTATTGTGCGCACACTTGCCGAGTGCATTGAAAGCTAGGCAGAGTAAACATTATTAGGGGCAGGTCCCCAGACCTCACCTGACGTGCTCAGGTCCCCGAGGGCGACCGACTCGAGGAAGCCTGTGATGTCGAACTGGCCCTGGTTTCCTTCCACAAAGGAATCGCGGACACTTCCCAGCGCCAGCATGCACGACTCGTGAATTTTCCACCTGTTCGGGATAGGAAAAATTACTGCAAGAGATTCCGCCAGCACTCAGCCGAGGATTGAGTTCAGCGGTACAGATATGCGACAGAAAAGTGTAACAGTGGACATTACTGCACAGGAAGGTACCAGAATCGCTACAGCTTATCAAGTACAATAGCCGACCGTTTTTCTGGGCTCCAAATATTCGGCCTTGGCTGGATATTCCGGACTTCCCCGAAGAACTGCCAGTTGCCCCACAGGAGTAATGAGTCACAGATTGTTTGGACTGCTTCTTTATTCGGACTATCTTTCGTTTCCCTCCAGGTCCGAAAAATTGGTTGGCTGCTGCATACCAAGCAAAGCCACAACTGCTTGTAAAACAGCCTTGCATTAAGCTTAGGCCTTCGAATAATCAATAAAAGCACGTGCACAACTATTTGCTGCGACTGATTTATTTGTTTAACTCAAGCGCACGGTCATTTCAACCTTGTTGACGCTTCCCACCTGCTTCTTCACAACTATGCAACAAGCTTTCATAAAACCGTGTTTCTGAGCAGCTGAGCGTATGCAACAAGCACTTTTTCTTTTGTTTTACAAGCCAATCCATTTCAGGTATACGTCGTGAGAAAAAAGTAGACTTGGGCTGGGCATGCAATGTGAAAAATTGACAACCGCTGGACCATCGGCGTAACAGAGCGGGTTCCAAGAAATAAGACTAGAAATAGAAAAAAAGCCACTAAAAGGCCCGTGAAGACAAAATACAAGGTTGGTTCATTAGACAGACTATTTTAACCCAATAACAACAATACCAATTTTGTCACAAACTTCAAAGGAATAATGGAGATGCTAAAGAAAACATATGAAGTAGTGGCGACTCCTTAGCTACTTTACAACTTTTCGATGACATCACAGAAACTTGTATGTGTGATTGACGGCCGCCAGGCTGAATGATGATGATGATGATGATGATATGTCATGGTTTGAAAACATACCAGTAGGGGTCCCCACCGGCACGGGCGTTGTTGCTCTCCTGCAGGTGTTTGGTGACAGCTGCACCTAAACCACGGGCGCTCTCCTCTTCATACTCTTGAAACAGGGCCTGCATGAAACGTTCAGGCGATTTTTATGACACAGCGCTGCACACTAACCCTGCAGTTCTCAACCCTACAGGGCTACTTCTCGCCCAAGAAGGTAGGCAGCTCAAGGTAATGCAAGTGCAAAAGGCTATGGTGACAGAACTCACCAGAAGCAGGTCTTGGGCAGATATTCGTACGGAGTAAGAAAACGTGTCATCGTCTTCATCTTCAACAAATCGGTCTGGACTGCTTGACCACGTTCGTACCTGTGTGGAAAAAGTTGCACAGTATGTTTAGGCGAAATTTATGCTAGAAACATTTCACTGGTTATGTTTCGATGCTTGTGCTAGCTATTTGCTTTGAGCTAGGAGGTGTTTACATCTCCTAGCTCGAAGCAAATTTGCTATTTCAAAAATGAACGTCCTTGTAAAAAACCGAGCATACAATTCACGCCCCCCTGCAAATATAGAACAGTTCAAAGTGCCCCGTAATCGAAATTTGTAAACTAGTCAGGAGCGATTTAAAAACACGCGCGTCAATCAACTCCCTGAAATGTTGTAAATAGCTTTTGAAATAACTACAGCCTAACCTCGATGAAACAAAGTCGGTAAAATTTTGCTACACTGAAATTCGCGGTTGAAATGAAGTGTTAATTGTGCAAAGCGGTTCCTGTAAGCAAAAGCGTGGCGTGCATACACAGCTGGCGCACTATTTCTGTTTCTGTTGGAGCTTAATCGCCTATGCGCGCATAAGTGTGAACCGCACAGAGCGTTTTCTGCATGCAAAAATGCACCTTGCGAGCCACAGGCAGGCACACTGACGCGACCGCGGAGACCAACCGCGCAATGCGGGTAGTTCCAGCGAGCGCTTCTAATCGCTCGCTGAAATGCTACTCGAGCGGCAAACAAAGTTGTTCATGCGGGCAAGAAGCTGATAATGAGGGCGAAATTTGCACTGAAGAACGGCATCCGTGCCGCCGCTGAGAAAAGCACCCATAAAATATTCTTCGCGGTGGTAAGCCTAACCATCTCTGGCAGGGCCAGCCAGCATCCCCATTGGTGAGTGACACAAGTCGCTTTCTGGCCAAGGCAGAAGTTGCTATTTGCGAGCAATCGCAGATGCAGCCGTGAAAAAACGTGCGCGCAAGGCTGATGAAGACCCACAAATGCTTCGCCGCGCACTTGCTGGAACGACGGAACCCAACAAGCATGAGAAAACTCGAACAGAACAAAAAAAAAAAAAAAAAAAAAAAAAAAACACGGCGACATGCGGCGGCGGCACCATACGCAGTTTGTAGGCAAGGAGCTCGCTTACGGACTTCGTGTCTCGCTGCGGATGGAATTGAGCGGCCAGTGTCGTCGTGCACGTTTCATCGATACCCCGTTTCGGTGCTTGCGTCTCCCAAAATATACTTCAACCAAAATTTCAAGCCCAGTTGCCCATGAAACTTCGTTACATTAAAATTTCGCAAACGGGACTTCGTTAAACAGAGGGTGAAAATACATGGTGTGCATACACTTGAAGTTAAAAAAATTTACGTGGTTCGTTACATCAAGGTTTGACTGTACATGCATGATAAAGGGACGCAGTGACTGCTTAGCACCCGATCAAACTTTAGCCCAAATGCCCTAACACGGAAGTGGCAACCAGCAAATAAAAACAGCGCTCATGTCCAAGGAGAAACTACTGCATACTTCATGCGGCATAGTAATGGTGGCGTGCAGCAATATAGCCCATTTGTTCACCTGTTCCTCAGTTATCTGCATGTAGAAGACTATGTAGTAGATTAGGTCGGCAAGTCCCTTTTTGACAAGGCCTCGAAACCTGGGCGTCTCGACGAGGGCATTCACAAAATCAAATATCATGAAGACCACATTCTCAAACCCGAGCACTTCACCTGGAAAGAAGAAACAGAAAAGCCTATGTAGACAAACAGGAAAAAAAAAAAAAAAGATAAATGAAAACCTAAACTTGACGGCGTAAATGATATCGTATTTTCCGGTGTATAAGTCGCGGTTTTTTTCCGAAATTTTCGTTGGTGCGTCTTATCCACCGGTGCGACTCATGTATGGAATAAATCCGGTTCGCGGCGGCCACGCCTGGCCAGCGCACGTTGAGACACAGCTCTATGGTCTAAATGAATATGAAGCCCACCGCTACGGCGTTTCTCATAGCCCATGTGTCGCTTCAAGACGTTAAACCAGAGAATTTGCAACTTTTCTAGTCAAAAACAATCATAATGGCCTGCGACAACTGCGCGTCACTTACTGCCATGCGCAGTAACTACATTTCAGAATAAATTCACAGTAACATCAAACTGGCTTTCAAAAACAACACGCAGCTTATAAATTATTACAAAGTTACTCTGAAGGAGGTAAACGTGCTGCTAATTTTTAAAATGACAGCTTGCTGATAAGTTTCGAATTTCGGGCTGCTTCCGTTCACGTCACTTCCGTTCGCCATGACACCTTTATTGCGCGGATTTACGACAGCACGCAACACACGCGCGACGTTTGGAGAGGTGGCCAAGTGGGTCTCTGACTCTTGGGACTCCATTTCTACAAAAAACAGTTGTAGCCGGGTTGATAAAGGCCACAGTAACCCGGTCCGCGAGTGGTGACGATGTTGGCGAAGAAGACATCAGTGAGTCGGAGGGCGATAGCGATACGCCGGCGGAATTCCCACTTGAAGTTGCTAAATAATTTGTTAGCGAGTCTGCGGAAGAAGGCTTCGATGGTTTTGTCTAAACACCGTCTAAGTACAGGCCATCTGTGTGTATCAATAAACCATTTTTGAGAAGTTAGTTCTGGCTAGACTTTGGACGGTATATGCACGTCTAGCCCTCCTTACCGAGGGGTGCGTTCACAGGCGGCGGCTGCAGCAACCATGTATTTTCGCCGCACTGTCCAACGATCTGATTCACTATGAGTTTACCTAATTAACAAGTGCGTCTTGTATACCGGTGCGTCTTATACACCGGTGCGACTTATATACGTTTTTTTCGGAAAAACTGTCATTTTGAGGGGGGTGCGTCTTATACAAAGGTGCGACTTATAGACCGGAAAATACGGTACATCAAATTTGGGATTGCAGTGCAAAGGAGCAGCATGTGGGTTTGGAGACACTGTGATAAGAACAGCCAAGAGAGAGAGAGAGAAAAAAAGCTTACATGGTACAACAAGCTAGTGGTCTGCCTTTACAAAATTTGACCCAGCACAGCATTCCTGGCTTTTAAGTGTGTATGCTAGTCAGCTGTCTTCCAGACAGGCGAAATCAGGCTTCATAAAACTAAAAGCACTTAAAGAAAGGCACTCATGACACGCAAACAAACAAAAAACTAAAAAAAAGACCGCACAATTGAAAAGTTTGAATTCAGTTGTACCTTCTAAAGCTACATGTGGCATATATATATGGTGTAGTGTAGCGTAGGGCTGCAGATGAACTCAATAACCCAGGGATCTTTCATGTCCAATCAATTCTCAGAGACACGGGCATTTTTGTTCTTAGACTCCACCAGAAAAACGCAGCCTCCACAGTGCAGGCTCAAGCCAGCAATCAAGCATGAAGTATTGCAATGCTTTAGCTACAATGCCAATGCATTAGGTTTTAGCAACTGGCCAAATCAAGTCACATATATGACTTTAAATTTCAGTCTTAAATTTCTTTAAATGCCACTTCTTGCTGAGAAAAGGGGCTTTTGCTTACAAGGCACGGAACTTGCAAAGCACCCGCTATGCACTTCATGCACATGCAGTTGTAAGTTTAGTCCCTGTATGCTTGTTTTACATACTAGACATAACAAACACAATCAGACACAACTTCGTGAAGGAATTGCATGAGAAAAAGAAAAAGAGAGAATGCTGTAATGCACTGACCATCAGAGTCGACAGGATCGTTGGCCTCTTCCGAATCATTTACAGCCGTTTTAACGTATCTGCACCACACTGTCAGGGAGAAACACCTTTGTACAGCGAGCCATATGAATGGCTGCATACACAGACCTAATACACAGTTACAGATCATTGCAGATAAGCCAGGCACAATAGCTTGTGAAGCGACATGACCTACATCTCACTTTTATAGGCCCCCACACTCTCGAATACGACAAAACCAAGCTGAATTAGTAGCCACCAATCTTCTAGCAGTAAAAAAATTTCAAGAGAAATTCATCCCATCAATTCTCTCTCTTTATTTGCAAGGTGGGAGATCACACAAGAGGACTAAAAGAAGAGACTGGCTCACCAGGTTAACAATAATTAGATGGTTAATTCTTAGATTTACCTCGAATGAGAGAAAATGCGGGACATTGCAGTAAAGTATAGTATAATAATGTAAAACATAGTATTATCACACTGCAGAATGTACTTGACAGCAGACTGAACATTAATTTTTCTTTTCTTTTTATCACCCCCTCCTTTTTCCGAAGCTGTGGGAGGCACAAGGACTTACAACTTTCTTTCATCACAGAACAACAACAAAGATCTCAACAGCAGTGTTTGAATACACCCTGCCGCATGCCCATTGATTGTTATTAAAGCATATGGCAGACTTCTGGTACAGCACCAGACAACACCAAAGGCCTCTGAACATGCAACCCTCGATGTTTGCTAGTTCAGCCAGGGCATAGCAATGGCCCCAAGGATACATATGCGCACTCTCGGTGAGTGCATTCCAGACGGGCGTCAGAACGTGGGGGAGCCACGTGGACATCTGCTTCGGTTCATACTTCACCAGAACTGTCAGAGCCTGGGACGAGGGTAAACAAAAGGAGAACCACTCAAAGGAAAAACCAAAATACTGCAAAATATAAAATGGTTGTTCTGCTTCACTTTCTCCCGGAAGCTTTTTTTATTGACTTTACAAGTTGCCCCAAACAGCCCTTTAGGGTGCAGCCCTTTGGCACCCAGTACCTGGGTTTCGCAGCAGCGGTGGCGGCATCTGTCGCGTCCGCATAACCAAGTGAGTAAATGAGGCAGCGAGGCAGAAAAAAAACGGAGAGGAGGCGTCTGGCAGGGAGGCCAGCATGCACGGCTATGGCGTCATCTATCTCACTGCCTCCCCTCCCCCCTCCCTCCCCCTCCCCCACTTTCGCCATGCGTCACCGCTGAGGAGTTGTGCAGATGTGCGCCGTGACCGGGAAGAGTGCAGTTTCTGCTGAACACAAATTTCACATTACGGAGCATAGTAATCATCAGTGCTCCTTTTAAAAATGAGTTCCTGGATAGTATTGAAGGAAGGGATTTCAGTGCAGTGGACTCGCATATAATGAAGGATGCACAAAAGTAGCAACAGGTATGAAATGCATTCATCTAGGGCCTTCGGAGGAGGGGCGTGGGTAGGGAGCACTAGTGGGTAGGGAGCAACGGACATCCCTCAAGCGGTAACTTCGTTTACAGTGGCACTGACCAGGAACATTTTGAACTCTACTCTCCAACTGTGCACAAATGCAGCTCAAAAACTACATAACTGTGACATTATCCTAAATTTTTAGGACACACTCTTCAAAGCTCAATAAATTCATGCTCGAAAAGTTACCTGAAGTTATCCTCAAAAATATGAACCCAGACGTAAACTAAAAAATTTCTCATTATTAGGCAACTAATAACAAAACTAGCTATTTATAACAGAGTGCAGTTAATATATATAAAAAAATGTGCTGGTACCAAGCCAATGCTTTTTCTTTTCTTCTTTCCTTCCCTACTGAAAATGACATTTCAAATTCTGGGCTACGGAGTTATTTATACACTTCTGTTTCATTTGAGGCAAAGGAGTATTTGATTTTTATGGCTTGGATTGAAAGCTTCAGAGTGACACAGAAGGCTGAATACCCCTTTGTGTTAACCGCAAGATCAGACCTTTCGCAGCCATTTGGCCTTCATTAAACAACAAACAATGGTAAAATCATTTAAAAACTGATGATTAAGGCTTGTGCTGCCCCGTTTTCCCATTTTCTTTTTCATGGCCCGAAAGACCCCGGTTCAAAGAGAGTCAACAAGCTGAACAAGCAACGACAGAGCATAGAATTGCGGAGTGCTGCCACCTACCAGAAGGTGCAGAAAGTATGCACAGAAAAGCCAATAGCCAGTTTAGCCTTCTGACACTCTCACTCATGCCTCATTTTTGCTGCCGGCTGCCATGTATAAGTACTTACATATGGTTGGATGAATGTGAACCAGCATAGGTCAACTTGTATTCAGACTTAAGTTCCTTTTAAATTAATGCAGTACTAACATTAAACTGACATGCTTACCTTCAAGATCTCCTTCTTGATCCCACTATCTGATGTGGGTCCATCCGGTATCTTCAGTGCCTCAACAAGAGCTTCGGTGAATTGGGGCAAAATTGGATACAGAAGCGACTTCGCTGTGCTCTGAAGTGAACCAAAGATACAGAAGTTAAAAAAACAAAAACAAAGCACAAGGAGTCAGTCAAGACTATGTTATTGTATAAATTTAGCCCAATCAAACATACCTTGTCCATGTGTCCCATGGTTGCAATGATTTGGGCACAGGTAGAGAAGATCTCCACAGCCCTGCCCCGAGTGCGGATCCCATATTTCTGCACAAATGAAGTGTTCAATAAGTAGACTCACAACATATTGCCTTCCTGCCACCCCCTCCGAAGTTCTGGGATGTATATCTTTGGGTACCTCTGGTTGCGTGAAGATCTTGTACATCTCGGGAAGCACCACAGGGGCCACTTGGAACATCTGGTTGTCTGTTATGTCCCGAGAGAACTCTGCAAGAAAAAAGACCAGACTCCAATAATAAAGGCGTAAAACACAACAAAAAACGCTACCTCCCTGTAGTAATCTCCTTTAATTACAGTTTTAGTGCTCAAAATGTACAAATCGTATGTTGTTAATCACTTATTGCCTGCATCCTTGACCCGTTTTCTCCCCCTCCACAGTACACCTTCAAGATCAGTATCGCGCGGATGAGGAACAGGAGAAGGTTTAGTGCTAATGCTCGAATGCAGATTCCCAAGAGTTAGTAGCGTTGATGTCACCGTGGTAATAATCTACATGGGAGAGAGCCACTTACAAAAATATTTCAACGCATGATAATACCGGCCTGCAGGAATTCAGACCCCTGACAAACATTAGAAACCAGACCTTATCTGTCGTGTATTGTGACTGTGGCTGCTGTGTTTGGCGGCAACAGGGAACACAACAACCAACATGTGACGTGTAGCCGCGCCACCTGGCGGCTATGAAGTGTTTCGGAGGGTGGTTTTAGGCATTCATTCCTTTATTGCTTGTAGAGCCTAAGTATGGCCAGTTTTCAATAAACTGTGTCTCTCAAGCCCACAATATGTAACAGAATCAACGAATCTGTCCGTCACTTCCTCCCCACAACTTTCCAAGGGCAAAGGAGCAGCTTCCCACCTGTGAGGACCCGCATGGCGCCATGAACGGTGTTGGAGTCGCCACTGGTCAGCGCTTGCATGAGGATCTCGAAGAGCTGCGGCCATGCCTCAGGCCAGTCCCAGTGGGCAATGGCCGAGATGGCATAGGCCACACTCGACCGGAGCTTGCTTAGAGATTCTTTCAGGCCCAGGGGGAGCAGGTTGCGGATGGTCGCCTTGGCCTGTTGGCAAGGAAGGTGCAGAAAACATGAAGCAGTGAGCTCGTACACCCCTGAAACACTGCTTGTAAAGGAGATTCCAACCGAGCCATAAGGGATATCCCACCAATCGAGCCATCAGTGGACAACGACAGAGAGCAAACGATGGGCTACTACACATGATGTCCTTTCTTCTGTGAGTACTAAGGCAATGTGGTGCAGTGTGAACTTGTAGTTCATCAAACCAATCTGAGGGGATAGTTGGTCTTTTGACATGATAATATAAAATGCACAAAAAAGGATGGGGCGAACAGGCAGAGTCTTCTTTCTGTTTGTCTCATCCTTCCTGGCACTTTTTATCCAAGTTATAGCGGCACTTCTAGCACCCCAGGAATACTCAATTAGAAGCTTAGACTCCCTTTTGCTTGACTGAAGCATTCACATTTAAGTTTTGAGAGTTTAATGCTCCGAAGCCACACCTGGGCTATGAAGCATGCCATTGTGGAGGGTTCCGGATAAATTTTGACCACCTGGGGACCTTAAACGTGCACCAAAATCTCAACCCACAGGCGTTCTTGCTTTTCGCCTCCGTCTGAAAATCAGCCACTGTGGATGGGATCACACCCAGGTCCT
Organism: Haemaphysalis longicornis; assembly: GCF_048455015.1. Taxonomy (NCBI): domain Eukaryota; kingdom Metazoa; phylum Arthropoda; class Arachnida; order Ixodida; family Ixodidae; genus Haemaphysalis; species Haemaphysalis longicornis. The sequence goes on from NW_027526460.1 coordinate 50,391,702, forward strand.
TCGGCCTGGCAGGAACAATGTTTTAGCCACTGACCTATTGTGGCGAGTTTGACTAAAGCAATTTCCAAACTAGTGAAGAGTCTGAAGCAAATTTTGGGCTGAAAAGCTGGTGACTGTGTTGCGAGGCATGGAAAACCAGCTGTGGCGGTAAAAATTACAATTCAGGTGTGCTTGTTCTGCCACAACAGAGCCTTCTGGCATTTTCTCGAAACGGTTCGACTGCAACTTGTGAAAAAGAACCTCTTCAGCCCATAGAATGTTCGGCAGCATGTGCTGGTTGGTGAATGCAGAGGCCATGAAAAGCCGAAATCAAGCAAGGAGGGTGCTAATGGTTACAGAGAATGCGCAAAGTGGTTGTTGTAGGGGATTATTTACAGTGCTCGCGTTTAGTATTTTCTTTTGTTCGTACTCGCGCACACTGTTTTTCGTCAGAATGCATGAAACTAGGTTCTTATTATCAAGTTTGTGTGCCGAAATGGGACGCTACATCAATATAAAATGAAGCATCATCCCACCCACACACACACACACAAAAAAAAGAAAACAGACTGCTGTATATTTCGTATTTTAAACACCTTCTCTTATACATTATTTTAGAAATTTTACGCCATATGTCGCATTTTTGTTTACAAACTCAGCTGTTTTTATCTCCTAGTCGACAATTTCACGAGTGGCGTCCCAAGATTACGTGATCGCAATATTCATACAAAAAGCAGGGATGCCAACTAAACTTACGAGCACCGCCGCACGGTTGAACGATGGCTTCGCGAACGACAACCACGTAGAAAACAATTTATGAAAGCAAATTACCTCGTCCGTCGCTTCGGGTTGGCGAAACTTCTCTGAATTGCGAGACCAGTGGGTGTCGACATACTGCTTTAGCAGGACAGACGCCAGCTGACGAATGGCGAACGGGCTCTGTGGGTCGACCGTCAGCTCTGCCAGGTGAACACAAAAGTCTGAAAGAAAGCGGCGCCAGAGCAAGGTGATTCACGAGCACTGCGACACTACCTCGATGACAGGTCCGCGATGTTAACCGAAAATAAGCGGACCGCTCAGACATGAAGCTCAGACAACATAACTCGGGGAAATACAATCGCATGTTCAACAAACGCGAGCGATCACGTCCTTCAAAGAGCAACTACAGGCGCCGCCAAAGCCTGCGACGTAAGCCGGCGTGCTACTCCACATGGCCCAAGTCGGACGTTTCAATGACCGAACTTCAATGAAAGCTACACGCATATTTGTGACTTACCGTCCGTTACTTCTAGGATTTTGAGTTGCTCCTCGGCATTTGTCCTGATTTCTTGGGAGTGCGAAAGGATGGCATTTAATGCTTCGCATAGCGCTTCTTTCAAGCTTCGACTCACGTCACCGCTGGACGCCATTTTCGCTAATGCTCAAATCTGGCGGGAAAAAGACGACTTTTTAAACATGTTAAGTATTACATAGAGTGCGCTCTATATTGTGTCCCAAGTATTTTTTACATGACCAAAAAAGTGATTCGTAGCTTGTGAACAATACTTAGTTGGAACGCATGAGTTTTCGAATCTACCAATGACAGCCCGCCACAGTGTTTACGCGTCCTACGCGGTCGCTGTGACATGGCGCTCCGGTGTTGACTGAGCGCAGAGAAGACGCCGGTAATCTCAGTTAATCGGCTCAATTTCGAGCAAAATGTGGCGCCCCGCGATTACTACCGCTACATTATGTGTCTTATTAGCTGTAGTATCGTGCAATGATGTCATCTCCTCATCACTGCTGAACACAAATGTTGATAGGAATGTAGACTTGGCTTCGCAACTTGTTAAAATTAGCACCAAAATAACAGCTGAAAATAAGGGGTCGTCTCCCATCAAACATTACTACATTGCTCTTACGGGCGAAGAAAAAAATCACCTGGCCTTCATCGGTGCAGGGGTGAGTACTTTGGGAGCCTTCCGATTCCTTTCGCTCTTGCCGGCGGCACATCGTCCTGTCCACGTCAGTGTCCGAGCTTTCGGTTCCTTGTAAACTGATAGCCGAATGTTCTCTGCACCTAACGCCCTACTTTAAATTGGAACAGTGTTGCTCATTAAATACGTGTTGAGCAGTGCAGTGAAATATCGTCAACGTTTGTTCGTGCAGACGTTGCTGCCGGTGTGATGAGCGAAAGTAAAATGCGAACTTTCTTTCGGTGAATTTTTCAGATCGCCACCGACAAGGACAGCGATTTGAAAGTGGTGGAAGCCTCTGTCCCCGCTCAAAAGTAAGCAGCATAGCTCTAAACGTGTTTCTTGTACGATATTATTTTGCCAAGATAAGACACTCCCATTGCCTTTGCTCACATTGTGCCGTTGTTCACTGGACGCCGTGAATTCACTAAACGCCAATTGTCGGTTCGTGCTTCAGTAAAAGGTCACATTCTCAAGATGATTAATTGTCTGTTTTCACGTCCAACTGTGCCACGTCGCTGTGGTATTTGTTATCGGTCAGCCTACCTACAAACTTGCTTGTTTAGCTACTTTAATTCGCATCTATACTTGCAAGAAAGGGGCACAAGAGTGAGCTAAACTTCGTTCGTGCCTGTGGTTTGGGCCTTCTGTACAAATTTCTTTTATAAGCATACCTTTTTCCTAACTTTTTAAAAAATTCCATTCTGTTGGTGTTTTTGTGTGGGAGATCACCAAGTTTCCATGTCTACTTATACAGTGTAGTTTTATTTGCCTAATTCTTCTCAATACTTTTTTCCTCTCCATCTATAATTTGACATCCGAAATGCTTTCCAACTGCTCTAAAATATTTTTATGCAGTTCTCTGTATTCCCGATCGGGTATGTGCAATCCACGAAGGATCGTCACGACGTGTGATGCTGTGATTTTCTCCCCATCCTCTGTTCTAATACAACCTGAACCACCTCCCTTTTGATGTTGCAGGGGCTACTATCACTACCGCATCGAACTGCCTTCGCCCCTGGCGGCTGGCAAGACTCTCAAGCTTGTGGTGGAGACGACGTTCAGTCATCTAGTGACTCCCCACCCAACGCACATCACCCAAGCCGAACGCCAGCTTGCACTGTACCAGGGCAACCACTACTTCCTGAGCCCCTATGCGACCGAGTCCCAAGTGACTCGTGTCAGTCTGCCCACTCCGAAGCTTGAGTCGTTCTCCAAGCTCAAGCCGGTCACCCACTCCGACAACCTGGTCACTTATGGACCGTATGAGCAGGTCAAGCCCTACACAGAGGTGAGTGCTCACCACGTTTGTGCGTGTCAGCTTTTTTCGGGCTCTGTGGATGTCTAGCAACACTAGACATCCACCCTATATCATTCAAGTGTTCTTTGTACCGTGATAACGTGGAATGGTTAATGGGCCAATTTTTTCTGTTGCTACGACTGAGCCTGAGTATTCTTTGTAACTAGAAATAAATTATAAAAGTTTAGTATGGAATTAGAGCAATGGTTCTCAAATGGGGATCCGCGGACCACAGGGAAAGAGCATTTGAGGGGTTTGCGAAGCCTCCCTCAAAACTTTTCCCTGTGTCATTTCTTTCTCGATTTTTGCCAGCACTTGCTCGCAATGCAAAAAAAAAAGGTGGCTTCACCACATTACATGTGCATTTAGTTTCTCTGCATAGCACATATTTTAACATCTGCTTTTTGCACAACACGCCAGATATGAGAAGAAAAAAGAACACACAGAGAAGACAGCATATAGGTGTTTAGACTCTAGAGCAAATTGTTTAGCATTATGACGCGCATCGTCATTAACATCCAGCAGAAGAGGCAGACATTGGATAAGTGTGTGGGCGACGTAATCTGCAAGTGTGAATTTATTGACATTATGACACTGATCAACATGTGCTCCATCGTGAGGTCCCCCATCACTTTCGCAAGCCCAAAAGGGTTTCCCGGGGCTGTCATGGCTGAGAACCACCGTACCGTGCTATGGCACCTGTTCATTCCATTTCGCTGCTCCAGCTTTTATGTCTTGCGTATCTGCGTCAACAGTGCTGAAATGGAATCAACGACTTAGCACTCTTGTTTTCCTCCAGGACAAGCTTACCGTGCACTATGAAAACAACAACCCATTCCTCACCATCACGAACCTCGACCGCGCCATCGAGGTGTCGCACTGGGGAGTCATCTCTGTCGAGGAAGTCATCGACCTGCGTCACACCGGGGCCATCCTCAAGGGCTCTTTCTCTCGCTACGAGTACCAGAGGGACCAGAATGGCGTCTCCTCTGTCAAATCATTCAAGGTAATAGGTGCATCCTTGTTAGGTAGGCAGAACCAGCGACCTCAGTGTGTTGGGTGGTAATTGAAAACACCGCGTCTTATGTCTCTCACAGACTGTCCTGCCAGCTTCCGCCATGGATGTCTACTACCGGGACGAGATTGGCAACATCTCCACCAGCCACATGAGGGTTCTGCATGACTCTGTCGAACTGGACGTGCGGCCAAGGTTCCCTCTGTTCGGCGGCTGGAAGACCCACTACATTCTTGGCTACTACGTCCCCACTTACGAGTACCTCTACAACTCTGGTGAGTTTCTCCACTGTTGAGCTGATGGCTGCATCTGCTGTACCCTTGTTCATCTCTGTCAATGTCTCCGTTGCAGGTGACCAGTATGTCCTGCAGATGCGGTTTGTGGACCACGTGTTTGATGACAGCGTTGTGGACAAGGCCACCGTCAAGATCATCCTTCCAGAAGGTGCCACGTGAGTGCACAAGTGCCCTTCTCCGAGAGTACGAAGGGCGCATCCAGGGGATAACATCCCATCATTGTTCAGTGAACTTCGGACTTCTGTTGTCATCTCCTCGGGAGTTCCATTCTACAAATTCTTTTTCCAGGGATATCAAGCTGCGTGTCCCGTACCCGGTGAAGCGACTGCAGGACCAGCGCCACTACACGTACCTCGACACCGTCGGTCGCCCAGTCATTGTCCTGGAGAAGGCCAACCTCGTAGAGCAGCACATTCAAGACTTCCAGGTGACACACTCCGTTAACAGCTGCAAAGGAACATCCAACATTTGCGTCGCGTAATGCTTCGAGGCTCCAGCCTCTCGCACCACTCATTCTTCGTCCTGTTCTTGCGCATCCCACAGGTCCACTACACCTACAGGAAGCTGCTCATGCTTCAGGAGCCCCTGCTGGTGGTGGTGGTTCTCTACCTGCTCTTCCTCCTTGTCGTCATCTACGTCAGGCTGGACTTCACCATCAGCAAGGTCTGTCACCCGGCTGCCAGCAAAACTGCACCTGTGTCGTGAGAAACCTTTGACATGTCTTTTGCTGGGCCCTGATCCTTGGTGCAGGACCCGGCGCACGAGAGCAAGCTCCAAGTGGGTGGTCTGCTGGAGAAGGCGGCGGCCACCCAGGACCGCCGGGCTGACCTGTACGCCCAGCAGGACGCCGCCTTAGCCAAGTACAAGTCGAGCAAGGACGCCTCAGGGTTCCAGGCCACGCTGAAGAAGATCAACGCTGAGCACAAGACGCTCACCCAGAACCTGTCTGACTGCCTTGCCAAGCTCAAGCAGGAGAGCGCAGAGGCTGCTGAACCGGTAATTGCGAAAAGCGGGCGATGGGGGAGAACTTTTGATCATCGATTGATGATGTGGGTGGTTGATGATTGATCTAACACAAGGCCACTGTTCCTTTCCAGGTGAACGAACTGCAGCGCTTGGACAAGCAGCTGCGGGAGCAGTTCCAGCAGCACGTGGCGCAGCTGGAGAAGCTCATGAGCGGCAAGATGAGCAAGCAGCAGTACCTCGACATCGAGGCCACCATCCAGAAGAAAAAGGAAGAGCTAGCTGACAAGATGCACACAATCACCGCCTCACTCTAGTCGCCACACCCCTTCCTTCCACCGCCCACCCAGCAGCCTCCCCGAGCCGCTCGGTGCGTCGGCCAGGGCGGTAAACCGAGCCCAAGCGTCTTCACCATTGTTCAGAAGCTGCGCTGCAAACGTTCCGCCCGACAGTGTTGGTTTGCACTTGTTTTGGGGCTTGTTTCGGAAGTCCTGTGAATGAAGTTTGGGGTGTGTTGGTTGTTCACGTGTGTTTTGTGAAGTTTTGTCATCAGGCTACATCACTGCGTCGGCAAAAGAAACGTTTCTGATAATCGGGCGGCATTTTTTTTCTAAGTGCAGTGGTGTTCTTGATGTAATTTTGGTGTGTATGCGCAACATGTCAGACTTGGCAGCTTACTTAAGCCTGACACCGGAGCATTAGGATTGCAAGGCTGCAAAGCGCGAGGGGCGAGGTTTTTCTGGCCGATGCACTGGGTGCAATGTGCCATCGGATTCGGAGGAGGGCTGTTCACTCGCGGCTGCCAGGAGAGGTTACGTGTGCGTGATGTGTGCCTGTTGTCGGTGTCTTGGGTCAGCTTGGAGGGCACTGCTCATTTTTCTGCTTTTGTCTAAGCCATTGTCATTCCAAAGTTGAATAAAAAGGTTCCTTTTCTTTACATCGTTTCGTGTGCTGGCAGCGTGCATAAGGTGCCAGTTGCTGCTGTGGTGGCTAGCTCCATGCTAGATCACACAAACTTGACTGCATGCAGAGTACCGAGTGACTAGCAACCAGAGAAGCAACTGCTGTAATTTAGAGGGTAGCAGTTGTGCATTTCTTGTTGCCACCCTTCAGGTTTTGTGGGCATTACAACCTACATAGCTTTTCTAAGGAGGTAAGCAGAAGAATAGGCATTTTGAATGTCCTAACCCCATTAAAAAGTCTGCGGCACGCGAGCAATTCCAGAGCATACGAATGGTATAACTTGAAAACACGGTGGAAGTGAGCTCTGTTTAGGAAGCAGAGAGCTGTATGAACATTGGAAGGGAAAATTTACAGGGCTTTGCACATAACCAGGAAGTGTAGTCCTATCTTCCAAACTAGCAGTTGGTGTCAACTGACCATTGAATTACCACTAACGAATCTGCAAAGGTCAAGGGATCACACATCAAGCTCGACTGTTGGACCTCTGTAGGAATTCAGAACCCATTAAAACCAGGATTGACCATGCCAGAGGTAACTGGCCACCAAGAATTTGGACCCTACACCGGTGGCCCTGACAACTCTGACCACCAACACATCACCGCTGTGGACTTCGATGACCCCAGTGGTTGCGCAGTTCATTGACCCTACCCATGGACAAGTTACTGTAGAATGCACTTGGTGTGCCAGTGGCAAGCTGCAAAAAAGGCTCCCAATCACTCGCAAGCTCAGCCTCTTAGTGATGGCTGTTCCGACCCCAAGGTAGCCAATGCCCTTTCAAGAGCGATGTCAATCATTCTCAGCCAAGTGCTTCTGAACATCATGCATACATTAAATTCCCTCTGGGAACATCTCGTGGCTGTGGACTGGCAGCAGACACCAACTCAATATAACACAGCCCTCTACCGAAGTAAGTGCATCAACTGTGGTTCGCACTGCTCGGCATGCTCAAAATCCCTCCTGCTATCCCGTAGCACGCAACCCTTGTCCCAAAAACTCTCCCAACAGCAACCAGAAATGCACTGCCACTTCAAACAGCCAATTGATGCTTCGATTGAAGAGTGTCACCAAACTCGCGCTCCTGTACCCTCTCCCATCCCAGTGGAGTATCGGCACCTCAAGCAGAGGTTGATCACTGCCCATCATTATTAAGGCCACCAATGGAGCAACCCAGCCCCTATGCAGTCCAAGACCTCACCTACCTCCAAGTGAAATTACATTAGAAACCTTTGTAGCTTATTCTAACGCCTCATCCCCTCCTTCCAAGTCTCTTGTCTCCTCCTACAAGGATGGCGCTACCCTTGACCCCCAACTGTCCCCAGCAAAAGTAAATGGCTCCTCCTAAAATCAACCTCTCGCCATACACCAGTGCAACTGCTGCTTGTACAATAAGAAATGCCAGTCCGGCTCCCACATTCTTCCAGCTTTCAGTGCCATGGCCTTCTAGAAACCAGATACTTCCCAACCCCGCACTTAGAGGATATGTGTCTTCTGAACACAGCAGGACCCATAAAACATCTCAAACATCTTGGTCGAAATCCCAGTACGTCCCAACCACCCTTGCATGTATAGTACATCCTAAATATATACAGCTGCCCACCGATTAACAACTGGGGCACCCTTCTGGTGGGTGATACAATGCCTGCCACCATGCTTGGGGTTACCAGCAGGCCTCCTGCAAAGAGACGATCCCGCTTCAGGCCACACATCATCACGGCCTCATTCTCGACGATTTCACCTTACCAAATAGTGCGGCATGGGACATTGTACTCGACCTCACTTTAGCAGCAAAAACCATTAAAGGAGCCATGAAGAGAAAACACAAGTTTGGTTCATTCAAAAGATTGTCTCGTTAGAATCATACTGACACCACTTTTAACGTAAACTTCGCTCAAATAAGCTACATAATTAGAAAAAACGGGAATGGTCATGCGACCCACCAGCTCATTTCCCGCAACTGAACCTATGATGTCACATGGGCTAAGCTCTGCGATTGGCGGAGGCTGGCAGAAGCAGACGAAAATTAGGTAGAGCTTACAAACTAGACGAACGAGCGATTTGCGCTTAAATTTAGGGCACATTCTTTACAAAGCAATAAGAATCATGGGACAAACAGTGGAAGTTACGAAAGCACATGTAAACATAGAAGTACTGATGCATTCTGCTGTTCGTACTGCGCACAGCATGCTTGGTTTAGCCAGCTGCACAGCACTACGGGGCTTGGGGTTGTCTCAGACGACACTGGCCGATTGACGCAAGCAACGGTGTCTTACGTGACCCCATTTGTCGAACGAGCACTGTTTCAGGGAACGAATATTTTCTCCCAGAACAAAAACAAGCCAGGTTTAAATGCGGGCAAAAACAAACCAAACGCTTGCCACGGTATGGTGGCGCCATCTAGGTTACGGAACGTAAAGAAACGCGGAAATAAACCAACACCGCTGTACAGGGTGGAGACAACCTTTGAACGGTCCCGTGCCGCCGCAATTGGGCCAACGGGCTTAACGCGTTATTCTTTTCGTTTCTCACGAGACCTAGCAACGCGAAACAGACAATATGATTCAAACTTCTTCAGTAAACCCCGTTGTGGCGATAATTTTAGCGCGGTTTTGACACAATGACTTGCTTCGGCGGCGAGCGAGCAACCGAAAATGGCGACGCCAGCGTATACGTGTCTCTACCCTGTACGGCGGATGCGTGAATGAAGCTACTCTAGGCTGCAGAGCAGTCGGTTCCCGTGATGTCACTTGGGACCACGAAAACGCACGATTGAGCGGGAAAATCAAAATTTTAACCTAAATTGTTTAATTTCTCAGTGAATAAAGCACCGTTTGTATCCGGACAAGCGCTGGGGGCACTATAAAACACGAAATCTTTCGAATAAAACCAACTTGCATTTTCTCTTCATGGCTTCTTTAACGACCAATGAGCTCACCTGCCGAGATGTTGGGCAGCGATCACTTCACCACATCAATCATATCGATCCATATCGCGGCTGCTACGTTGCGCACTGGGAAGGGTTTGTGCAAGCATCCCGCACAGACCGCATATGCCAGTCCCTTCCCCCTTAGACGAAGGCATAAAGGAATGGACAGATACCTTCAACCAACTCTTCCACAAAATAGACCGAAGATATCACCCTCACAGATGACAACCAAGGCCTGGGCTCACACTTTCATATTCAGGATGCAAGGCAGCGAAGCCTTGCAGAAAGATAGCAGTGCCAGCATCACACGACCTTCAAGAAACACATTACAGTCCTTGCATAGTAAGCTCAAGACAGCGCACATACCTTACAACGGAACTGGCATTACTTTTGCAACCAACTTAAAGGCACACTGAGCACAAAGAAAGCATGGCACACCCTTTACCACCTCAACAACTCCTAACGAGATCCTGCGCCAATATGAAAATTCAGTCTTTCGGAACAGTGACCTCACTCTCAGCCAACTCATTTGGTCCACTAAGAATCACTTATTTGGTCACCCAATAAAATACTCGACACCACCATGATGTGGCACCACGTACTCAGTGCAACGGAAAACCAAACATTAGCCTTGACATTCTTCCTAGCCAAGTTTGACGAAGCCTTAACACGGCTTGCCCGAAACATGACCCCAAGTAGAGATCACATCACTTCTACGCAGGTCCAGCTTTTCAATCAACATTAAGGACAGGGAACCCTCCCCAGTCAACAGCTTGACTTGGGCATTACACTCGTCCCCAAACCCAGCAAGCACATCTCTCGCCAATGTAGCCTGCAACATTTCGTTGAAATAGTGCATTGCAACACTCTTTGGGCACATAGTGCATGCATGCCTTGCATACCATCTAGAAGCTCCAGAAGCCCTTTTACCCCAATCAGATTCACCCAGCGTCCTTGAAATCACAATAAGCAAGTCATTTCAGCAACTCAGCATCACACCCTCATACCCATCCTGGCCCTCATTGTAAAGGGCACTTTTGATAATGTATCTCATCAAGCTATCCTCAACAACCTCAGTTCAACCCACTGTGGCATGCAAACCTTGAATTTTGCCAAATCAATTCCCTCAAACCGTAGGGCAACTATCAAGCTTGGCCAACATAAGCCCCAAATCTACAACAGGATCATTCCCCTTTAAAACATTTTAAAAATGTCGTGTGCAGTTGAAAAATTCCGTTTAAAAAATTTGACTTTGGAGTCACTTGTGCGTAAAGGTCACCCCCTGATTTCAGCACTTTTCTTCAGCACTACACTCTTACTCCTCTCCAAACTGCTGGATGCCATTCCCAACCTCCACCACAAATTCTATGCCAACTTAATTAACAAGCCATTCTTTAACAAGCCATTGATGTGACTATCAGCTACCTCCAATTCCAGGGGTCCAACTTGTCAACCATCCCAGTCTGCCTTCCTTGTATTGTGTGCCCACATCTGCGGCAATACGCCTCCACCCACATTCGGCCCTCAAGTCACCATTGTTGGACACTCTATTCCACAAGTTGTGACACTCCATATCTTCGGCGTCCCATTTCATCGAGATGCATCAAATGTGCCATCGGACTACTTCAAGCAACCCCAACTCAGCTTGTAATTTGCTGCATTAGTTCCCAGACGCTTGCTGTGTTGTTCCAGCCCTATTCCCGAGCACGCTGACATACAGGAACCCACTCCCACCAAGAATGGAACAAACTAGATACTCTCATCTGAATAGCCAACAAATTGGCTTTGGCGCTCTCTGCCTATTGCTTGTATTCACTGGCGAGGCACGCATGCAGGCAACCGTGTCAGTGTTCCGTCACTGGTTAAGTCGGGCTCCGCGGGATGACGGTACTTGTCCGTGCTAAGAACATGACTGTGTTGCACGTACAAACTCTACCTCACCGAAAGCAAAGTATTGCCTGGAGTCCAATGTGAGTGTGATTATTAACATCCCTGTTAACCCCACCATTGAGAATCGGGTTGAAACGGAGCAGATGATGCACGCCGGTGTTTTTTTTTCTTCGGCGTGCGGGCGCAGTGGCCCAAGACGCGCCATGTCCGTGGCGCATCAGCCATGTCGTGGCCGTTTTCAGTTTTGCCAAGCGAAAAAATTGACAGGTAAACTTTTCAAAGAATACCACCTATACATCCAGACAAAGACTCTCACAAATGGACCTCCGTAACACTCTGTTAGCTACTCAAAGCATAATTAATGTTTCAATTCACCCGCTCATGACCCTAACAAACGTAGGCAGGTGGGTACCTGCTATCAGGCTCCAAACTCAACGACATTTCACACCCAATCTTACTGGACATTTGCCAGAGAATATGGGTTCTCCCCGTACCCCTACCACATGCGCCCTAACTGTGTACAACAAGGAACACACAAAATTCCACATCTGATACCTAAAAATGCGTCACTTGGTTACCATAGTCGCAATGACCCTGCAGGGCAAGGTGGCTTCAATAGCATCATATTTTTCACCTATCGCCGTACACGGCAGAAGTCATCACCATCAAACGTGAAATGATTGCCCACAAGCACCACCAACACATCCCACTTACCAAGACTTGCACAGGCCTGCTGGTTCCACCACTCACCCGGAAGGTATCATGCGCACTCGTGCCTCAAGAACCCCCAAGTTGCAATTGTATACGCCAGACCACGTGGGCCTAGCTAGGAACAAGGCAGCACACACTCCTGCCTGAGAATTACATCTCCAGACATTCTGACCCCAAGGCTCATCATTCCAGACCTCCCCAGACACTCAACCCTCGGCTACTACCTACTCCCCCACAGACGTTAACCCCTATCCACCAAATGTTCTCAAATCCAACACACCCACATCTGGCACCAGCTCCAAACTTGGCATTTTCAATCACGCAACCCTCTCCCACATTTCCGCCGCCCCTTTTTGAGCGAGACCATACCACCTGCAACGATGCCCTCACTACTCGTCACTTGGCACACTTCTGTCCTGGCCACCCAACACCCCTTGCTAATCCAACCAGTGAGCATTGAAAGACCGTGCTGACAAGCTTGTATCCGGGGCTGCAAGCAGTCCACGTGACACGGACACTACGCATGGTAGTACCACCAAACTCGTAATCCCCATCCCCAGACCTGGAATGCTGAGCCACACCCCCGCACCCCTCCCTAAAAGCTCAATAAAACATTTCCCACTGCTACAACTACTTTACTCACTTCACGGAAGTCACATTACAGTGCAAGACCGCATTTCTGTGTATTTAAGTTTATACTTTTAGACGTACTGTTGGTGACTATGCAGACATAGGCTCACTTTCTACACTGCTCCTTAACTTCAGGATTCTAATTTCTGCGACAATTACAAGCACAGCATCTTATTTGAGTCCATACCTCGAGTGGATGACCTGAGAGCTACATGCGCACAATACGATCTATGGCTCGCTCTCCTCAAGTTCAACACGCTGCATTTCGACACACCAAAGGTGGAATTCCGAGTGGTGTCTGTTCCATTGGTCCAAAAGTGGACGAACACAGCATTTTTTTGAAACGGACCCCATAAGCAGTGGTGCGGTACTTGTAAAACTTGAGAGAGGCAGCAAAGGTAATTCAATATACAGACCCTAATACAGTAACACCTCATTACAAGAGACCCTGTTACAAGAGACACTTGGTTATAAGACATTTGAAGGAAGACAGTTTGGTTGGTTTTCCTATGTTTGTCAAGTTAGCAACATTGCATACAAAAGACCTTGGTTACAAGAGACACGTTTCTTGGGTCCCTTGAGCGTCTCTTGTAACAAGGTCTTACTGTACTGCTAAGGGGCCATGAAGACAACACAACTTCGCCCTGTTTGAGACTGGGAAACTCGTACCTCAGTACAATTTTATTCAATGGGAAATGTTATCACCAAGGGATTGTTGCCCATTGTGGCCCTGGAGAGTTGATAAGAAATGTTGCCCAGGATCAATTTGCTCACCCATTGCCCCATAATGGGCATCCTTTTAAACTACCAGTCCTGGATTGCAAGGGATGCAATTTACCGTTTTATTTTTCTATGTATTTCTATGGAATGTCAATGCATCAGTGCGGTTGAGTTGGTTGTTGGGGCAGAGAAACATAAAAATGATAAGACAAAGAAGAGGACGCACAATACTACCACTGTACATCCACTCAATTTTTCACCACACACAAAAAATATACACAGAAACAGAGCAGGCACGAACACGGGCCAAGTAAAATAATCGGGGAAAATTCTGCAATGACCTAAAATGGTTCAGTTTTACACGTGGAAAGTGCACATTTAAATACTCAATTCTTTTTTTTTTGACAAGTCCATAGATGCTGCACTTAGTTATCTGCATTCACGATACACCACGTTTCAAATATTTCATGGCAAACATATTCAACAAGACACACGTATTGCGATGCTTTTAGGACTAGGCTAGCCGTGAAATGTTTGAAGCGTGTGAATGCAGGCTATAACTGTGCAAGCATGGTATCTATGGGCTTGTCAAAAAGAAAAAAAAAAATAAATAGATTACCTGAATGTGCACTTGCCACAGGTTTAAATCTGAACCACTTGCAGTTGCCACAAAATCCCCCCCCCCGATTACATTGCCCATGTTTCTGTACATCCTTTTTGCGTGTGGTAAAAATTTCAGCCGATGCCCAGCGTTAGTCCCGTGTGTCCGCTTGTTTGTCTTGTCTCTACTGCACTGCTTTTAAGAAGTTTCGCTGCTCCTATGGAATGTCTGGTCCGAATGCAATCCTTGGACTGCTCAGATTATCTAGGACTGGTGAAATGGGGATGTCCAATACGACATGACAAGAACCCTGTAACATGCATTTGGGAGCAGCCAGAAACGTCACTGTGCTGACTGCACCAGAATACCTTTAGAATTTTGAAAACCACTACTGTGTGGACAACTGTAAACATTGATTATATGTATGTGGCACAAATGTTGCTCGAAAACGTAAAAAATGTATGTGAAATGTGGCTGGACTGCCACTGCTGCCAAAAAGATTCAACCTAAGGTAATTTACCAATCAGTGAATTGGTAACACAAACTGTTCTTGCCGAGGGTAGAAAATTTCCTGTTGGTCCTACCAGCTACACATAAAGGCGATTCTGTGAGAATAGTGCTGATAACACGCCTGAACAGTTCTGTTAACTCCAAGATTACTTAAACAAACCGCCTAGCTAGTAGGGTACTTAAAAAAATTGCAAGTAGCAGTCAATTCACTGAACAGGTAGTCTTCAAAAAGGCTTGGGCAAGAAAACTACCCCAAGAATTCGTGCGTGGCACGGTTAGCCTGCACCAGGGCGGTATTTCAGCCTTGCTAAAACAATCGCCACTCCGTTGCACAAAGTACCAAACTGGCCCACTGTTGCACATCAACATAATTGTCTAACACCTACCTTTGGACATGACATTATCCACACACAAGTGAGGAACGCTGCACTACGATGCAATCTGTGACGTTATATCAACACTTGCTTACTCCAGCCCAGCAAATCAATGCATACTTGGCTGAACTGCCATCATCATTGCTAGCACAGGCCTCACAGGCTTCGAACCAGTCCCACCTGTGCCATCTTGACCCGTTTTCTCCAAACGATTTTAAATCGTCCCTTCCCAAAGTAGCAATTTTATTTAATAAAAGCCATCCACCCATTGCTAATGTCTTACAGAAGAGTTTTTCCCATCCGTAGTACTAGTTACATACTCCTAGACATTTCTCTTATCGTTTCCATGGATTCTTTCCCCTGACCCAAGTTTTCTTTCAATATTAAGACCCAGCATTCGCGTCCCATATGTATGCATTACATAATGAATACCAGCTTACCTCTATCCATATATGAAAATAGGTAAACTACTGCTCATTGTCCAAGTGCTTTCCATATGCACCCCAGTCCATACTACTAATTGTACGCTCGATTTTTTTCTTCAGGCCTTGCACTCGGAATTTGTGCACCTGGTTCAATTCTGAAATCGCTCCAGTTTTAACAGACTGTAGCTTATACCCATACGCAGAAATTAAACAATGCTGGAGGCAATAGGCCCCCTCGCGGTTCCTTATCCAAAGAAAATTTTGTCCACGTCAGAGTTTCTCTGAACTAATCATCACATACACCAGTACTACAGAAATTGTTTCATAGCATTCCCAAACACCTTTTCTTGGACAGCCTGGCTTTTATCTCTGCATTGGGTGCGATTCCACAGTCCATTTGTCGACCTATGTGAAGCAATTTAGTAGCGCACCTACAGTTGAGACAAAGAACCAAGATCTGGAGGCTCGCGTTTTCAATATACCATTACAGGGTTAAAAAGTTTTATTTTATTGTGACAAGTATTTTACATTTTATCATTTGTCAAAAACAAGGGGAAAAAAAAAAATGAATGCTTTTAGACGGGGGTATTTACAGGTGCCAGCAGTCATCCATGTGCAGGGAAACAATGCTCTTTATATGTACACAAGTTAAAACCCACTCGAAACACGTTTGGTTGGATGCTGTTGTGCCAAGTCTTGCACGATTCAACTTTCCGTATGCGTGGCGCAGTTAAAAACACGATTCCGACTTGTCTCCCACCGCTGAGTGCCACCTGCAACGCAGACATGACTAGGAACACGCCTGCAGATGCAAGACACGAGACGCCACCACAGACACGCAAAAGCCATGCCTTGGCAAATGCCCACGGGAGCACAGAAGACTGTGCCGCCATTGTCTTTTCACGCACGCTTGAAAAGAAAAACAAGACCTTTTGATGAGAGCTTGATTGTACGCCGAAGCGGCCCGATGAAGTGAAAAGGGGAGCAGAAAAGCCAAATAACTTACAAGCACGGCGGCACGTCATAAATTAGCTTTAGAAAATCTTTGTAAAATATATCTCAGCAGCAAAACTTGACTGCACTCTCCCACTCTCATCCAACACTATGTACAGCGTCGCTTGCAGCCAGCCCACAGGGAAAAAAATAACAAGCATCTTGGCTTCGCCGCACCAGTCTCTACCGCGCGCAAAGTGAGTAGTAGTACGTGGGACCCGGATTTTGGCCAAAACAACAAATAAACATCTCTCGGAACAACCCAGGAAAACAAGTGAAACAAATAAAAACAAATGCTTGGACAGGGCATAACTCTGCTACGTGCTCTCAATGATCATTTGAAAAGACGAAGGAAAAAAAAAAGAAAAAAAAAAGAAAAAAAAGAGAGAGAGAGAGAGAACTTATGGTAAGATGAGTGGAACTTCCTATTGCAATACCGGGTTCGCCCCTTCGCCCCACAGCACTGGTGTTTCCAGTTTTTCACAAGGGCACTGCCCCCAACTCGCACCACTATTGTTATCACAGGCAGGCACACAGGGCAGCCCTCCCAACACTTAACCGGCACAACACACCACTGCCTCTCACACCCCGGGAGATTCCAGCGCAAATCATCTCGTCCGGACCTTCTTGGTCGCCGAGCGCGTCTTGCCACCCGACGACGAACTTCGCGTCAGACGCTTCTTGGGCAACGTGTCCTCGCAACAAGGGCAGCTGCGCTTGACAGATGCCTCTCGTGCCCGCGTGCGGCAGTGGCTTGTGCACGGCTTGTCTTCCTCACCCATCGCATCTTCAGCTCGAGGCTCCAGGAGTTTCTCGCCGACCAGTGGAGTGGCGGCTCCCTCGGACTCCTCACTCAGTTCCCCCGCGTCGTCGTCGTGGTCCATGTGTGGCGGGGGCGGTGGCGGTGGCGGCGAGCTGTCGCCGAAGCCGAGCAGGCCTTCCTGGTCCTGCATGGCCATGACGTTGCGGGGCGCCACAAAGAAGTCGAGGCTGTCCGTGCCGTACTCGCCGAGCGACTCGACCGCCTTGATGTCCTCCAGGAGCGCTGCCTGGTCGGCCGCGTTCCACGGCTCCTGCGAGCCCTGGCCCTCATCGTCCTTCATGTCCGACACCCCCATGTGCTGCACCGTGGGCTGGATGTCGTCGATGTCGTCCTCCTGCGAGTCACCGCCGTGGTTGGCCTCGGCCGCCTTTCCCAGCAGGCTCTCCAGGCCAGCCTCTTCCGCCTCCATCGCGTCGCCCACCTCGTCCTCCAGCTTGCACACCATGGCGCCCGACGCCACGGCGTCGCCTCTGCCAACGCCCCCGGTTGTCGTCCAGGCGGTCATCTTCGCCACTTCCAGAGACTCCAGAATGTCGGCCGGGTCGAGGTTCTTCGAGAGCTCAGGAGAGCCGCTGCTTTTGGCCTGCGCCGAGACAAAGCTTTTCGGAGCCTGCTGCCTCGCACCAGTTCCTGCGACCATGTCAGACAGGGACAGCTCTCGGCGGTTGTCTTCCTTCCGGGGAAAGAAGTCCAGCGGCGCTTGCGGAATGACGTTGAACGACGCATTGTCGCAGATCAGGGAGGAAATGCCGGGCTCCGACGGCTCGTCCTTGATGCCGTAAAGGGGACTTTCCTCCGAGTCGGACGGAAGACCGGTACTCTCGAAGGACAGCCTCTGCTCTTCGTCCACAGACTGCGCGCAGAACGCCTTGTCCGGGTTCGAGCTCTCGTCGTCGTCGTCGCCGACGTTGAACAGGGTGCGCTTGGGAGGCTGGGGCGAGAGCTTCGCCACCTTGTTGGACTGCGGGGCTGTTGTTGCGGTCCGCGAGGACGGCTTCGTCGGTACGACCACCCGCTGCTGAGGAGACGGAGTGTCCCTCGACCCGAGCAGGGACTTGAACACCATCTTGTGCACGTTCTTCTGATGCCGGCGCAGGTTGTACGCCGAAAAGAATCCGCGATTGCACTGGTCACACAGGAACTTTGAGGGCGACTGTAGCCCGTTCTCCTGGCAGCCGCCACCACCCAGGGAAGCGGACATCTTGGCCTTGAGGGCGAGCTTCTTGGAGAGGCTAGAGCCGCCGTCGAAGGCGCTATCGCCCACCGAGGAGGGCGTCATGGTGTCCCGAGCGTCGCCGTCCGAGTTGAGCTGCTCGAGCAGCAGCGACGACTGACTAGACCACTGGTACGGATCACAGTCCGGCTCGGAGGCCACAGAGTCCGAGACGTACAGGATGCTGTTCAGCTCTTCCTCGTGCTGCAGGCGGCGCAGCAGGGCTCTCTCTTCAAACAAGTCTTCCACGCTGCAGTCCGACGAGTCATCGCTGGAGTAGTCCAGCTCATACTCCTGGCACTCCTTGATTGTAGCCTAAGCATAAAAAAAGAAAAAGAACAGCAAAACACTTTCCGCCAGATGCCCAAAATAATTCCACACAACCTAAGCAAGAGGTCCACAGAAGTTAGATCTACATCGTTCGAAGCTTATGTCAGGAGGAATACCTGAAATAAAATTTACAGTTCAGGCTGCAAACATAACTGCAGCCTAATATTTTTCTATGCCAATATAACATTTTTCTATGCTAACCGGACATCTGAAACTGCAACACAATTTGAAAAGATTATTCCCTGCCGCCAGTTCAAAATGAAGCGAAATCCAGGCTCAATAAAAAGCAAGATGCAGCAGGTATGCTAACAGCATGCGATCCAGTTTTATCTAACAGGTCACCAAGCATTAGCCAGTGAAGCGCACCAAGTTGCATGCAGTAGCTTACAGCAGGCTGAAGCACAAATATGAGCGTTGCAAAGAAAAGCTATTTACGCCCAGATATTACGCTTTGTGGAACACAAGAGAACTTCTCAGTGTTTCACAAGTGGAAAGCGGCATCTTTTTGCCCAACAAATTCAACCCATGACCTCTCTGCCTTTCTACCACAGCCACCATGGCTGTGGTAAAAAGGCAGTCTCATCAGGAGAGTAGCATGCAACAAGATAATATAAATCTTGGTTTTGGATTCTCTAGCTGCAAAGGTTCTGGGGTGGCCTAACAGTGCACGAAACCAATGTACAGTTGGCCAAATCTTGCGTGGGCGAGCAGAAATTTTTCAATCTTATGATGCTCTTAGGAAGGAACAGCCTAGCAGACGATGGGCCTGTTTGCAAATTGGCCTTCGACCAGTTTGGAACTCGACCTGTTTGCAACTTAGCTTCCGTCATATGCCGCTGACGCATGAAAAGTCGCCGCTCCCGAACGCTAGTTAACAATGTGGTCGACTATACGTCCCTCCCTTCTGTAAAACTTTCACTTGCATGATAAACTTCTCTAAGACTCAGTTTCTTGATTTGATACCTTTACAGTAGAGGCAGACGTAGAAATTAGCAGAGACGATACTTTTAGGTGCAGTTTTTTCATGCGACCTGTGAGCTTACTGCAAACTTGAGGCAATTCCCACAGCTTTGGTGATCAAAATTAGGGTTTCACCATCAACATAGTCACAACCAGGTTAAAGTTCAAGCAGAACTTGATGCTCTCATGAATTGATGCAACATGAGACGAACGTGGAAACCAGAAGAAAATTGCCAGGTCTATTGCAAACAAAAAGTGGCTGCTTAAATTCGTTGTTTGGAGCGACAGAATAAAATAGCTACATGCAAAACCTCCACAGCCTACACTCAGTTATGGCACCATAAAATACCTGCCACATTGCAAAGTCGCAACGGTGCTCATGCATATTCCATCCGCTAAAGTAAAACGCAAAAGTTTCTCTAATAGAGGGGAAACATGCCCATGCATGCCAGTTCAGCAGCTTATTTAAAACCCGAGCATTAAAATTGAATCCTATAGAATAGGAATTTTTTCCCTCTAAAGTACCGTTATCAGCGACCAGTTCACACTGCTTTAGCAAGTACTACTGACAGTCCCAAATAAACAGCCCCATCATTTCCATAACACTCTTCCGCAATTTTTTAGAACCTACCAATCTTAAAAACGATGGCCTATATCGCAGCACACCATGAACAACATTTTGAACAATGAAGTGCAAAAACGTTTTTCTTGTTGCTTTATTTGTGGTCGCACTACCTCCATGCAATGAAATACTTACGTGGATCAAGCTGAAATCAATTTCAAAAACTGTTCATTTGGCCCTTTCACCTGGTAATGTTAGCAACACATCTCCATGTCAAACCCATTTCTGGCTAACAGCCAACAATCGCAAAGCTCCCAAACAGCATGGTGTAGAGTAAACTTGTGCTCTGCCTCGTAGCATTTATTTTTAGGAATCTGAAATCATTAAATGGCCCATTGAGCAAAAAAGCCCGTTCCCAGCGACACTAAATGCCCATTGGCTGAGACACATTTTAAAGAGCTTCAGGAAAAAAACACAAAGAAAAAGAAAACATTCATTTAGCTGACATGCTCCATAGTGCAGGTATAAAAAAACATAACAGAAGAAGTGCACCCAATGGCTGCAACAAATTTCATAACACTCGTCCCAGAAAAAAAAAAAAAAAAGTGAAGGAATGATAGTGCCATTGGCTGCAACACATTCTGTAAACTATGCTGCAAAAAAAGAATGCCAAACAAAGGACCACAAGGCCATGTGCAACAGTCTCATGGAAAAGCAGAGATGGTGTTACTTCAGCTCGCAGCGAGCAGACCTTTGTGTAGTGCAAAGCGCTTTGGTTACAGTAGAACCTCATTTTAGCAGCAAGGTATTTACAGGGGTGAGACAGCTGAAACAGATTTGGGAGCAGTTTTTGGAGCAGAAAAATGTCGATTTTGGAGCAGAAGAATCTTGTATTGGGGCAGTTTACGACATTTAATACGTCGTCTCATGAGCTTAAAAAATCATGTTTTCAGCAATTTTGGGGGTCAAGTACACTTTTCAATACGTTTTGAATACACAGAACACTGAAACAGCTTTACGCAAAAGTGTTTTTAAGAGCATCGCAAAGTACTAATGGCACTACTTTTTCACTAACTGGTGATATTGTGTTGCGGTGTACGCAACATTAACGAAACTGCTGTACACGCTATCAGATTTAAGGGCTCTGAAATTACGGTGCGTTTTTTACCCTTTGAATGCTCAAATTATTATTTTTGTAATCCCAGGCGTTGTACGAACGAGTGTAGTCACGGCAACGGTTGAGCAACTTCGAGCTAACGGTCACATAGCCCCACCAGCCTACCCGTTTCAATCCCCGAGGCGCACATTCACCCCATAGTCATTTGAGTAGCGTTGCTATGTTTAGCCACCTAGATTTTGGCATTAAATTCACTTCGAATACATAAAGTGTTATTGCTCCCGTGCTATGGTAACCATGCAGTCATGCGGCTATTGGGCGCTGCCTGAACAGGTCGCGGTGCCATATCGCAGCCCGCAACTTTCGTGTGTACCGCTCCATTCCCGAGGCTCGCGATCTCGCTTCCAAACACAGCAACAACTCAGTGTTTTGTAGCACCGCAACGAGCCAAAAAGTTCACTTCACGAACCCCGATTATTGACGCGCGCACTGCATTTTGCACTCGAGAACAAACCACGCCGAAATCGTGGGCTTCACATTGCAATGAACTTTCAAGCTGCGCAGCTTCCCGTAATCTGGCACCAATCTCAAAACTTATTCCCGCGTTAACTTCACTGTTCAGAGTCACAACAGATAGAATTAAAAGACTGGAACCCAGCTGATAGCGTAAAATAAATCAGGGGAAATATCGGCGATGCACACTGAGCGCCTGAAGTACACAGTTGCAGCCGGATCAGGCGACGGCCATGTTTGTTGCCACAGCGATGCCCAATCGGGAAGGCCATTTCAGCGAACCCGGACGGAAAGCCAATCGCCTTTTAGAAGCTATCGTTTGCTTCGTTTAAGTATCTCTACTTGTACTGTTTCTGCGTTTGCAATTGACCGACAATGAAAGGGGCGACCGGGATGCGGGAGGATTTATTCCCCGCTGAAACTTACATGAGCATCTAAATCCGTGCCTTTCAGGCCGTTTTGGAGCAGTTTGGCGCAATTATCGCAATTTTTATGCTTTTGGAGCAGCTTGGCGCAGAAAAACGGCATTGTATCAAAAATGCGCAATATGCGCAGCTGTCTCACCCCTGTATTTATAAACAACCATGCACACTCAAGCTAGTTACATTTAAAGCTCACTGGATCGCACTAAAAACTATCTCTATTTTCTCCTTTTTGCCTGTTTAGCAACACGCATCTATACAGTGACACAAAAAGAGAGCTGGAACTCTTGCTTTAGTGCTTCCACAATAAAACAAATCACAGCCGATTCAATAACCATGCAACATTTCATTAGGCTGGGTGCTTTCTAAATGCATGCTTCCTAGCATGTACAGTGCAAGGTGGCACTTTAACACTTTCGTGACCACACCTGTCATCCCGTCGATAGTATGTTATTGAATACAAATTCAAACTTTTGGACAGCTAACGCCATCCAAAGGGTAAAAAAGGAAGTATTTTATCAGTTTCACTTTTGAGTTCCTTTTCTCCGTCGCAGGGGGGGATTTTTAAAGGTCCTCCGTAGTTGGGCGCATGTGATTTTGGTTGCGGCATTGATGCCGCTTGCCGATGCTCCCAGGGAATGGCGAATTTTGACAGATTCCAATGAATCTAAGTTTTCATCTCTGGATGATGGTAGCCTCACACGTCAGACAACTTCGATTCATCAAACTTAAGTATGGACGGTAAAAGTGCGCCAAACCGCCCCACAAAGTCAAGAAGGTATCCGCCAGTAGGTTTCGCTTTTGTCGTTCCATCGCTGCTGCGCATTGATGTAAAATTATCTGGACTGTTCTAAACGTCGCAGCTCTTATCTGCAGGGTGTTGACTTCGGGCGGGACCACTTGGCGCCGTGTGCACAGTGTTGAGAAACTGCTGCGCCGAGAAACTGTTTCACCACATTGAGAAACTGCTCTGCGCAGTGGCATGATATACAACTAGTGCTTATATTTTTGTATCTAAGTAAACAACTTTTGTACTTACAGAGCTCATATTTGCAGTATTACTTTATAGGGGCCTTCTATTCAAAGTATATATTTCAATTTTTTTCTTGTTACTTTTTTGTTTTGATAATTTTCTGATAGTATTCGTAATAAATCTGTTGTTTGAAATTAATACTGTTGAAAAGCCCTATCCTTTGTATCAGTCATTTTCTGTGGCAGGAAAAAAATATTTCCTGGACTACCAAATAATAACTGATTTTTTTCATGGTCAAGAAAGTGTTAACATATTTTTACATGCTTTGCTAGAAGTATCACACTGGTTGGTAATATACGAGGACAAATTCTGTCAACCTGTCAACAAAGCTTTATTTATCCACTAGCATCTAGCTCTCCTTCTATCCTCTGACATTTATTTAGCTTTAGTTCAACACCTCTTCCAGCGCCCCCCCCCCCCCCCTTTTTTTTCCAATGTGCAAGCATAGCGTGCAGTGTGTGAAAAAGCTGGCATGGCATCTGAAGCCAATTACTTGATGCACGTGGCTGCAAAGCATTTCAGACCATGTGCACCACACTGATACAACGCTAGAATAGCACTGCACAGCTAGGCAAAGCCTGGGCATGCGCAGAGCCACACACAAGGCGCAGAGTGCATCAAGCATTGTATGCACTAGCCACCCCCACAGGCACAACAGTCACCAGTGAGCCCAGCCTTTTTGCACAGCAGCAGGATTCTGAGCAATATCATCCAAGTGTTTCTTGTCTACAGCCAACATGCTAACAAAGAAACTCCAAAAAACAATCTGCCCCAATTTATTTGCATATCCCAAAAACATAATCTGCGGCAGAACTCCAAAACATGGCCTGCGGTGCAAAACTTATAATAAAAGTACTTGATGTTGTTCAATAAGGAGATTAGCACTTCTGCATTCCTTAATTCCCTAACCCTTTTCCCCAAACTTGGTAGGTAATCTTGCATGACTGCCTCCAAAGAAAGCTTGCACTCTGCAAGCACTAGGCCACAGGGAACTCTAGGGGCATTCCAGCATTTCCCTAGAGTTCCCTGTTGTGTACTGCTGGGTACCGTGTTTTTATCCCCAAAGCACTCAATGCACTGCTGCCAAACTTTTACAGAAACACAAAGAAACAAACAAAATAACAGAAAGACAGACGTCTGCTCCCCTTCAACTGTTTATTTGAACATGTGTCTAACACTTATACAGCAAAGTGAAGAGACGAAAACAGTTAAAAACAAGGACGCAGACTTTCCACAGTCTACAGATACACAAAAATAAGGGCTTCCAACCAGCTCCCTCAGCTGCTCTTCTGCCTAAAAAATGCTTTCCAATGAACAGTGAAAGTGGTGCAAACATACATTTTGTTTTGTACCATGTTCTTTTGTGTGTTCACAATCCTGCACAAACTGAAAAAAAAAAAAGCCACATCAGGAAGCCCGTGCTGAAGTTCCATTGAGTGTAAATCCTACACTACTCCATAAAATGTGCTGCAGAAGCATTGCCAAGGGAGTTTTGAAAGTTTCCTGCTTTGAGCACTTGCATTCATGGGTATATGTGCAAGTTTAAGGTACATTTTGGCTACTTCTAGGAACAACTCAGTCGTTTATTTCAGGTACATTTTGGCTGCTCCTAGGAATCACTTCAGCTGTTTCTTCCTCTCAAAACTTAGCCAGCGCTGCTAACCTTTCCTAGCAAATGAATTGACTTTACCTAAGCTTCTTTCGAAAGGATTTCTTTGCAATGGAGATTGGTTAAATTTCGAGCCAAGCATTACTTTTTCTGGAGAACGAGATGAATAAAAAGTAATAAAATGAAGAAAAAGACCAGAAAACTTCACCACACTTAATTAACCGTACGAGCTAAGCTCACTTTGAGCGCTCTGGTGCTCGAAATCGCACCATAGTTCGTTCAAGTCACCAATGGCCATGTGCGAATGGCCAATAATGTGACTCTCAGACTAACACAACATGTTTAGGCTACATCCGAGGCTAAACACAATCCCTTTTTTAGAAGCCTTAAGGTGCTTTGCTTTAAGAGCAGGCTGCAGATTCAGGTGTACCTATACATTCACTTTCGATGGCCAAGGAATCTATGGCCCCTGAATATCCCAAACACTGACACGTTGCTTTCACCATCAAGTTCTTTCCAGTTTAGTAACTGCCCTAACCGCCACCACTGGGAAGCTGAAGACGACTCGCTCAACGGCCTTCAGATAGCTGAAGTGTAAGACAAGAAACAAAATGCCTCTGCCTTGCTGCAGGAACTGTGTCAGAGAACTTTATTGGTGCCAGAAAAAGAAGCCTGCATTTTGCTTCTCCTCAAAACCTCCCAGCACCATGTGCTACGGGCGCTGCTCAAAACAAAAAGCTTTCACGAAACATAGAATGCTTTTACTTAAAGCACAAAATTTGTAATATCATGTGACACAAGATTGAAGTGGTTCCAAAAACAGGCAATAACACAAAAGCACCGACTGCAACCCCCATTACTGATCTTATTGGCAGTGGTGCGACGCACGTCAGAAATAAAGAGCATGCAGCTCTGTGTTCGTGTGATTTTTAGGTTGTGCCTAGACGTTTTGAGAATCTTATACGGTGACTGTGCATGTTTGATTCGCTTGAGTAACTAACTTCAGGAAACAAACCTTGGCCGATTTTCAGTCTTAACTACTTAAACATAGCAGTTGTTCGTGCCTTCGAAACCACACATGGAAACAATTAAAAACCCCTCTTAGGTTTGTTAAATGCTGCAAAGCTCTGCTAGCATTAAAGAACAACACATAGAAACAAGAAGGCACCACCACCGAGCAAGCAGCTCACTGCTGCGCACACAACGCATCAGTTCCAGCGTGCAGGCGAGCCCGTGTAAGTGCAAAGTGCAGCTTAGATTTTCTGCTTACTTGAGCATCCACCTTATCCTTCTCCTCCTCAGCAACCATGAGGCTGCAGCGAACTGCATCACAGATGGCTGTGAGCGACTTCGAAGTGGACTGCGACAGGGGCTGCGGCTTGGGCACGGGCGCCGTCCGCGCCTTCATGGCCAGCGCAGCCTTCCTGCGGCGGTAGGCCTTGGCCGACTCTTCCTCCTCCCGCTGCCGCTCGCTGCGGCCCGTGGGCATCAGCTCCGCGCTGTTCACCGGAACATAGGTGGCGCCGCTCGGGCTGGGGTCCACCCAGTCCTCGGGGAAGGGCAGGTGGATGCCGGTGCGCTGGCTGGCCAGGGCGGCTGGCGCTGGCTTGGCTGTCGCTGCTGCTGGGGGGCCGGGAGCCACGGATGCCTCTGGCTTGGGGACGTCTTCCTCGGCCTTTCCAGCATCCGGGCCCACTTGAACGATGCAAGGTGATGATGCCACGTTCGGCGCAGAGGACACCAAGGTGCCCGGAATCCCCGGCGCTGCATTCGCGGCCTGCGCTGCAGAGACGACGACAGTCTGCGGTTGAAGAATCGACGTCGCTGCTTCGGCAGGCTTGCACGCGGTCGGCGCAGGCTTCTGAAGCAACCGGGCGAGCGGCATGGTGACTTGCCGCGCGGTGGTGAGTATCTTCTGCGTGACGGGCATGGTGATCTGTCCCGCCACCGAGGTGGGAGCGACCACCGTCACGCCACCTGGCACGGTGAGGTGGGTGACCCCGGCGGGCAGCAGGTTGGCCTTGAGGGTGGGCTGTGCCACGACGCGGGTGGCGGCCCCAGTGACCGACACGGTGGCCTGCGGGCTGGTGTACACGATGGGCAGTTGCTGCTGCTGGGAGGAGACAGGGGCCAGCATCTTGGCCTTTGTGACCTTCACAGGAGGCATGTTGCAGGCCTTGCGGTACTCCACGGCGCCCGGCTTGCTGCGAATCGGCATCCAAGTTTTCTTGACGGCCGCTGTCGCACCCGGCGCCCCTGCCATCGTGCAAGTCGTTGCTGAGGCCCCCGCGCCATCCACGGCGGAGGAGGACACTGTGGCGGCCGTGCTCACGCCCGAAACCCCCGCCACCGCTGTGCCGTTCGGCTGCAACTGCTGCAACTGCTGAACTTGCTGGAACTGCTGAAGCTGCTGCTGCTGTTGGACCTGCTGCTGCAGTTGCTGCTGTGCCTGCTGCTGCAATTGCTGCACTTGCTGCTGTATGGACTGCTGGACTTGGACCTGGTGCTGCACCTGCTGCTGAACCTGAACCTGATGCGCCAGGTTTGTGGCGTCGGTGATGATCTTCGCCTGTCCCCCGGCCTGGTTCTTGAGGATGATGACTGGCATGCCTCCGGCGGACAGGGTCGAGCCCTGCTGGAGCAGGCTGTTGACGGGAATCATGATCTTGCCGGCGATGACGCGGCCTCCCATCAGTCCACCCTGCAGGGGCAGGGTCAGGGCCGTGATGTTGGTCAGCCCAGTCTGGCCCGCCAGCTGGTCGGCCGAGAGCACCGTGGTGTTCCCCGAGGCGTTCACCTGAGCCGCTATGGCGCCAGGAATCGTGTTGAGTCGCACCAGCTGCTGAATCTGGTGCTGCAGCTGAACATTCTGGCCGCCCATTACCGTCGGCACAATTTTGGCGGAGACCATGTTGGGCGAGGCACTGCTGACCACCGTTCCCGACACGGTCGTGGGCAGCGTGGCGGCGCCACTCGTCGACGCCGCCAACAGGCTGGGCAGGGCGTTGATGGCTATCTTCTGGTTCCCGACGTTCAGCACCTTCTCCTGCCCGGAAAGCATGGCGGCGTTGAGGAACTTCATGGGCAGCATGCAGACGCTGCCCTGCCCGTCCGTCTTGACGCCCGCCTGGCCCAGCTGCTGCTGAACCGTCCTCGAGTAGACGGGCAACCTGAGCACCGTGGCCTGGCCCTGCCTGATTTGGCCCAGCACCTGACTCGCGTCCGTCGAGACGTTTGTGATGAGCGACGAGCCCGATGAGACAATGACGTGCGGCTGGCTGGTGACATGCGGCTGGCTGGCCTGCACCGTGCAACTGACACTGGGTTGCGGTTGCGGCATCGGTGCCGTTGTTGTGACAAATGTCATCTGCTGCATGGCCTGCGACACCACCTGCGAGACCGCCTGCGACGCCACCGCTGCCTGCGACGCAGCAACAACCGCTTCTGCCAAGGCATCAGAGGTTGGCACCACTGGGTGGGGAGCCGCCTGAACGACTGGTGCGGGGGCCTCCGGCTGTAGAGACACGACGTGGCTCGGCAAGGGAGGTGGTGTCGGGGACATCACGCAAGTCGACGTGGGGACTTGAACTTGAATGGTGGTTTCCACAGTGCGCCTGGGCAAATCTATGGCATCTGTCGACACCTCAGCCGGGGGAGTAGGCGCGGTCGGAATGGGAACGGCCTCCTGAACGGGAGGGGCGCTCTGCGGCACCCCAGTCGCTCTCGCCGCGCAGGGGACGCCCGAGACAGCCGCTGCCAGCTTCGAAGCCTTGGCATAGTCCTTCAGTGGGCGCACCATCGCGGGCACAGGCTTGGAAACAGGCAGCGGCGACGTTCCCATGATGGTGACAGCGGGCTTTGAAATTATGGCGGGGGGAGCCCTTGTGACCACTGTGGGGGCTGCCTTCGAAACTATGACCGCAGGTGCTCTGGGAGGAACTGTCATGGGCTGGGTCCTGGTAATTATTGCGTGAGGAGGCGCCTTGGAGACTGGCATAGCCGGCGACTTCACAGCGACAATGCCCGGGGTTCTGGCAGCGCACGCAACAACTCCTTTCGCTGGAACAGCCACGGGAACGATTTTTGGTGGAGCTAAGCAGGTTGTCCTTGGGGCCGTCACAATGGTAGCAGCGGCTTTCGAGGAGTACATAGCCGTAACTTTGGCGGTAGCTGGAGGCGATGTTTTCAAGGCTACCGATTGTGCCCTAGAGGTGGTCACCGTTGCAGCTTTGGAGGTGGCCACTGTAGCTGCCGCAACCTTGGGCATGGTCACGGCTGCGGCCTTTGGCGGGGTCACCACTGTGGCTTTTGGAGTGGTCACCACAGCTGTGGCTTTGGGGGAGGTCACAGTTGTGGCTTTGGATGCGGCCACCGATGTGGCTTTTGGGGCTGTCACCACAGCTGCGGCTTTCGAGGCTGCAACTGCAGGTGTTGCCTTGGAGACCGGAACTAGCTTGGCTGTTGTACCAGGGGTCAGAGGTGGGCTCTTCGCCGGTCGGACAGACACTTTTACGGGAACAGCCTTCTTGCTCGTGAAGGTGGGCCTCTTGATTTGGTTCCGCAAAAAACGCTTGAGGGGTGTCGTCTGCAGCCTGGCTTCAAACTCGTTGGCCACCCTCTGAAACGCTGGCCCCTGGGGGAGATTCAGCTTTGACAGTGGCTGCTTGGAGGCAGTGGTTTCGTCTGTCCACAGATAGGCTCTCTTTGACTCGTCCTCGAGCGAAACGTTGGAAAGGGACAGCACAGGAACCACCCTGAGGGCACTCTTCTTGGCCGAGAGGTGATTGGGCGCGACCCCAGACAGCCTGTCGAAGCGCTCCAGTACCACTCGCAACGTCTGGAGGCACCCGCCACCGCTCGGAACACTCGAAACGCCAAAGTTGTCCTTCTTCCTGTGCGACCCCTTCTTCTGGCTTTTCTTTTTGACCTTGGGCATTACGTCTTGGAGGGGATCATGCACCTTCTCCTCCTGCAGAGGCGGTGCCAAGTCTGCAGCGTCAAGCTCCATAGGCTCTAAGCCCATTGTTTCAAGCCCCGCAGCATCTAGTTCCGTTGGCTCGAGGCTGGTTGATTCGAGCCCCGTCGGACAAAGCTCCATTGGACCAAGCTCCGTCGAGTCAAGCCCCGCTCCACCAAGCCTTGTCAGACCAAGCTCCGCCGAAGTGAGACCTGTCATCTCCAGCTCCGTAGACTCCAGCCCGGGGAGCCCATAGTCGGTGTCGGCATTGTCCACAACCTCAGCCTCTTTTCTGTGCTTCCTGGAGCACTTCTTTTTCTTCTTCCGCGAGGACTTGCACTTGGCGTTGGCCCTCCGTTTGTCCCTGCGCTTGACGGGCATCCCCGCGCAGTCGATCAGCTTGCGGATCTGTTCCTGCGTCCGCCTCGTCTCCTCCTCTTGGTCGTCCTCTTCCGACGCAGAGTCCGTCTCGCTGTCGGCACTGCCGCAGTACTCGTTGGGTGTCCTGCTGCGCCGCGCAGCCCGCTGGGTCTCAAAGCGCACCAGGTAACGGCGCCAATCCGAGCACAGGTGCACGTCCCTCGGGCGGACGCCTTCGAGAACGGACACCAAGTCCTTGAGGAGCGTGTAGGGCACTCCGGGCAGCTGCTGGCTCAGAATGGGGTGCCAGAAGTCGTACTCGTACTCGGGCCTGCCGTCGGCCTGGGCCGAGCTTGTGCGCTGCAGCACGGGCTTGTCAACACACCGGCCACCGCAACGGCACGGCTTGCCGCCATTGGCTTCCGGGTGGCCCGCCGCAGGCATGACGGCCAGGTGGCCCACGTTCCGGATTAACGCGGCTTGCATCGCCTGCTGGGTGAGCCACTCTAACTGGGCCAGCTTCTCCTCCGTGGGGTCCAGGGCAAAGGAACTGAGGACGCACTCGCGAGCAACCTCGGGGAAGGTGGGAAACAGCGTGGCCAACTTGAGCAGAACGCCCGCCATGTGCATCTCCAGCTCGCGCTTGTTGGACCAGTTCTCAGTGTGCATCGCGGCCTGGAGGAAATTGATGTCCGTCGTCAGCCCCCGCACAAAGAAGTCCACGTAGATCGGGAACAGGCGTCTTCCAAACTGCGCACGCAAAGAGGGAGAAGCCAGGAGCAGCAGTGAATAGCAGTGCAGGCGGAACAGCACGCCTCCGGTAAAAGACACATGCAGCCCTACAGGAGGAGTTCTACTGTAACTTTAACCAACGATTAGAATTAGGAGCATCAAAATTTTGAAGCACCACAGTCAACGACAATTATCCAGAATGGCATTGACTATCTCAGAATACTTACACATTTTTATGAATTAGCTGACAAATTTAAAAAAAACTATTTCTTCATCTAAGTTCATTTTTCCGTCGCAAAGTTGAAATGTGCCAAATGGAATGATGGGCGAGTTACCGTGGGAACTCTGTTACGATCTAACCCGGTTATATCGAACTCGCAAACGAACAGCTATCAGTTCGATATAGGGAATAATTCGATATAAGCAAGCTAAGGAATTCGACACCATAAAAGCACATGTCATTTATAAAAACACTTTATGGGTGAAACTGCCTTACTTTCGCATGAACTAGTCCTTTATATCTAGGGTCGCTCGTTTTCAGGTGAAACTCGATTTTACCCAATTCTTACCCCCTGAGCATGGTTCAGGAGAATCGGGTTAAACCATATTTCTCCCCGAATAGACCCCTTTCCCAGTAGCGATCTGCACAATCGTGCGCTGACAGTCCACCATTATCTCTGGGTGCCCCGGGCAATATAAACAAACGAGCGCATTCTCACCCTGTTTTCTAGCACTGCATTTCTTTATCCGTGCTTTCTCAACAGGCTGCTGCGAGTTCGTAGCCTGTGCACGCCCTCCCGCCCGCCCGCCCATTCACGCCCGCCCCCCCCCCCCCCCCCTGCATACACACACAAAAATGATTACAAAGGAAAGAGGTAAATGCATTTGAAGCTGACCACGCTGCGAACACACGAGATGTTCCCGGCACAGGTTGTTTTTTCCCCCGTGAGGTCCCCAACGCTTATCATCACTTTTCTTCAGCCAGCCTCCATAGAATGTCACGGTAAGTTAGGCGCGCTTGCCGGTAGATCTTGTTCAAAGCCATGTAGCGTTCTGCATCCCCCGTGCAGTGATGTTTCGCACTGGGAAGAAGAACTCCCATTTCTTGGTTCAGAAATTCTCTATTTTGTAGCATTTCCCCCCGCAAGTTTCTCAAGAATTCCCTGAAAATTTCCCTGCATTCTCGTTTAGTAGCTGACAGATCTTTACGTGGAATCCTGTTTATTTTTGGGCGCTGGCTAGCGCCACCCCCTACTTTGTCCACCCGTGTCTCTGGGTGCAGATGCCTATCAAAGAATCAGGGCATCAGCGTGAATTAAATTTCACTACATCTGCCGCTTAGCAGCATTTTACTATGCATTGCGCGTTTTGTACCAAGCAGCATGCTTAGTTTGCTTGCTAAAGCTTCAAGTTAAAACTGCCTGTATGAAAAGCAATGAGAGATTTTGGGGTAACTGAACTAGCTCAGCGCTGGGACTGCAAACGCCATCTCTTGTTGACAGCTCACAGACTAAGGCGCACCCTAAATACTTTTTTGTATATTGTGCGGGAATACATGCGAACAGGCTTCAGCCCTTCAGCCACCACCTCTTCCCTCTTTATTGGATCCTTCTCATGGGGTACTCCAGATTTATGAACTGGATTGGAAGCAGTCTGAGATGCTTGTGGCTTATCTAACGAAGTGTAAGGGAACTTTTTAAAAGAAAACAAAGTAATAAATGATGGGAGGTCTGGTTTACTGACACTATTTTTCCTTTTAACTCCAAGATTTCTAAAATTCCCTGCATCCACTAAAGTTCCCTTTTTTCCTTTTGGGGCAAAATTACTGCTGAAGATTCCCCAAAAAAGGCAGAATTCTGTTTTAACAGGAACAGCAAGATTCTGAAATTGTTGGCATTGCTGGCTCTCAGTGAAGAATTCTGTTTTGACAGGAACAGCAAGATTCTGAAATTGGTGGCATTGCTGGCTCTCAGTGAAGAAAGGGCAAACGTTACAAAAAACTATAAACGGCAAGGCACGCACTGTGAGCTATACTCGGGAACAAGTTAAGAACGGCAATAGCTCATATACGACATCACTCCGCCTAAGCGACGGGCCCGGATGTCAACGGGCGCGGGCGTTTTGAAAGGAGATGCTATGAATGCGCGATATCGTCTGCCTTTCCTCGCATAGTTTGTCTGCCGTCGCTGCTGCAGTACTTTATAAGCATACAGTTAAACCTCGATGTAACGAAGTCAGTAAAATTCGCAATTTACTTCGTTACACTGAAATTTCGCTACATTGAAATTTGCGGTTTTAATGAAGTGTTCATCCTGTGAAGCATTTCCTGCAAAAGAAACCGTGGCGCGCATACACGGCTGGCGCACTCTTTCTGTTTCTATCAGAGCTTAATCGTCTACGCGGGTATCAGAGTGAACCAAATGAAGCGTTTTCTCCCCGCAAAAGCATGCCCCGCAAGCCACAGGTGCGCTGACGCAGCCACGGAGTCAACCCGCACGATGCGAGTAACTCCAGCGACCGCTTCCGCTCACTGAAATGCAACTCGAGGGGCAAATGAGAGGGGCATGCGAGAAAAAAAGCGGGTAACGTGGGCGGAATTTTCACTGTAAAGCGTCATACGCGCCGCTTAAGAAAACACCCATCAAATATCCTCTGCATGCCCGAGTGCTTCGAAGCTCCCACCATAGGGTGCACGCCTCCCCATTGGCGAAACTGTTCAGACTCCTCCCACTGCCGAGTGCAGCGCGAGTCACTTCCTGGCGCAGAAGCTGCCGCCAGCGTGCAATCGCGGATGCGGGTGTGAAAAAAACGCGCGCACAAGGCTCATAAAGATTCACAAATGCTTGCTGGAACGATGAAACCCAACAGGCATGAGCGAACTCGAACGAAGGGCAAAACGGCGGCATGCGGCGGCGATGGCCCTGCAAGAGGAGATTAGGCTTACCACCGCGGAGGATGTTTGATGGGCGCTTTCGTAAGCGGCACGCATGACGTTTTGCTGTGAAAATTTCACTAACGTTATCCACTTTTTTTTTTTTCTTGTGTGCCCCTCTTATTTGCCCCCCCCAGTTGCGTTTCAGCGAGCAGTTCGAAGCAGTCGTTGGAGCTACCCACATTGCGGGTGGTCTCTGCGGCTGTGCCAGCGCGCCTGTGGCTTGCAGGGTGCGGAGTTTTTGTGGGGAGAAAACGCTCGATGCGGTTAACGCTGATGCCCGCGTAGATGATTAATCTCCGACAGAAACAGAAACAGTGCGCCAGCCGTGTATGCACGCCATGCAGTTTGTAGGCAAAGGGCTCGCTCACAGACCCGTGGCTTGCTGCATCCGTGGCATTGGGCGGGCCCGTGTTGCCGTTCGCGTTTTATTGAGACTTCATTTCGGTGCTTGCGTCTCCCAAAATATACCTCTACAACTTAAATTTCGTGCCTAGTTCTCCATGAAACTTCGTTACATTGAAATTCCGGCAAACGGGACTTCGTTACACAGAGGGTGAAAATACATGGTGTGCATACACTTGAAGTTACGAAAAATTCCATTGTTCGTTACATCGAGGGTTTCGTTACATTGAAGTTCGTTACATCGAGGTTTAACTGTATTAAGTACAGAACATTATGGAAACGGTTTGTGCCATGTTCAAAATATTCCCAGTAAAGCACTACTTGCGGCACGCGAAGTAACATCCGGCTGTGATGATGAGGCACAGCGTCAACTTCCGTTGCCGTTTTTAAGTTGTAACCGAGTATAGCCATGTTTAGTGGGTGGCGTGCCACCCGCGCGGGTGGCACGCCACCCAAGGCTGAAAGGGAGCCGTGCCTTTTGTAACCGTAGTCGCAGCCCCCGCTCATTTCCGCACACACCTTGCATGCAGGCAGCTTAAAGGAGCCATGAAGAGAAAATACAACTTCGTTTAATTTAGAAGAACTAGGATTCAGTATCTCACTCAGCTCCATTAGAGCCACAAAAGATGTCTTTTTAACGAAAGAAAGCAAGAAGTATTTAAAAACTTTCAAATTTTGCGCCACAGTGACGTGTTATGAGCAAGAATGACGTCATACGGGCCAACAATAAAATATAATTTTCAGTGCGTTAACTGCACGTTAGCATTCAAGTGATGCGGTCAAATGGAACTAGAGGCCCCATTACAAACGTCCAGTCATCTGTCGTCGCGACAGGTCAGTTAGGCGGCCGCCAATCGCACAAAAAAGGTTCTGTGACGTCATAGAAAAGTTGCGGGAAATCGGCTAGGGGGTCGCGACTGCTTCACACGTTTTCTTTAATACCTCCGTTATTTGTTCGAAGATTGCGGTGATATTGGTATCATTGTTATCGGGATTAAGCAGTCTTTCTAATAAACCCAACTTGTATTTTGTCTTCATGGCTCCTTTAATTGTCAGTAGCCACTTTGGCGGCTGACGCAGTCCCTAATTGGCATCATGGCAGTGCAACGACCTCCGCGTTCGAACCTTACAGCCATCGTAACTTCCCATTCCAAAGGCAACTGGTGAGCACAAGCTCATCGTTGCGAACATAAGGCTCCATCCATTATGCAGCACAGGAAAATAGAGTGTTGGAGATGGGATGAAAATAAAAGACACTGGATGACTGGTGTAAACAGCACGAAGATCTTCAGATCCCAACGAAAGACACTGAAGGCAGAGCTGCACGTTTGAATGCAAATATTGCAACACCGAGATGGCCACTAACACAGCAAAAAAGCTCTACGACTGAGTTCGCAAGCGTCTAGCGTCATCTCGTAAAAATAAGTTCAAGATGTCCACCCAAGAAGCGGAGAAGGTGGAAACATCTCAGCAGACAGCAGACAACGTGTGAAAGAATCTGAAGTGGATGGCGTAATCCATGACTTTGTTCATGCTTTAGTGTAAGGTGGAATAAGCATGCACAAGATGAACGGACCACTAGGAAACTTCGTGCGCAAATACTACAAGGCCGCGAAGCCCCTGCCAACAAGACAAAGACTCCGGCTGGAATACGCAGTAATATGCAAGATGTGAAAGTGAGTGTCACTGTCGACGAATCCCCAGACATCACTGGAGTGCCAACTATCAACACCCTCCTGTGCTGCTACAGCCAAAGAAACATGAAGAAGCAGGTTTTTTTGGTCGACGTTGACAGAGTAAATGCTTCGAACAGCTACTCAGTAGTTATGGCAGTCAGCAAGGCTCGCCTGAGTGTAGGCAAGACGTGGAAGGAAGTTGTGGCTGTAGCCACGGACTCAGCGGGGTACATGCAAAAAATGGTACGAGAAATCTGCCATGCGAAAGGGACCCAAATCTTGCTTGTGAAAGATTTGGCATACCCGATTCATTCAAGTGTTGGCCATACCATTTCTTTACCATGCATGTCTGACGTTCGATTCGTAGTGATCAAGTTTGGAGCGTTATTTAAGCACGCTAACGAGCTCCACCAAAAGTACACCAAAATTTGTGCTTCTAATGGCCTGTTTGGATCTGATGTCAAGAAGCCACCTTCTGTTGTCCCGAATAGACGGCAAAGCTTCTACAAAGCACTTGTGGTTGTCACAGAAATGTGGAGCTCGTTAACAGAACTTGCTGAAAGCTCACAGACAGCAGCAAAGCAGAAGTGCTATCCCGCCTGGGCCAGCGGGGACTGAGGGTGGCCGGACGATAACAACACAGCACGCAGATCGCCGTGATAGTGAACGCTTTATTTTGTGAGCCTCGCCTTTTTATAGCGGTGGCTCAAGGAAAGGTAAAACCACGTGAGGTACTGATGTCATGATATCAAGCCTCCAAGTTTGCAACGTCAGGATACAACAAGAAGCTGTTCAAGTGCTACTTGCTGAAAAATAAGTTGTTTATGAGAAGGCAATCCTTGATAGAAGACACACACTGCCCCCTTTTAGACACCCAGAAAACGCCTGAAAGCCGACAACTTCTGATGTCCGGCTTTCATCACCTGGCGAACGTCAAGCTGCAGCAAACTGTCAACAAGCTTTCAACGATGGTCGGTGTAAAAGTGATCAGGCCAGAGCTGTTTTACCTATTTTACCCAAAAGCAGCGCCACATTAGTACAAACATGTCGTGAAGAGTTCTGCACAAAATGTGCCCCAAAATGGCATTGCACCGGTGAACGAAATGGAGAGTCTCAAACAAAGACGGAAACCAGCTAACTTCGTAGAAGTTGCGAGCCGTCCTGGATCGGTTTCAGAAGCATCTGCTGGGGCAGTCATTTGATGACTACCGAGCTCTGTTCATTTCTGTGACTAACGACAGATTTAATTTATGACGAACTTTCAACGATAAGACAGGTCTCGAATGGAGACCGATATGTCACGTATGCAGATGATAATGCATGTAGTAAACAAGGATGTGAAAAAAATCGATGACCAGCTTTTCGTGAATAAAATGTTTCATTTCATAGAAGTTATCAATGCTCCTTATTACCATTACGGATTCATGTCCACACAAATGCCAAATTTTCAAGAGTACTACTAGCAATTTTAAAGCGTTAGAGTAAAGCGCCATCCAGCAACTAAGTGGAGATCAATGGGTTCGACTGTAGTATGGAAGATCTTTCAATGCTTCAACTGCTGGGGTCGGTAACCTGCGGCCCGCAGCCGCATGCAGCCCACTGGGCAGTATTGTGTGGCCCCTAGCACTTCACCAGAAGCCCACCCCTCCCATTGTCACTTCCTATCTGAAGGCCGACACGACTAAGACGAGAACCGATAATTGATTGCATCCAGTTGGCATTGTCCCCCATCTTCACGCTTAGGCTGATTACAGTCGAACCCCGCTACAACGAACGCCGCTTCAACGAAATTTCCGCTTCAACGAAATATTTCCAATTCCCCGTCAGCCAGCCATAGAAGTCCATGCAACAAAGTCCTCGCCACAACGAACCATTTGTCAGGCTTGCTTTCGCTTCAACGAAATTTTCAATGATTTGGGCTGGGTTTGAACAATTATTTTACAATAAAATAAGCATAGCGCCAGCTATATGTAACTTTTTATACATTCAGGACGCTTAGTTTCACCGAAAACATGCGCGGTGCGGCCACACCGCTACAAAAAAAAAAAAAAAAAAACTCATAGGCGGACGCCATTGTTTGATGGTGATAACGATGTGGCTGGCCGTCTTTACATGAGGCGCACGCCCGGTTCGCCAAGCCGGAGCTACAGCCAATCCGTATCCAGTTGAAATCGCACAAATGTGCTCCGCTGCTGGCGCGGCA
The DNA here is from genome assembly GCF_048455015.1 of Haemaphysalis longicornis. Classification (NCBI taxonomy): domain Eukaryota; kingdom Metazoa; phylum Arthropoda; class Arachnida; order Ixodida; family Ixodidae; genus Haemaphysalis; species Haemaphysalis longicornis. The sequence goes on from NW_027526460.1 coordinate 50,429,797, forward strand.
CCGTCATGTATGCGTTGTGAACAGCTGTCCTTGCCGTTTTCCGTCTACCATTCTTCATAGCCAAGAGCAAAAATCATGTTTGCGTGTTTGGTCTTGAAGCCAAGTCATCCTATCTTAGTCATGAGCACGCAGTTGTGTTAAATGCAAGCGCGCGCGTCTAACCTGCCAAGGTCAGTAGCTGCCGCGCCGTGTCAGATGATAAGATAACGGCACTGCTCCTGCTACAAGTGAGAGGGGGGCTTCCGACGGCCTAGCAGCTATCTGCAAGTAATCAGCTCGGTGGACACGCCTTGTTGTACAGCAATACGTTGTGCGCCTGCATTTCTTCACCCCACTCCACAACGCGTTCTTCGCGTGCAGTGAAAGAACAGATAACCATTGGTATCTTTGTTATCCGAATAAACATGACGTTATTGCGCGTCACTCTTTTTTCTAAACATTGTATTATGCTGCCAGTGATGCGGAAGCATACGGGGCTTTTTTTCTGGCCTTTCCGTGGTGTGTTGCGGCAGATTTCGCCTCAACGAATTTTCGCTTCAACGAAATTTTTCGCACGTCCCGTCAATTTCGTTGTAGCGGGATTCGACTGTATTGTCAACTATTGTCAAATATTAATATCAACTTGGTGAATTTTTTCTCTTTGTTGGCAAAGCCCCCCTTCTACCCGATTTGCCGTCTGGCCCTCCACCGTATCTGCTTCCTAAAACTCGGCCCTCCACCTCGAAAGGTTGCCGACCCCTGCTTTTAACGGAAAGGCACCAAATGCAAATTACCGGACGGTGAAGCACATCGTGCAAGCTTTGCATCGCTCAGCATGCCGTTCCCCATTTGGCATCATGCTAGAAAAGGACAGCATTAACGGCTGCCAATTGGCCCCGCACCTGCATTTTCCTACATTCCATTCCAGTGCCCCAAAATCCATCCTGTTCAATGAATCCTGACAGAACTGCCAAATCAGCCACACTCCTTGACACTCCCATAACTGAAATATTTTCAGCCAGATTCACACCTTAGATAGTTGTCCTATTTTAACAGATTCGTTAAAAATGTAGTGCGAGATAGCCGAAGCCATGTTAATTGCTCTGTTGCTAGAAAACCTGCCATGTTTATAATTTAAATTCCAGGTTACAGTCATATCAAAGTTACAATGGCGGCGTGACATCGCAGGAGCAAGCGCCCAAGTGCTGTGATAAATAAATGAATAAAAGTTCAATGTTTCTTACGTTCTCTCTGTTAAAAAACCATCTTTTGTAGTTGGAATGGAGCCCGGGTGAGGCACCAAATGAGTGCCAGTTGTTTTGTACTGATTGATGATTGATTGTGGGGTCTAACCCGCTAAAGCTACACCTGGACTACAACGCACACTGCAGTGAAGGGCTCCACTTAAATTTTGACCAACTTGGGTTCTCTAACATGCGATGAAATGTCAACTGCCAGGGCTGGGATTGAACCCCCGTCTTTGGGCTCAGCAGCACAACACCTCAGCCACCGCGGCGGGTGCAGTTCTTTCAAACTGAACGAAGTCGTATTCGGTGCACTCACGTGCTCCCAGAGGACGTCGATGAAGAGGTAGAAGTGGGCGCTGTGGGCGGCATGGGGCACCAGGAGACGCAGGGCGGCCCGGGCCACCTCAGGCACAGCGTGGTGCTGCAGCCGCTGCAGCCGGCACCAGAGCACCATGAGCTCGCGGGTGCAACAGTAGGCCGACGAGAGCAGCAGGTCCCGCACCAGGAACAGGTGCACCAGGGCCTCGGCCACGTCCAGCCGCTCGGGGTCCTCCCGCTGGGACAGCAGGCCCCGCACCAGCTGCACCCCGTCGTGGCACAAGTAGGACGACGTCTGCGTGAAACAGATGGGGCCGCTCGTCACCCACACCGCCCAGGCCAAAAGACTCTCGAGGAGCCACTCTGCGGGCATACACTACCGAGACAGAGTTACTCAATATGCAACAGCTGAAAAAATGGAGGTAAACAGGAAAGCACGGGGTGAGCTGACTAGCCTGCCATCTGTCAGCAGAAAATGCTAGAACTCGAGTGCTTGCGGGTGCCGCCGTAAGTCAGAAAAGAAAAACCGTGGAACCATGAGTAAACATTACCTAATTTAAAAACAAGCCTTTATTTTATTAAGTTTCGTCATTACGTGAAAGTTCCGCAAAGTTCAGTTTTTCTTTGATTGATTGAGGGGTTTAACACGCCGACGCAACGCAGGCGATGAGGCGCGCCGTAGTGGAGGGCTCCGGATTAATTTTGACCACCTGGGGATCTTTATCGTGCGCCGAAATCTCGTACACACGGGCGTTTTTGCTTTTCGCCTCCATCAGAAAAGCGGCCGCCGAAGTTCAGTTTTTCTCCCCTAGGTGCTGCCCTAATACCCTTGAACTAGAGTTCCTGTATATAGCTCCTGCAGGGAGCTAAGAGTTGCGCGACCGACCGCCATCTTTGTTATCCGGATTGCTGCGGGAAAGTCGCCCGTCGCGAGTACAGGACCCTCGCCGCCACGCTTCCGACGGCAGCCGACGCGCGGTGGGGGCACTTCGGTCGGCGGCGCCTTACGGCGGCTACGCTGGATTCCTGCGATGTCGCTCACGCTTCTGCTGCTGCTGTTCCTGGGCGGGGCGTGGTGCCGCCCGCGTTGGCGGTTGCGGCGCAGCCGTAGTGGGGGCTTCTCTGTGCAGCATGGATAACCGGAGTGTCGCAATCACGGCGGCGCGTGGAAAAAGGTCGCGCAACTCTTAGCTCCCTGCGGGAGCTATATACAGGAACTCTACCTTGAACGAAGCAAACGTGTCCGCAACTCTGGTGTATTATTGAAGGACTCTGGGCCAAAATGCATGGAAGACTTTCAAGGAGTTAGTTATGCAGTGGGCATGTACGGTTATAAGGGTTTTATTTTAGGCAACAACGCGCACACAGCGCTTTTCCCCCTCCCTAGCTACTACCCACCTGGGTGCAGAGCTCCTGAATCCTGCGCTGCCGGTACAGGATGCACAGCACGTGCTCCAGAAAGGGCTGGCCATCGAGTCCCGGCCGCACGTCCTCCAGGCCCGACTGGTGCCGCCGCTGCTTCCGCTGCCGCCGCTGCCGCTCCCGCTCTTGCCGGGCCAGCTGGTCCCTGCAGATGCCTTCCACTGCCCAGTCCAGGTCCCAGAACCGCAGGCACTCCACATGCTGCAGCAGCTCGGCCGTCGACAACTCCGCATAGCTCGCCAAGATTTCTGCAGGGGAAGAAGGAGAAGACACCCAGACACTCAGTGCCACAAAGGGCCCCAGTGGCGAGTCCACTTGTAACAACATCCTACATAACAATATAAGGATGAACTATGGCACTGTCCACTTTGGAATGCGTTCTGTGGTAAAATAAACTGCTTGCCAATTCATTGAGTATTGGCATCACTCTACCACTCGCTACCTCAGAGGCTGGCAAACGCTTCACTGACACTGTTGGGCCTGGCTAATGGACGCTGTGTTGTCGAGAGAAGCTTCCCCCGGCTGAGGTAAGTTCAACGATCGGACAGGTCTTGAATGTAGAATGACATGTTGCACATGCAGATGATAGTGTGTGCAAACAAGGATGTGTAAAAAATTCATGACCAGCTTTTCCTAAATAGAACGTTTTATTTTTAAAAAAGTTATCAATGCTTTTTACTGTCACGATTACTGACTCATTTCCAAAGAAATTGCATATTTCGGAGAGCACAGTGGTATTTGTATCAACAAATTTGTACCAGCAAATTATCAGCAATTTTGTTACAAATTATCAGCAGATAATTTGTATCAGCGATTTGTATCAGCAAATTATTTACTTTGCAGCTATTTGGAGCACCTAAATGCCAGTTTTGGAGCACTTTGGAGCAACTGAACATCAACTGATAGATGTGTCCAAAGCATCTCAAAACACTAAAAATTGACCAATATCGTCCAGTAGTTGACGTGGAGCTCGCCTAGCAGTGTCAGATCAGATGGAAGGCACTTCAAGGTGCTTTTCACACATGCTATCACAAAATGAACGGCACTGCTGAAGAATAATGGTCTTGTTCTTGCTACGGGAAGACTTTTCCAAGGAGTCACCGAAAATGCTTCCCAGTTGGCAGGCTCGAACATGCATAAAAAATAGTTTTCGTAGCCCAAAATACCCAAACAACAAATCAAAAATATTTCCCACTGACACGAAGTAGCCCAATTTGGCTATTTATTGCCCAATCTGGCACCCCCAAATTCAAGCAATGGGATTTTTTTTTTTTTCACGTATTTCGAAACAGCCACTAGATGTCGCCACAAGTGTGATGCTATAAATCCCCTGAGTATGCTCCACCCAGTAGCAAAAATGCAGCAATACATAATGTCCAAGGTATTTAGAGCGGATGAAAGGCAACATGCAATACGATAATGATTATTGAAAGTCTTCGACAAACCTGCGTAGTGGAAAAACAATGCGTCTCTCGCGCCTCATTTCGAGTTGAATTGCTGAGGAAAGACGTAGCGTTTCATTTTTTTCATTTTATTAGATGCGGGTGCCTGCTATCAGTCCTCGCGCGCATTTCCACCCTAGCTTTTTTTATTACAGAGACTGGCCATTTTACACGGCTTGCTCCACTTGTGAATGTCCACTCAGCGAGCCCGGCAAGCGAAGCGGGCGCTTGCAGCCGAGCGCGTCACGCATGCCGCGAAACGGCGCTCCCGCTGGCTCTCCGAGCGGAGAGGGCCGGCAATAAACGCCACCTAAAACTACCTATCGTTTATAGCAGGAATCATTGGAAACTACGGCAAGCAGGAAACTTTTTAACCACGGTGCGCCAGTGCTGCAATGACTTGCTAGACAAAAACACTATCTGCAATACAGCGACAGCGCCAACCAAACTCGCTTCTCTGGCACACAAACTGCCCCAGTAGGGCGCGGCAAATGCGATGACGGGTGCTAGCAAGTTTGAGTGATCAAGCCGAATTCGTTATACATGTCTAGAGATCCCTGTGAAGTAGTACTTGTAGCAGGTCACACGCGATTTGCGCAACACAGATTTTGGCGCACTTTTGGCGCGCCTGCTTGCGAAATCCTGTTTTTTTTTTATCAGGATGGCGCACGATACCTCATTTAGCGCAAATTGCCGCATTTGGCGCAGGAGTGGGAGCACAGAGCATTTTCTAGAAAACTCTGATGTGCCCCCGATTACTAGCTTGAAATAACCAATTTTAACGCGTTACAGTTCAGAAGCTCGTAATGCCATCTAAAATAACCCGAGTGTATTACTGATTACGGCCGAAGAATCAACCCGAAAAAAGCCCGAATTTCGGAATGGTCTAAAAAAAAAAAAATCTCATTTCTCCCCGAAATAGCACCAGATTTTTACACCTTACCCCCAATTTAAAAAATATATATAAAACCTGAAAACGAACAACCCTAAGTACTGACGTCCATACTGAATGATAGCTAAGGTACGTGGAAACAACTTGCATATTTCATATTTCCTAAAGTAATTTTCTGGCTTGTACAATCGCCTATTTCTAGCGTGCTTATACTTTTTTGTGTGCATTTTTTCTTTGTGTATTTGACAACAAAACTCTGAATAACTGTACCTCCTGCAAGACTGCTGCTATGCACTCGAAAGGGCAAACTATAAGCTACAATTTCATGTATAACAATGCCAAATGTGTCCAGTTGCTCATGAGGGAAAAACAAATTTTGTGGAAGCACCCAGAACCAGTCATTTTTCTGCCGTCATGAAAGAGTTAAAAGTGACCCAACGAGCCATTCAGGGCTAATCAAAGTATCGTATGTTGCGGTAAATGTGCACCGCGCTGTGCGCTAGCCATGCCCCCTTTTTTTTGCGCTAAGTTTGGCGTGCACTTCTAGTATTCATGCAAATCGGTCCGAGTTGGGAACTAAAAACCTGGTTGCGGCGTTAAAAATGTTCCTTACAGCCGCAGCCTTTTTTTTTTTAAGATTGAATGAATTTTTTTAGGGAAATTAATAATACGCATGCATTCATCTATGGCGCATATTGGCTCTGCTGCAAAAAATAATGCATGCCCTGAATGTCAAGAGTTCTAAAAAATGTACATGCATTGAAGTTGGAGTTATGCAGATTATACTGCCGCGAACCATACATTGGGTTTGTTTATTTGTGTTTTGCTTTTACCGCCCGGCTGCGCCGGTCTGTGTTATCTCTGCGCCAAGGGAAGCGCGTGTTCCATTCTTTCTTTCTGTGCCGCATGTGTTATCTGTTGTGATAGGGAGAGCATTCCGATCTAACGTGAACAGCCCAGAATAATCTTCTTGGATCTACTATGTTGTCGATGCGAATCGACGTTTCGAGAACCACGCGCGCCAAAAGATAAAAAGCCTGCAGTGCGGACGCCGGGGCATTCGATTCGACGACACTCGCCTGTGCAAGTCACTTTGTTGACCGCTGCTTCGCCGCCTCTGTATTCTTTTGAGTTGTTAGGGGAGCACAAGTTCGCTCCAATAAACGTGTTTCTCATTCAACACAACTGCATCGTCCTTGTCTTCGTGACATCTGGTGGAGGTGCGGGGTACGCACCCTTCATGCCCACTACAACCTCGAAAAGCCGCCAAGCCAGTCCAACAAGAGCCAGCCCCCGCCTGCAAGATTTACCGCCCGAGTTCGGTTTGATGCCAGAAGGGCCCAAGAAAAGGAACGCTGCAACCAACACCATGGTGCAAGAAACAACGTCGCCAATCGTCCTGCAGCAGCCCCGGGAACCGCCATCGTTCCGAGGAGCCCCCGCAGAAGACCCAGAAGAATGGTTGGAGAAACTGGAGCGCGTCCGGAAATTCAACAGGTGGGACGACGCAGAAACGTTCCGGCACGTTTTCTTTTACTTGGAAGATTCGGCTCGCACTTGGTTCGAGAACCACGAGAGCTCCTTGACAAACTGGGCTCAGTTCAAAAGCGAGTTTACTAAGACCTTCACTACCGTCGTGCGGAAAGAAAGAGCCGCCCTTTTGTTGGAAACGCGCACGCAACACCCCAACGAAGGTGTCGTGATCTTCGTTGAGGAGATGAAGCAGCTATTTCGCCGCGCGGACCCCGAAATGACGGAAGAAAAGAAGTTGCGCTTCTTAATGCGCGAAGTGAAGGAGGAACTGTTTGCTGGACTTGTCCGAAATCCGCCCAAAACCGTCGCCGAATTCGTGACCGAAGCCAGCACCATTGAGAAAGCCCTCGAAATGCGTGCTAAGCAGTATGATCGCAACTTTGTTGGCGCGGCCAATGCGAACGACTTTGGCAGCACGCGGATCCCGGCCGACAGCCTACGCGAGACTATCCGCGCAATAGTGAGAGAGGAGCTGCGGAAACTTCTCCCAACGCCGCCGCAGCCCCAAGTCGCTTCCCTCACCGACGTGATTAGAGAAGAAGTGCAACAAGCGTTGGGAACTTCTACGCCATCCGAGGTACCCCGAGAGCCACAAGCTATGACATACTCCGCGGCTGTTCGTCGACCCCGCCCTGCTCCAACACGCCGTCAAGAGGCCCCGCCGTACCGCCGCCCACTGTCACCCGCCCGACCCCCGGTAGCCCGAAACCAGACGCCGAGGCGGACGTATGGCGAACTCCCGATAACCGTCCTCTGTGCTACCACTGCGGAGAGGCCGACCACATTTACCGTCGCTGCCCATACAAGAGACTCGGACTGCGTGGTTTCTCCGTCGACGCACCTCGCCCTCTCCCTGGCAAACGACCACGTGAGATCGACGAGTATCTATCTGAAACCAGCCGTGGCCCAGCGCGTTTCAACCGTTCGCCGTCGCCCTACCCCTACCAATCGCCGAACCGCCGTAGCAACGCTGACTTCGCCCGTGGAAGGTCCCCCAACCCACGCGGGGGAAACTAAAGGCGGCAACTTCTGGAGGTGAAGTTGCTCTACGGCGAAAAACTAGAAACCCTCCAACGACGCAAGGACGCGCTGAAGACAGTGATTCACGACATGCCCTCATCCCGACGACCCGACCTAACCCTGACAAGACTCCCGAACACGACGACAGCTACACGGCGCGACGCGTACCCGACCTGACCGAGACGTCCGTTGAGAAGACGACGACAACGACGATGCACAGTGCCCGACCATCAACACGTACAAGCAGAGATACGACGCCCCGACGAACCCGGAACTCGAGGACGACTGCATCTGACGTCAAGGTGTCCATCGACGGCTTTGACGTAGTCGCCCTCGTAGACACGGGAGCTGACTATTCGGTAATGAGCGGACCATTTGCGTCTAAACTGAAGAAAGTTATGACCAGATGGGACGGTCCGCACATACGCACAGCAGGAGGCCACCTCGTGACGCCAAGTGGAACGTGCACATCGCGCGTCACCATAGACGGCACAACGTACCCTGCGGCGTTCGGCGTTCTGCCTAACTGTTCCCGCGACGTGATTCTCGGAATGGACTTTTTGACGGACAACGGCGCAATAATTGATCTGCAGACCAAGTCGATAACATTTTCCTCCAATCACTCCACGACGCCGCAGCCGAACCCCGATCACCGTGCTGCTGTCAGGATCGCCGACGATCACATCACCCTGCTACCCCGCACCTCCACCAGATGTCACGAAGACAAGGACGATGCAGTTGTGTTGAATGAGAAACACGTTTATTGGAGCGAACTTGTGCTCCCCTAACAACTCAAAAGAATACAGAGGCGACGAAGCAGCGGTCAACAAAGTGACTTGCACAGGCGAGTGTCGTCGAATCGAATGCCCCGGCGTCCGCATGCAGGCTTTTTATCTTTTGGCGCGCGTGGTTCTCGAAACGTCGATTCGCATCGAGAACATAGTAGATCCAAGAAGATTATTCTGGGCTGTTCACGTTAGATCGGAATGCTCTCCCTATCACAACAGATAACACATGCGGCACAGAAAGAAAGAATGGAACACGCGCTTCCCTTGGCGCAGAGATAACACAGACTGGCGCAGCCGGGCGGTAAAAGCAAAACACAAATGGATGCTGCTTCTGACATCGACGCTATCGTAGATAGTGATCGAAGGTTGCTTCTCGACCGCGGTGTCTCCGTCGCAAGAGGCATTGCGCACTTTAAGCAACGCCAATCTCACGTTTTGGTCACTAATTTCACCGAAGAGTACCAGCATTTAAACAAGGGAGCTGCAATTGCGTTCCTCGAAGAAACGCAAGAAGCAAGTGATGTGATCGCGGTCGCCGACTTTGAACGCACACCCGTAGAAACATTCAAGCTCCCGCAGCCATTCGACGTGAATCCGGTGCTACCGCAAGAACAACGGAAAAAATTATTGGCTTTGCTGCGTCGCTATAGCGAATGTTTTTCGTCGAGCGCAAAACTACGTCAGACCCCTCTAGCGAAGCACCGAATAATAACCGAAGATGGAGCCCGACCTACCCGACAGTCACCGTACCGCGTCTCTTCACACGAACGGGAAGCCATCCGGACTCAAGTCGACGACATGCTGAGCGATGACATTATACAGCCATCGAAAAGCCCCTGGGCTGCGCCCGTCGTACTCGTAAAGAAAAAAGACGGCACATTAAGGTTTTGCGTTGACTACCGGCGACTGAACAAAATCACGAAAAAGGATGTGTACCCCCTCCCCCGAATCGACGACGCCCTCGACCACCTCTGCCACGCGAAGTACTTCTCATCGATGGACCTGAAGACCGGCTACTGGCAAATTGAAGTGGACGAGAGAGACCGAGAGAAGACTGCATTTATAACCCCAGACGGCCTATACGAGTTCAAGGTGATGCCGTTTGGGCTGTGCACAGCACCAGCGACGTTTCAAAGAGTCATGGACACTGTGCTAGCTGGCCTTAAGGGGGCACATGGGTCTTTGATCAAAAAGTTTATTTTTGCAGTTATGATGATGAAAATTTGGGGGCACATGTAGTTTCTCATTCTGATTGTAGATATAAAATTTGTTTGAGTAAAATGATTATATTCAAATTTATTTGGATTTTTATATTCAATTTTTTGATAGCCTTTGTAAAAAAACTGCTGGAGGGATGCAGCTAAACAGGGAGCCACTGAACTGTGCACAAATCAAAGAGTGCAATAAGACTAACATTTTCATTCTATCTGGTCTGTAGCAGAAGTTACGGCCATTTAAATTTTTGGCCTGGAATGCAAAACCGGTTTTTCTGGTTGCCACCTTTCAAGCCCAAACTTCAAATGGTCGTAACTTCTGCTACAGACCAGATAGAACGATAATGTTAGTCTTATTGCACTCTTTGATTTGTGCACAGTTCACTGGTTCCCTGTTTAGCTGCATCCCTCCAGCAGTTTTTTCACAAAGGCTGTCAAAAAATTGAATATAAAAATCCAAATAAATTTGAATATAATCATTTTACTGAAAAACAAATTTTATATCTACAATAAGAATGAAAAACTACATGTGCCCCCAAATTTTCATCATCATAACTGCAAAAATAAACTTTTTTGGTTTAAGACCAGTGAGCCCCCTTAAGTGGCACACCTGCCTCGTATACCTCGACGACGTAGTGGTATTCGCCCGGACATTCAACGAACACCTTGCAAGGTTGGAGTCTGTACTCGAGGCCATTCGTACGTCGGGGTTGACGCTGAAGCCTGAAAAGTGCCGTTTCGCATACGGGGAACTCAAGTTCTTGGGCCACGTCGTCAACGCCGCGGGAGTCCTACCTGACCTGGCAAAAACTTCAGCCATTGCGAACTTCCCAAGGCCGAAAGACAAGAAGGGCGTGTGGAGATTTCTCGGGCTGTGCGCATACTACCGGCGCTTCGTCGCAAACTTCGCACGCATTGCAGAGCCACTCACGCGCTTGACGAAAGATAGCACCCCTTTCAGCTGGGAAAACGACCAAGAAAAAGCATTCGGCGAGCTGCAAAAACGCCTGCAAAGCCCGCCCGTGCTCGCTCATTTCGACGGAAATGCCGAAACGGAAATGCACACGGACGCCAGTGATATAGGCTTGGGTGCCGTCCTTATCCAAAAGCAAAGCGGCTGCGAAAGGGTAATCGCCTATGCTAGCCGTGGTCTGTCGAAGGAAGAGAAAAACTATTCTGCCTCTGAGAAAGAGTGCCTGGCTATTATATGGGCGATTTCAAAATTTCGCCCATACGTGTACGGAAGGCCATTCAAGGTTGTAACAGACCACCATGCGCTGTGTTGGCTCGCCAATTTGAAGGACCCCTCTGGCCGTCTTGGGCGGTGGAGCTTGCGCCTACAGGAGTTCGACGTTACAGTCGTTTATAAATCCGGCAGGAAACACTCCGACACCGACTGCCTGTCCCGCGCCCCCGTCGACCCACCACCACAAGACTCTGATGAAGACAGCGCGTTCTTCGGGATCGTGACGGAGAGCGACCTAGCCGCCCAGCAGCGTGCCGACCCCGACTTACGCGTCATAATCGAGTACCTCGAGGGATGCAACGTTGCCGTTCCTAGGACCTTCAAACGCAGCTTACCAGCATTCAGCCTGAGAAACTCCGTCCTTGTGAAGAAGAATTTCAGCCCCGGAACAAGAGCGAATTACCTTCTCGTCATCCCCGCGGACCTTCGTGACGAAATTTTGGAAGCGTGCCACGACGACCCGTCTTCCGGACATCTGGGCACAGCCCACACTATTGGAAAAATCAAGGCGAGGTACTACTGGCCCGGCCTTACCTCTGACGTCACCCACTACGTCCGGAGCTGCCATGACTGCCAGCGACGAAAAACGCCGCCGACAAGACCCGCCGGACTTCTGCAACCGATCGCCGTCCCATCGAGACCATTTCAACAGATTGGAATGGACCTTTTAGGCCCGTTCCCTACGTCACGATCACAGAACAAGTGGATTGTCGTAGCGACAGACTACATGACGCGCTACGCAGAGACCGCCGCTCTTCCAAGGGGGACTGCACAAGAAGTGGCGAAGTTCTTTATAAGCCAAGTTGTACTGCGACATGGAGCCCCGGAAGTCCTAATCACAGACCGCGGAACGGCATTTACTGCGGAGCTGATGCAAGGAATATTGCGCTACAGCAACACGGATCACCGAAGAACGACGGCGTACCACCCCCAAACGAACGGACTAACAGAACGTCTGAACAAGACAATCGCAGATATGCTGTCAATGTACGTTGACGTTGAACATAAGACTTGGGACGAAGTGCTCCCGTATGTCACGTTTGCGTACAACACGGCTATCCAGGAGACGACACAGCTGACGCCGTTCGAGCTTGTCTACGGTAGAAGGCCGACTACGATGCTCGACGTCATGCTTCCGCACGTAGAAGACGACGACCTCAACGCCGACGTCCACGGATATCTTCGACGTGCGGAGGAGGCCCGCCAGCTCGCTCGAGTTCGTATAACGGACCAGCAGCTGGTGGATGCGGGCCGCTACAACCTCCGACGCCGAGACGCCGAGTACCAACCAGGGGATCGTGTGTGGGTTTGGACTCCCATCCGACGACGCGGACTCAGTGAGAAGCTCCTGCGACGGTATTTCGGACCCTACAAGATTCTACGACGTGTTGGCCAACTTACCTACGAAGTGATCCCCGATGGTGACTCCGGCACATCACGACGACGCACGCGGCCTGAAGTCGTCCACGTGGTTCGCTTAAAACCTTTCTACGGACGATGACGAACTTTTATTTTCATTTGTTCGGACTGTCGCTTATGTTAGCATCGGGTCGATGCACTCTTAGAGGGGGGGTAATGCCGCGAACCATACATTGGGTTTGTTTATTTGTGTTTTGCTTTTACCGCCCGGCTGCGCCGGTCTGTGTTATCTCTGCGCCAAGGGAAGCGCGTGTTCCATTCTTTCTTTCTGTGCCGCATGTGTTATCTGTTGTGATAGGGAGAGCATTCCGATCTAACGTGAACAGCCCAGAATAATCTTCTTGGATCTACTATGTTCCCGATGCGAATCGACGTTTCGAGAACCACGCGCGCCAAAAGATAAAAAGCCTGCAGTGCGGACGCCGGGGCATTCGATTCGACGACACTCGCCTGTGCAAGTCACTTTGTTGACCGCTGCTTCGCCGCCTCTGTATTCTTTTGAGTTGTTAGGGGAGCACAAGTTCGCTCCAATAAACGTGTTTCTCATTCAACACAACTGCATCGTCCTTGTCTTCGTAACAATACCAAGCTTCAAAGCAGCTCATCTGTATACTTGTCGTAGGCAATGAACACTGCACGTATGAGTACTAAGTTGCTGCTCCAGGAAAGGTTATAAAACATAAAAGAAGCTGAAAGTCTGTTTTCAAATTTATGTTAAAAAAAGAGAGTGCTTCAACTGTTACCATGGTGACAACACTGCGTAGAGAGTGTCCAGTGCAACATAGGAAACCAGCTAACCTACTTTACATTAAAAACCATCTCCCCCCCCCATTTGGTCTGCAAACTGGCCAAATACTCTTCACACGAGGAGATGGAAATGGTGCTTTCTGGGAACCAAAAGGCTGCAAAAAGCACTCCAATCTCAAGGAAAGGCTTTCCAGAAGCCTCGTGTTCAAAACGACATGAAACGCTACAACCCTGGAGACTTGATTAATGAAATCTATGTAGCAACTTCGGAAGCCGTTTTCTCAAAACAGTTTTTTGTCCCCCTACATCGCTTGTTCCAGTGATTTCATCGTGACCACTGGGTGTCTATTTTGATCAGTCTCTTCATTGCATTCCTTGATGAAACAGTTCAGGTAGTGGCATACTTGGTTTTCCAGGTTTACATTTTGTGCATTTTTTATTCGGGTAGTCATTCACAGTCTACATGCCTGTTGTACATTCACCTCTAAAAAAATAAAAAATAAAATATTTTAAGAATGTCCCAACCTCTCGTCCATTCATTTGGGAATGCAAAGCACTTTGAACAAATTTTCTATCATGCAGGGGTGAGACAGCTGAATCATATTTGGGAGCAGTTTCTGGAGCAGCGAAATCTCGATTTTGGAGCAGAAGAACCTTGATTTGGAGCAGTTAACGACATTTATTATGTTACCTTAGGAGCCTCAGGAATCACATGTTTAGCAACTCGGGGGAGGGGGGAGTGCAATTTTTAACCGGTTTTGAACGTACATAACACTGAAACAGCCTTTCAATAAAGTTTTTGTGTACCAGAGTATCATAGGTTACGAACTGCAATACGTTTTTACAAATTATTTTTAAATTCTTAGGCTCTATGCATAAATAGCGTATGGAGGGCCGCTGAAAATATCGAATAGAAAAACTAAGCAATCGTAAGGCATTTTTATTAGCAGATATTATTATTTTCGTACCGTATTTTACGGTCTATAAGTCGCACATTTGTATAAGTCGCACCCCCCTCAAAACGACAGTTTTTCCGAAAGAAAAACTTGTATTGGTCGCGCCGGTGTATAAGATGCACCGGTGTACAAAACACGCTAGTTAATCAGGTAAACTCATCGAGGATCAGTTCGTTAAAAGTGCGGCGAAAGTAGATGGTTGTGGCGGCCGCCGCCTCTGAACGCATCCCCCGGTAAGCAGTGTTAGACACGTGTATCTACCGTCGAAAGTCGGGAAAGAACTAACTTTTCAAAAATGGTTTATGAATACACAGATGGCATGTACTTACAGACGGCGTTACGACAAAGCCATCGAATCCTGCTTCCTCCCACTCGCTAACAAATAATTTATTTAGACCATAGAGCCGTGTCTCTTAATACACAGGCACCTTTTCGCGCACGGACCACGCGCGGCCGCCACATACTGGGTTTATTCCATACATTTGTTGCACCGGCGGATAAGATGCACCAACGAAAATTTCAGAAAAAAAAACTGCGACTTACACACCGGAAAATACGGTAATCCCAGACTTGGCTTTACACACAAGTGTAGAGCCATGACAAAAGTTGCTTGAAGTGAGGTGACAGTCGTCGCACCCCACCAGCCCTCCCATTTCAATTCCCAAGGTGCTTGCTTACTGCGATCGTAATTTGAGTAACGTTGGCTCCTCTTGGCATTAAATTTCCCTTCAGGTAGATGAACCATTATTACTAGCGTGCAATAAAAGCTTGTCCCGCTATCTGACACTGCTCCAACATTTTGAGGCGATGTAGACTCCGCCGCCACATCTGCACTGTTCATCGTCCCATTCCCGCCGCTCGCTGTCAAACGCACCAATAACTCAGCTTAGAGCACTGCACGGGCCTGATTTTAAGGCCCGAGCCCGGCCCGAGCCCGCTTCGCGAAGCCCGAGCCCGACCCGGGCCCGTAACGCCTAGCCCGAGCCCGGTCTGGGCCCGGGCATTTATAAGTGAGCCTGGCCCGAGCCCGGCCCACCATCTCAAGCCCAGGCCCGGCCCGGCCCGGTAATTTATTTTTTGGCCTAGGGAGGGCCCGCGCGTGTGTGACCAGGCCCGGTCTTTGACGCTGAAGAAAGTTTGTTCATTAAATTTTGGGCGATCAGACGGAGCATCTAGTCTGTACAAGCACTTCATGAACTGAAACGCAAAAAAATAAGGGTTTAAAAGTGCACGTAGTTTAGCTTTCACCATCTGCAGTTCACGCCACATCGGCGTAAGAATAGCTCGTATTCTTACACGAGAGACACCATCACCTCTGATGACCAGTCTCTTGGCACCTTCACGTGGTTGTCTCGGCCACAAGTTGGTATTGCTGAAATCTTTTGGTCCGAATCTGAATCAGCGAGTATATACGCGCGTTGAAATACTTCACCTGCAGTGGTTGTTAAGCGGTGGTGTTTCTCTGGCACGCGAGTTTGATTCCCGGCCACAGCAGCCGCATTTTGATTGGTGCGACATCTAAAACACACGTGTACATGCATAAACATAGGTGCACAGCTCCAGGATATCTGAATTAATTCCTTCACCCCTTGGGCATTCCTTGTAATCGTATTTTTGGTATGTTATATACCAAAATATAAAATCTTGATGCAGTACAGAAATGTCATAAAAATTGCAGTATAGCGACCATCAGACCTAGCAAAACACGTTTTTAAAACAATGCGTACAACTAACAGCAAGAATCGCGCAAAAATAAACCAAGAATATTCATTTTGATGCTCGTTTCTACACTTCACGTCGGACCTGTTAACGGCCATCCCTATGAATTCAAGCCCGAGCCCGGCCCGGGCCCACGGCGTCGAGCCCGAGCCCGGCCCGGGCCCGTGGCATTGAGCCCGGGCCCAGCCCAGGCCCGCCGATAATCGACTTCGGGCGGCCCGGCCCGGCCCGCGGGCCGGGTCGGGCCCGGCCTTTCGGGCCGGCCCGGGCCCGTGCAGTGCTCTAACTCAGCTTTTCATAACCCCGCAATGGGTCCGAAATTTCACTTCAAGCGCGCAGCACCGCGCCTTACACTCAAGGCCAAAACAGGGCGAATTTGCGGGCACTGCATTGTTTTTGATGAACTCCCGTCTTTCGAGTCGTGCAACTTCCCGCAACAAATCAAACGACTGAATGTAAACCCAGCCGCCCTCCATAGCCAAAACCACGGTAGAAATAGGCAAAGAGTGCTCTGCCTGATGAACCACGAGCAACTGCTTCGCCCGGCTGCCATGTTTTCTAATCTTAACCACACCAAGATGGCAGCGCCAAGTAATGTCGTTCCTGAGATAGTTTGTCGCCTCAGAACACGAAGCATTTTTTCTTCAGGACTTTGCAATGGTTTTCGATTGGAAAACTTTAAAAACTCAGAATATAACATGTGCAACCCTACATTGTGACTTTCGAAAAAACTATTTTGGGGACATTTTTATGGGGTTTTTATTACATGATCAAACAATGAAACCTTCACAAACAGCATCTCGTACCTTGGGGGTGCTGGAAGATTATGCCGTCAGTAAGCATTTTTCCCCACTGAAACTGATGGGAGCGTTGAAATCCTTGGCTCTCAGACTGTTTCAGAGCAGTTTGCCGCAATTTTTGCAATTTTCAAGCTTTTGGAGCAGCCTGGTGCAGGAAAACAACTTTGTATCAAAACTGCGCAATATGCGCAGCTGTCTCACCCCTGATCATGTTTTATAAAACTGCTTAAGGGGGGACACGGGTCTTTGGGACCAAAAATTGGCGAAAAAAATCGATTTTTTGAAAGTGGCATTTTTGGAAATCCTCAAGTCTTTCTGCCTAAGTCTGCTAAGTTTCAAACCTCGGGAACTAGTATTTCACTCGCAATAACAATTCAAAACATTTGCGCAAGCCCAATGCGCGCAAAAGTGAAAGCTAAAACGGTACTCTTGTCACGGCGCGCAGCCGTTTTCCCCCTGGAGCGACAGGCGCCATCGCGGTTTCATTTGAAAGAGCGCTCTTCCCACTTCAATCTCCCGCCACTGCTGTGCCGCTTCGCCTACTCGGCGAAGAGAAAATAAGCATTGAAAAAAGTAAAACTCGAGGCCTGGTTGGACGTTGGGCGCACGTGATGCCACGGCGCGATTGGATTGGCCGAGTGCGGCGCGGGCCGTCTGCTTCGCGCGCGGGCGCATCGGTTGCCCAGAACTTGTGCTGCCGCCATCTCTCTTGTGTGCGAACGGCAGCGAAAAGGTAAAGCGATGCCGGGTTCGGCGAAAAAACATCATACGCGGAAGAAGTATGGCAAGAAAAGGAAGAAGTCCCAAGTGAACAACTTCAAGAAGTATTCCGCATCAGTGGAAACTGAAGAGATAGCACGCAACCCTGAGCGTAATGCTGGAGCCAACGGAGCCGCCGATGTGCCTGACAGCCAGATAGGCCTAGCAGCCCCAACGGGTCCGCCGGGACCGAGCCAGTGCGTTCGACTAGATACAGTGATGCTGCAGCCGTCTGAAGTGCGCGAAAAAAAAGCGAAAGCTGAAAAGCGCCTACATGACCTTGCGTCAAAACCAGCAATGAAGAGAAAGATGGATTGCTTTGCTTCTGAAAGCCCCGACGTTGCGACTGGCCCCGTTGACGATACGAACTTCGTCATTGCGAGCCTGGACTCGTTGAACGGCTTGATGAATGGTGTAAAGTGTAAAACGTGCGGCGGGAACGTTAGCGTCTCCACTGGTGAACGCGAATACGGCCTTGCGGTGAAATTGTGCCTTGAATGCGCGAACTGCGGAGTCGTGTCGTCGACGTGGAGTTCTCCGCGTGTTGAAGGGGAACAGAAGGTGAACCCCATCGTAGTGAACGTACTGGCTGTGCGCGCGATGCAGTCGAGCGGAAATCGTCAAACGGCGCTAAACGACGTCTTTGCCGAGATGAACATTTCCCATCGTGGGCTGCATACGAAGACGTGGCAGCACTACGTAAAAACAAAGCTGACCCCTGCTGCTACTCGTGCAGCCAAAAGTGTCACGACCGAGTCCGCGCAGCCCGTTCGTGAACTTTACCGCGAGCTCGACATCGACAATCCGGGAAACATCGCCGTTTCCTACGACGGTTCATGGATGACTCGCGGACACACGTCCCACATCGGCGTCGGGACCGTGATCGAACTTTTTACGGGGTGCGTGCTGGACTACGTGGTCCTGAGCAGCTGAATCGGCTCGAAAGCGAGCAGCGGCTGAAAATGTCCAGCGAGCGCTGAAAAAGCGGCACACCAATGCTGGAAAGCAAACAGACTACATCCCTGGAGGCTACTAACTCTCAATCATTATAAATATGTACATACTAATTGCTGTTGTCAATTAAATCTCGTGTAGTTTGTTTTTTACCATTTCCTCAAAACACAAATTTTGGACTCCACTCAGTTTTAAGGCCTCAATATCTCTGTATGTACGGCAGATAGAGCTATAATTTTTTTTGCACCAGGAAGCTAAATATGCGTACTGTGCACTAATGGGAATAGATTATGAAAATGAGCTTTAATAATTACTTATTTTGCATTTTATCCTCCACCACTAATGGCCACCATCTCAACACCGATTTTCAATGAGCTGTAAAACTGCTACTAAAGCCAAGTTGAGAAAAGTCCTCCCATTAGGTCATTGCTTATGCATTTGACTACCCAATCATGTGTTCAAAACATTTTTTTATGGACCACTTTTTTTTTTTAATTTAGGCCTTAAAAAATGGCGGCTAAGTAGTAATTATCTATAAAACTAATTGACTTTTGCAAAAACTGATTGGATATTTGGAATCAGCACAGAAAACTGTACAAGAGTGCATAGTTTCACTAAAATCAGATAAGAAATGAAAAAAATAGGTTAAAGACCCACTTCCCCCCTTAAGCTCGGTACAAGGTGAACAGAAAGACAATTTCAAAACATTTTACATATAAAAAAGTTTTCAAAATATTACGTTGAAATTTTTATGATGTTGTGGCAGAAGCATTTCCAGTTACTGTGCCCATATTCACCAAATCCACCAAGAAATACGAAAGTTGATTTCGAAACTGCCCATTAGCACTCGAGCGATACAATCAAATGTGACTCCAGGCCCCACTACACTCGCCCACTCATGTTTCTCGGCAGTGGCGCAGGTCAATGGCCACCAATTGCAAATTAAAATTCGGTGACAACGTAGAGAAATCGCCTTAAACTGGCTCGAAGGTCGCCACTGCTTCGTATGCTTTCTTTAGTATCTCTACTATTCCTTCGAAGCATGCGATAACACTGGTAGCGCTGTTATCGGGACAGAGCAGTCTTGCCAACGAACCAAACTTGTATTTTGTCTCCACGGCCTCTTAAACGGGAGCCTCTAGCAGCCGAGTCAAATGAGAGCCACACCTAGGTGTCGGCACGAAGGCTGCCGATAACCAAGCACGGCACCCACCTTCGGGCACTGGCTGGTGAGGGTCCACCTCGAGCAGCCTCTGAAGCAGAACAGGGGGGGTCGAGCCGGAGGCGGCGATGGCGGCCAGCAGGACATCGC
The DNA here is from genome assembly GCF_048455015.1 of Haemaphysalis longicornis. Classification (NCBI taxonomy): domain Eukaryota; kingdom Metazoa; phylum Arthropoda; class Arachnida; order Ixodida; family Ixodidae; genus Haemaphysalis; species Haemaphysalis longicornis. The sequence goes on from NW_027526460.1 coordinate 50,449,564, forward strand.
AGACCGGCAGGAACGAGACCAGCAGCGGTCCAAGGACCATCCTGCAGCCCTCAATGGCCATGCATAGCTCAGTCTGCTCCACTGCTGACAGGCCGGAGAGGCTGGCGTTGATGAAGCGCAGGGTCTCGCTGCAAGGGAAAAACACTCGCATGACTTTGTGGAGGAGCAGTGTCGCATTATATCGTCTACAGCAAAACCAGAACTGCAACCTGTCTAGCTCAGACCAAGTTTCCTTGACAGGGTTCGCACAGGCTTCAAAAGCAACAATTCAAGGGTTTTCAAGGACTTTCAAGGACCAGAAAACACATTTTCAAGGTCCCCATCTAATGTTTTATCCTAGATTATCTATAGCTTTTTCAACACAATGCAAGCACAATATTGCACATTTAGATAGCCACTAACAGGTGCGTGAATGTTCCCCCAGCTTTATTTTTTATTTCATGGTTGGTATTTAGAGGTTTTTCTTTTTTCACGTTGTTTTGCTCAGGCTGTTTGATTTCAAAACTTCGTTAATGTGGCCTGCATGTCCTGCTTTGTCAGCAAGAGTATTGATTGATTGTGGGGTTTAACGCGCCGACGCAAAGCAGGCGATGAGGCGCGCCGTAGTGGAGGGCTCCGGATTAATTTTGACCACCTGGGGATCTTTAACGTGCGCCGAAATCTCGTACACACGGGCGTTTTTGCTTTTCGCCTCCATCAGAAAAGTGGCCCTGCGGCCGGGAATCGAACCCACGTCCTCGTGCTCAGCAGTACAACGCCTTAGCCACTGAGCCACCGCAGCAGCTGGCTATAAAGAGTTGACCGGCCACGATCATGCAGTGCATCGCACAGCTAGCTGCCATACTCGTTCGCACCCCAACCAGGTGCAACACAGTAAATTGTCTTGCGAATTGCACACTCATAGAGCCAGCTGGTTGCAAGCCTGCAGTGCGCTGCATAGCTGCTGTACTCGTTAGCAAGCCTGATGCCCAGACCAGCCACACCCAGAGCCTATCGTCTCGCGTAGGCCGTACTCGCATCTCGCATGCTCGTAGAGTCGACAGAGAGCTTGCTGCAACTGTCGCAACCACGAAATCAACCATTGTGCAACTGCCATGCCCGCTCGCTGACGTCTTATCACCTCGCGTCGAGCGGCGAGCAATGCCGGAACTCTTATAGAGTTTGCTCTTTTTGTCTCAGCAATCCAGAGCTTCTTCACCTTCTCGCAATTCGGAAACGTGTGAAAGCAATTATTCATGCAAGATGCACAAATTACGCTGCTCACTTGCGTGAGGCTACATGTAAAACCACTACTTCGGAGAAGCAATGGCAGGACGGGAGTCCTGACTGGAACCTCACATCCGGAAGTTCGCCGCAGTGGCAACCAGTTGTGGCGACACTACGCTAGTTGCTGCGTTGGCTAAAATGATGTGTTTTTAAATGCTTCCAATAAAAGTACTGCGCGCGTGTGGAGTTTAAAATTAGATCACAAGAGACTTTACTGGTGTATACCACTCGTTGATACAGAATTTGGGGCAGATAAATTTTCGTTGCAGTTGACCTTTAACCCTGTCACTAGGCTTGTGCGAATATTCGGGCACTTCGAATATTCGAACAAATATGACAGTATTCAAATTCGCTTCTACTTGAATTTAAAACTTCCGATATTTCGAAGTATTCGGGGTGAACGAATATCAAAACTTCGTTCAAGTTTCGGTTTCGTTAGGCAAGCCGCAGTGCCATTGACACCAGTCCTACATCTTGACTACATGTGGAGCCGAAACAAGCTAGGCCACATTCAGAGCGTTGTCGTAGCCTTTTTATGCGCACATGTTCGTCAGTTCCTGTTTCATTGTTTCAAACAATGAAACGGTAACGAAACAATTTGTTTGGTTACCGTGTGACATGCGTGCAGTGAGCAAGTGCCGATTGCACACCGCTCTTGAAGTTCAGTGGCCATCAGTTGCTTCAATCAGTTAAGTGACATGGCAAATGAGTCCACAGGTGCGAACCCTATATATATAGTGGAATCTCGATGATACGATTCTGGGTGATACGAATTTCGGGATGATACGAATTTCTGATAAGTCCCGGCGAAATTGCATTGTTTGCAATGGCAAAAATTTCGGTTCTCACGAACGGGCCTGCGCGGCCCAGCGGATGATACGAACGAGCTGGCGAGGCGCCCGACTGCCGAACGAGAAAGCGACGGCGACGTACGGGTTCTATCTCCCATCTGTGTCGCTCTTTCTCCAGGAACGGCCGCCGGACTATCGTTTTCTGCTCGCGAAAATGCGCCGCGCACTCCACAGGCGCGCTGACGCCACCGCGAAACCACCTGCACGCTGCGCTGGGCGCTCGAGCCACCGCTTCTAACCACTATTTAAGGGGAGACACTGGTCTTTAGGACCGAAAATTTGCCAAAAAATCAATTTTCTGTATTCATTTTATTTGCAGTCTACAGGTCCCGAAGAATGTACCTGCAAAATATCATAGCTGTATCATAAGTATCCACAAAGCTGTCGCCCTTTCAAGTCGCCTAAATGACCATTTTTGCCTATGTTTGCAAACTTCGTGCCCTGTTTTCTCAGAATCAATTTTTTTCCCAGATGGTCAGCTGTCAGGTACAATATCTTGGGATGTACTGGTTCGATTTACATCATTTTTTCTGCATTCAAAAGCTTATGAATTGAACAGTGCAATAAAACCACAAAAGTACAGAATTTTTTTTTGCTGGCACAAGATTTTATACAGTTAGTTTAACAAGAACATTGTAAATTGATGAACTGACATTTACAAATTTTACAGCGTTTGCAGAAACCATGCTAAAATTAATGCTGTGGTATAGTTGCACTCCCTGGTCCTTCTAGAGCACAAAGGGATAAAAGCTATTTGAGTATTTCATAGGTGCATAATGAAAAAATTGCCTGAAATGGAGTGACATAACATGTTGCACAACTCTAAACTTACACCCCACAGATGAAAACTGGCTGCATATTTGTGCTCAGGATGTTGAAATACACTCAATGTGTAAATCTCAAGCACATAGGTTAAAAAATAACAAAAATGTCCTCAAGACCAGTGTTCTCCCTTAAGGGGGGACATGGGTCTTAAAACAACTTCTTTATATATTAAGTAAACTCTGTGAAACTTTCCAGACTTTGTGCTCTTTTCGAAGTGATTTCAATTATGCTATTATTTTTTCAGTTAGTCAATAAGTTCCCGAGATAATTAGAGATAATGAGTTATTTTTGGAGGAACGATAGACAAAACAGTGTTGGTCATAAAACTAATCTTCTGTTTGAAATCAGCATTCAAAATAGTTCCTTGCCACTGGTACCACCAAAGTTTATTGAGCTGTAAAATTAGTTCCAAGCGATGCATCAAAAAACCACTTCCTATAGTGCATTCACCAGTGTTCACGGCATTAGAAAATATGAAGATTACAGTTTTATGACCAACACTGTTTTGTCTATTATTCCTCCAGAAATGACTAATTATCTCTAATTATCTCAGGAACTAATTGACTTACTGAAAAAAATAATGGCATATTTGAAATCAGTGGGAAAAAAGCAGCAAGACTAGCAAGTTTCACAGAGTTTACTTAATATATAAAGAAGTTGTTTTAAGACTCATGCCCCCTCTTAAAATGCCGCTCAAAGCACACACGAAGTTTCTTGTGCGGTAAATGAGCTAATAATGTGGGCGAAAACGATGCTATAAAACATTATCCGCGCCGCTAGTGAGAGCACCCATGAAATATCTGCAGCGGTGCTAAGCCTACACATCTCCACCGGAGCCAGCCAGCTGTCTCGAGCACTTCGAACAGTAGCCCTGAGGCGCACGCCTTCCCATTGGCGAAAATCATCAGGCTCCTCCCGCTGCCACGAGCGTCATTTTCTGACCGAGGCACAGGCGACCGCGAGCACGGAATCACCGACGCGGGCGTGAAAATGTCGCGCGCGCAACGCCGGCGCGCATGAACCGCGTGCAAAAACGCTCCTGTAGTGAGCTTGGGCACCACGAGTGAGGAGATGAAAGTCCAGAAATTACCGCCCGGCGACATGGAGGTTAAAAAAAAAGCAGAGAAACGTTACAGATTTCTCCACACGAAACTAATAAAAGAAATAAAAAACTGTTTTTAGTGCTCGATTTTTTGGTCTGTGTTGGTTCATACGAATTTCGGATAATACGAATATTTTTCGCGGTCCCGCGAGATTCGTATCATCGAGATTTTACTGGAGAACTTTTTTATGAAGGTCCCACCAGGACCGGCAGCTCAGTGTCTCAGTGACAGGAAGCTCAGTGACATCCAACAGCTATTCGAATTCACTCCGAAAGTATTCGACCCCAAGGACTATTCGTTTCGAATTCACTTCGAACTAAAATATTACTATTCGCACAAGCCTAGCTGTCACTGACATAGTGGTACGTTTACGCATTTCCCTTCCGCGGTGTCACTGACGCATCGGTACGTTCTCCATTGTGTGTTCAAAAATTCGCGCCATAGCGCAACGCGGACGCGCCTGGACTGTTCGAACCATCTGTCGAGTCTTTCTAGTAGCTCGTATTCTTTAGTTTGAAATGTTACACAGAGCATAAGAATTAAGCTAGAAAAATTACACCGGATAAACGTAGCTTTTAACTGTGTGCTAATTTCAAATCGCTGCATTGGGTTGTAGTACAACATTCTGCCTGGGGAACGCAAAGAAGACCAACAAAGAATGCCTTGCTGGATCTCGTTTAAACGACCGCCATTCTTCGGTTCAAGACCAAGACAGCCCCTTAGAAGACTGATACTAGCACAGCTTACAGTGGTTTCAGCAAGAGTTAAGAACACGAGAGTGCAGAGACTCACACAGAGAGCACGCGGGCGGCATCCTTGAAGGGCAGAGTCTGGTGCCAAGACCTGAGGGTGGCCCAGCAGGAGATGAGGGGCAATGCCCGGTCGGAGGCATCGTTGCACTCGCGGCCACCGGGACCCCCCAGATTGTGGAGGAGGTCCTGCAGCGGTATCGATGGCTGCTTCTCCCAGAGCCGCCGCCAGGACCGCTGCAACCCGTCCCCAGGGTCAGTAGTGCCACAATTGCAGGGGGAGGGGGCGTCCACGCTCGTGAACATTTAGGGGAGGAGAAGCGACACCAACCCAACCAACCTAACCCCCCAAACCCCATCTCTCCAACAAACCTCACGCACGTTCAGATGCACACGTTGGCACGAGTACGTGTACGCAAGTTTGCCCATGCGTGCGTGCAAAGCACCATGTGCAGGGAACAAAAAAATGCAAGCAAGTTTTCAGTGCCTGTTCAGAAGGCCAAAATAATCACACAACTAAAGTTGTAGTAGCACTGTCTCGTTGAAGGTAAGGTTGCAGTCGCACTCTACCTCCACAAAAATAGTCCCAGTCGCGCTCTGAATTCACTAGATAAAAGTCCTATGGCACTCTGTTTAGCAGAAAAGCCAACTTGCCATGCTGGCAGAGGAGACTGCTACTGAACGGCACACAACCAATCAATATCACGACCACGAAAGCGCCACTCAGATTACAGCTGCGGTACACAGACTTTTTCATATTCATGCGCATCATGAACTCAACACTGCAAAAGCAGATTCTTTGTTTCTGACGTCCAGTGCACTAGTTAAAATGAAAATGGCCCCATTACTTCACAGTACTCTACAGCGTGTGCGCACTGTATACAAGCACATACACGCATGCTTTTCCTTTTTTTATTATTTTACACGACCAATGTAGAACAGCACAAACCTAAAAAAAACAGGTAACAACTTTGTATGCCCCCAATGCCTTAGCAGCCGTCACTCTAAGTAACCTTGTAGACAGTGTAGTTTATGAGATGCTGCGAAGCCAAGTCAGTCTTTGAAATTTCTACATTTACAAGCTTTGATCAACCACGTTGGAAGCATTAGAGGCCCAAAGAAAAATTCTTCCAGACACCACTCACTAGCTTACAACTCTTTTTTTTTCTCGATGCAACATAAAAAAAAACTCAAACAATTGCTGAGACCTTCTGGTATTGCCTAGCAATGTACTTTGCACGATAAATTGATCTCATCATTGAGCTTATACACTAATCATGATCCAGGCCTCGAAGACAATAAATAGGGCTGCATAACGTTTTAATCAGGCGGTCAAAAATCTCATCCAAAATGTTGCAAGCCTCTGCACGTCCACATTGGCGACCGCCAACCAAAGCCACCATTAAAAAACGACTGTGAAATTGTACTGGTGCCTCCAGTTTCATTTGAGCGTATCACTTGGTTGCTGAAGTGCAGTGAACAAACTGATAACTATGCTTTTATCATTTTCCCTGTTAGGTCAGTGGCGACACTGTATGGTGAGAAATTTGAAAGTTTTCAATACTTTTTACATTTTCTTAAACTGAAAAAAAAAAAAAAAAAAATAGCCCTTTGGGCCCGGGATAAAGCTGAGTTACCAGAAACTTGTATGCGAACTCTGAGTAACTTTCATCTGGGTGCTTCACTGCTTCTCGAAACTTGTTTTTTTTTTTTTTTTCCCCATTAAACGAGGTTCATTTTGTCTTCACAGGCACTTTGAAACTCTGGGATGCCCTAAAGTACAACTTAGGCGCTCTTACTCGGTACCCTTTCAGCCATTGCTGTCTTTCTAGAGAACAGGCAACCCTTCAACACTGACATTTCTCCACAAAAATGACTATAGCAAGGCCTGCATCTAAAAAAAAAATTCTACAAAGGGGAACGTTCGATCTTGTTAAACATAGTGGCTCACATTGAATAAAGGGTCATGCAAGGAAGCTGCTCAAGTAGTTCCCCTTTTCTCGATGACATCAGCACCAAAATCCCTGGCGTGGCGACATCACCATAGGCATTGGAAAGTCTTGTGTAACCTGTCTACTGATGCATCACTAGAATGCACTGCAAGGCCATTCCTTGCAAGCACAGCCTTTCCATGGAGCCCCTCTGGACTGACAGTATCACACAGGACTATCGTTCTAACCCCACTTCAATGAATCAACTGTTCGGTACATATCCACATATGCATTATGCACAGGTTCACCTCACGTCATGTTGATTCTCTTCTATTGGAATAGGTATGAATTATGATGGGAAGCCAGCAGGTCACATTACGTCTCGTAACAAAAACGGAATACCAAAAGGGGCGGCGTATACAAAAGGAATTCACTCTTCTACATGCTTGTGCTAAATGATATGCAAGACCAGTTGCTACATTACATTTCAGAAATGCTCACACACCAACCTCGGTGCATTTATGCCTTACAATTAGGATGACAAAAATAGCAAAACTAAGATATAGTACCTTGGCTGGAAGTGGCAGCATGATGTGAAGGAGCAGTGAGTGCTCTGTTTGCTTTTTTGCATGCTTCATTAGGTTACTGTGCGCACACCCAATTTGTCAAAATGGAAATGAAAAATTGGAAATGAACCAGTAACCGACTCTCCGCAACATGCGCAACTCATCCGTTGAGAAGCCGCTGCATGCTGCCAGCTTTAAACTAACACACTCTAGCACCGGCACACGTTCTATCCTGCCGATACCCAGACCGATGCCCATCCTGTGGAATGCCCCGATCCTCTGACCCAAACTCCAATACCCAACCCTCCCCCTCCGGATGGGAAGCCACTTTTATGATCTAGCACCCCCGTCCTGGGCGACCGGGCAAGACGGATTACAGCAGCAAATGGGGCCCTCCACTAAAGACACAACCCGCTCAGAGCAGAATACTCATACCTAATAAAGAAGATCTGCACTACTACTACTACTATGAACCGATATTTTTGCTAGACCTGAACTGAAACCCCAAAAGGGGCAAAGAAGAAGGTTACACGAGAGATTTCACTCCATGCAGCCTGTAGGCGACGTGAAACATCGGCTTTAACCTTCCCAGGCACAGGTCTCACTGCGACTAGTGCAGGATGATCAAGCAAGCCAAATACTCAAGTACTATACCTTAATTTTGATGCCAAATTGTATTTCGCCTTCCAAAAAAAGAAAACCATATGCGCAAATTTGTCGACTAGCCCAACCCACAATTCTGCTGCAACTTTCCGTGAACTGGATGTATTCAGCAAATTTTTGACACCCCCTCTCAAGAAAACAAAAGAACAAAAAACTTTTCCCCTCCACTGATCTTGCAACTGCATCTCAGAGAAACCCAAATGCTCCTCATCCACTGCATATCCACTCAACATCACGGACTTCAGGTAAAACATTAAAAGCACTTCAAACAGAAACCCCGTCATCCAAAATACCCCTAGGCCTTTCCTCTGTTTTAACCCAACATCCAACCTACTCAAGCCCGGCCTTTGTAATATGCTCAAAGAGAAACTCAAGGTGCAGCAAGCATGCCAGCTCAACCATCTCTTTCACCCCTACAAGTCGAACAGTCCTCACAAAGCTAGGCTGCTCTATACCTACATCCATCGAAGCCCTACAACACATCGCTCCGTACCATCGCGCATACATGTATGACTACATGAACCCTCATATACTATTGGACAGGAGGCAAGAACAAGTACGCTTTTCCTAGAAAAGATACCCCAAACAACGTACATATCCAGTACATAAACTCCACAGCCTATTCCAAATGACCAGCCCTCGCCTCCAACAGACCTCTCGAGACATCTGCCGCTCTTGCTCTTGCCATTATGACCCCTGTTGAAAAAACTGTCATTGCACTCACAGCCCCCGGCAGCTACGTCACGATTATAAGAGGCAGCCAGAAAGCACGCCTTGACCACTACACAGCGCATTCCTGTTGAGGATAGACTCGGAACTAAAACTTACAAGCGCTTGCGCTATACTCCACCTAAACCATCTCCAAACACTCACGACGCCCACCTTCGGAGCAGGCTTTAAACCCAAACTTACTTCAGCACCTCCTGTGCTGGCCTGCAGGCCTGTGGGGAGAGTGGTTCACTGGTTCAAAGTGAAAAGCAAATTGCTTCGAGATAAATTTGCAAAAAAGCAACACAATTCCCAAGGCTTTCTGGCGATATAAGTAGGCAAGCTATTTTTTATTAGGGGCGAAGCCCCTTAGGGGCTGGGGCTGTTGGCATCTGTCGTCGTTTCACGTAGTCCTGGTACTAAAACACCGGAACACTCGTTTTCCAACGCCTCGCACTAGAACGTTTCACCTCCGTGGAAAAAAACGCGTACTAAACAGGCACACCGAGACACTCATTTTGCAATGCCTTGCGCTAGAACGCCTCATGCTTCAAAGACATGAGACTTTGACAGCAAAGCTCTATACCTGCACCCCCCCTAACGGTTTCATCTCTGTGGGCAAAAACACCAAGTCGCCAAGAATACACGTATACACTGCATGCTTCGCCCCTCCCAAGATTTCATGTTAGTGGAGATGGCCCTGTTTTTTTTTTTTATTTATGTTTGGTTTCTTGTTCTACCTGGAACAGTTCAAGCTGGAACTGTGTTCTTTTTCAAGAAAAAGGAACTACAGAACGCTTCCGGAGACATGAAAGAAAACAAGCTGTTTTTTACGCTTGCACTGGCCACGGCACTGTCCACCAACCATTGCCAAGAAACTATATACCTACTAATCTCTGATGCCCTATACATATCGTGCATCTTAACCTAATTAAAATCTATCTACACACATTTTGAAGCACTCTCGTATACAACAAAAGGCCCAACAAATCATAATTCCACGTTTGCCCCCTGCCCAGGCCTACCCTACATTGTTTACCTTTGGTGCATCCGGTTTTCTCGTGTAGTCGTGCTTCTGCCTTGCTATTTCCTGCCTACGTTCCCACGGTCTCATCATAGCTTGGCGGCCCTATATCGTGAGAACAAGGTCTGTAGGGTTCATATGTGCACCGCAAAGCAGTACGAGTTGCTCCTGGATCATTGTAACACGAATATGGGCTCACGCACCGGAAATGCTGCCTTTTCCTGGTGCAGTGATGGCCCTGCTGTGTGATATGTTTTTCCTCGTGGGGCAGATTTGTTTTTGGTTGTCAGAGGCCTGCACGTAGCATTCCCTTTGTGGTGGGCATGAATGGCAGCTCAATGGTGGGGGGTAGTGTCACTAAATAAGGACACTAGTGGGGGGCACCTAAGTCCATGGTCAGAGCAACTGGTATCCGGTACCCTTTTACAAGCCCAGCCTTGGACATCAGCAACCTCAACCCTAGCATGTATTTCCTCCCCCCCCCCCCCCCTTGACTCGACACATTGTGAACGACAGTTCATTCAATACAAGCATTCATACATGTTTCCCCAATGTGGTGAGGGAAAATTTTGCTCTAAATACAGGCTTTGTCACTCCAAGACATGCGAGGCACATCTGAAGATAGGCTTCAAAGACTTCAGTTATTGCACTTTGCAGCTAAGTTATGGATTCAGGAATCCTTCAAGCACGACTTCTTCCAAATAGGAAATGTATTTCTTAATTGAGACTAAGAATATGGCCTGGTAAAAACCTTTTTAAAAGTGGACAGACAAAAAAGAAAAAAAATCCCGTGTTCGTCTTTTTTTTTTGTGGGAATCAGTCATAACAATCCTGTCAGTAAAAATGTAGCTTCCATGACGGTGGCAAGTCATTGGATGCAGTATGGCGACTACTGGTTATTTTCCCTTTAGTGTCTGCGGTATGTTCAAATGTCAAGCAGTCATTCATGACTTCATACGAAACTGAACCACTCAACATGCACTACCCAATGACGTTAACAGCTGCCTTGGCTCTCAGTGACCTCGTACTAGCCATTACCGCTTAAAGTACCCTACACACCGATGTTAATCATTCTAATCCTCGCATAAACAATCCTGCACTAATCACTTGTGGTAACTGATAAAGAACCAGAACAAAAAAATCTCCCCCCCCCCCCTTCCCTTTTTGCACGGCTCGCAAAAGTTACCAGACACATTAAAATCAGTTCAACAGTCGTGAAACTATACAGGGACTCTGACTGCCCATCTTACTTCAGCCGTATCGCTCAATACTGTCAAACAGCCAGTACAACCTTCCATCATTTTTGTCATGACTTTACAGGGACTCTGACTGCCCATCTTACTTCAGCCGTATCGCTGAATACTGTCAAACAATCAGTACAACCTTCCATCATTTGTCGTGACAATTACAGCATAGGCAAACAATCCCCAATAATTAATGCAGCTTAGCACCAGAAACAAGACGCCAGTCCGCTCAAATCTTAATAACAGTGTTTGCAATTTTTGCTTGCATACAAAAAGCTCACAGGAGTAGACGCACAATTTGGCTAGACTTTGAAGGGATCTGTTATATCAGCTCATAAAACCTAGTTAGGCCGGGTTCAGAATGTTTCCACAACTGTCATAATAACTTTAAAGAATGACGTCCCTTCACGTCTCAGCCAACCGTACTGCGTGACACGCCGTTTTTTTACGTTGATAGATCCCGATATGGTTTTTACGTCAGTAGTCTGAACATGGCCTTACAATACCAACAATACTCGGCTAGAAAACTATGCAACTATTTCAAAACAGTTGATTGTACAGAAATCTGCATGTCAAATTATGCCAGCAAAGATATTCATGAATGCTGGATATCCAAGCCTACCTGAGGGAAGAAAAAACGGTCTGCAGTTCTCACCAGTACAAACTAGCAGCTCTAGTGGTTCACTAAGGTGTGTTTAAAATGCCAAGCAGCTCAATTCACACAATGTGAGCAAAGTAAACGAAACAGCGGGATTTACCTTCATGCAATCGGCTGTGTTAAAGCGCGAGAACACGACAGAAGTTGTCTTTTCTAACAGCATAGAAATGTAGAGATGGAAGATGCACAACAGTGCAACGAAAGTAACCTGACACGGTCTTGTGTACAACCCAGAAAAGCAGGAGTCGAAGCTCAAGCCCGCCGACTCATTAATCACGACACGCAAGGCATAGCGTACGGAAGCATTTCGCTCGGGGAACGACGACGACGAAGTATGTCGGCCAAACTCGATGCTGGCTAATTTGGACTCCACGCGCAACCAATAACCACGCTAGTGAAACGGTACATGAAACGCACCTAGCAAAATACGTTGACGACAAAAAATCCGTCGCAACTGACCTTTGCCAGAAACAAAAATCCTTTTTTACATCGTATCCCGACCTTTTCGCACACTACGTTTCCTCAAGGCGCGCAAAGACAGCCTCAGCACCGTTTTTTCTTATGGAATTACCGCGGCGTGCACATACCACAGACAGCGTCGCAAATCGCACTGGCATCGACACACTTCTCCGGTGAAGTTAAGTTTCGTGCACGAAAAACACTGAGGCTTTGTCGCGAGGCACGGCGCACGAATACCATCCATTAATTTTTGCATGATGGCGATCGCGGCAAATGCCGCGCGAGTGTCAGACGGCCGTTCAGGCAGCTAACAACGGTGCGGACGGAAGAAGAAACACACATATGATCACACAAAGAAGTACGAACTAATAGCGCAGTCAGTACTGGTTACTACGAGGTCATAAAAACCGGGCTATGCCGCGCAACCACTGAACGCGCGCAGCTCGCCATGAGGTAAACACAGACTCGAAAACCTACCAGAGACAAAACAAATGCCAAAACATGTGTCCAGTAAGTGCAAACGAAGCAAGCTGTGCCTGTAATTTACAACAAACATTCAAATTAATCTTGAACAGGAGCTTATCAAAAACCCCGCGATTCTTCGGCGCCACAGTGGTGCCGACATTGGCAACTGAGCTACCTGGGTAAACGATTATCGCACATGTAGACAGCATGCATTTCAGAGATATTGCTTGAGGCTGGATAACCTGGTTTGTAGAGGACGCGCTCAACAATTCGTACCGATGTTGCAACGAGCGAAACTATCCTCTAAACAAAAAAGTTGCGTATAAGCGTTGCTGTCAAGGAACATGTCGGCACCTCTCAAGAAAAAGTCGTCACGCCCAGCAGTCGCGCTCTCAGAACGAGTTTTAATAACGTTCCGGTGCTTTAATAAACGTACCACTCGGCTCGTTATTACCGTTACTTTATTTTAAATGGTACCACATAGCACATCTCAGTGTTGGCGATACGATGCGGCCAATCTCCACCGGCCCGTCGGCCGGGTCCTAACCCACAACAGCGCCTGGTGATGATTAAGCCTACTGTTTCAATAATAAATAAATAACTACTTAAACTAGAAATGACGCTCACAATGCGTGGCACGCCCAACCTCCGGCAAGCCTCACTATCAACGATGCGCACGTGAAATGCGAGGTAAACATACCTCCAACAGGAACCGCGGCGCATCCATCGAGACCGCTTCGCATCTTTCTCTCGTCGGAGCGGCCGATTCGGCCGCCATATTGAGATCCAGGCTTGTCACGAAGCGTCTATCATCTCATTGGCCGGCCGGCGAGATGAAGGGTTCCCATTGGGTCCAGATTGTCCGATGGCGCGTTCTCATTGGATCAAAAAAGTATCGTATCCGGAATGCATAGTATTCGGCGGAGAAAACGACGAGGTGACCTACGAGGTGCACTCGGCAAATCCCCTAATTTACCTCCGAATGCTTTTCCACACACAGCAGCGCACGCTGCCTACGTACTGCCCGCATCCTTGGACTTCCGCTGCGACGAAGGCGCACTGCTGAGCGGCAACACGCTGTCCGGGACACTTTTAAAACATATTGTTCTAAACACATTCCCTTCCCACGTTCGGCAACCCAGTAGTTCTGCACGGCCCCCTAACGGTGAAAGACACGATGATGTCTGCATTTCACCCAGTGGATACAGAAAAACATGGAAGACGTCTCGGCAAGCGCAATGGGAACTCCATTCGGTTTAAACCCGCTTGAAATTGTCAGCGATGTTACGTAAAGTTTTTTTACACCACGGATATCGGGTTCCTGTCATTCCGCGGCTAAGAACGCATGTGTTTGAGTTGTAATGAAACCGGCGGCAGTTTACAAGACTGAAAATAAAGCGAGAATTTTTCTCAGCTCTCTCACGGGAGCGCGTCGTTGGTTTCCTGATTGGCAGCAGCGCATGTATCATCAGCAGGTAAGGAAAGTTCCGCAATGGACGGGGCGCGAGCGCGCGAACTTTCAAACGGGTTGTTTTCCCGGGTGCACGCGGGAGCGGCGCGCGAGCGCTCCCGAGCATCCCAGCTGAAGACCGGCTGTGCAGCATCCCCGGGAGGGATCCGATCCTCCCATTTGCGCGACCACAACACGGAGGCGCGGCGCAAAGGGGGTTTCCGGAGGGAGCGGGCCCGCGACGATCGCTCACGCGTCCAGCCACCGCTGGGAGGCGATAAGCGCGGCGCAACGGGCGCGCGCGCGCGCTCGCTCGCCCCCTTGTTGGTCTTTCGGCGCCGGCGGCGGTTCCGCGCTCGCCAAACGCGGTCGTCTCCGTGGGGTCGGTGCGCCCGAGCTTTGGTCGTGCCCTGAGTGCGCAACAGATCGCCCTGAGAGGAGCCAAGCTTGGGCGCGCGGCGGCGGCGGCAGCTACCGTCGGCGCGCGTCCACGTGCTCGGGCGGTCGCGTGCCGGCTGCCGACTCGCGTGCCGCCCCCTCCTCGCTCCCCTCGAAACGCGCTCTTTCGCCCGGCGCCGCCGCTCTGCCGAAGCTGCTCCTCCTTCCGCTGACACCTTCCTTGTACTACGCTTCCTTGTCGCACACGCCTCGGCTCCATTCACTCTGCCTCCAGCCGCGCACGTGACTCCGGATCGCGCTTCCCTGCTGGCGCCAGCGCATGCGGGAGCCGCCGGCCACCCACATCGGCCGCATTGCCGCCGCCAGCTACGCCCCTAGAATTCCTCATCCACATTTTGTTCGGTTCTCCCTCCAAAAATGATAAAGGTGCAGGTCAAACTGCTTACCCTCCGCGCCTGCCCCATTGATAAACGAAAACGTAAATAAGCAACAGCGAAGTGTGGCTACAAGAACGGGCGCGTGATGGGTAGACTGCCGAGTGCTCCCCCCCCCCCCCCCCCCCCGAGAGCACAGGCCAATGCTTGCAAAAAAATTCCATATGCAAAAAATGCCTACACCGGGATCTACATACCAACAAAAATCAAACATCCTAACCACTGTCCTAAATTTGCAACCGAGGGCACCTACAATCAAGAATTGAGGATAAGGTCCCAAGAGGATAAGGGGCCCAAGTGCAGCACATATTTACACTTACTGGCAAGTCACGTCATTTTTGTCATTTTTTTGCTACAACGCACGACTCTATTCCATTACTTCTGCTACAACATATATTGGTCTCTGCAGGCCATATGTTGAGATAATAGCTATTTCCTCAACCACACCCTTTTTCGCACAGTTTCCGAGAAAAGTTGTCCACGCAGCACAACACATAAAAAGCAAAAATGACAGTGGTAGGCCCTTAACTTACAGCCAATATATATTAGGACAAACACACACAGAAACCTCAAGTTGAAAGAGAGCCTTTTACCATTTCGTTTCTCTCCAACCTTTGTCCGTCGCTTGCGCTTTAACTAAATGCTCCGTTACCAAGAACCCCCCCGCCCAAACGTTTCCACGCAATCATAAAAGCTCCTTGATCGCACAGTTACCAACCACACAATTGGAAAAAGAAATCCACCAAAACATTCAGCATAACAGCACATGCAGAGAAACTGGGAAGCTATCATTGACGGCCAATAACACAGATACTTACCCAACCAGAAGATTGCTTCCCACAACTTCAGACATGCACTTTTTGTCCGACCAAACTTACCCTTCATCCATTCTTATCAACAGAATCGAGGCAGTCGCCAGCTGTTCTCAAAGACCCACAGCATCAAGATGCCACACAGCTGAGAAAACATGCTGGAAGATTCCGAATTTGTGTTTATTCTTAGAACGCCTGCTATATACAGCAACTATGTACAAGCCGCTACACATTAAAAGTTCCAGCAAAGCCCCTCGCACAAGCTGAACATATATATGACCACAGAACTTTTGGAGAGCTGGACATCGCCTCAAATACTGTTAGATTGGGCAACTATCACATCTGTACAACCGACGAAATGTTGCTTGTCCGCAGGGCAGCAAAAGCAGCAAAGAAGAAAGAGCAGAGATAAATAAACATGGCAATCAAACGTCAATTCATCAAACTCATTTCACAGCACATTAATACAGTACCAACAAGAAACCATATTCGACAAACATTGCATTGCTTTTAAATACCAAATTGTCAGACAGCAACAGAAACAAGGAAATCATTTGCGACAGCACAAAGGCCGGGCAAAGCATGTTGTTTTTTAACCTCACAAAAAGTTTGACCTCAGGCGGCAAACATTTTTGCGCACTACGTCGAAAACTTCACACAGGCCAAAAATGTTTTTCAAATGCTGCAGACTGTGCGTCCAGGACAGAACATAAATGCTTAACTGAACTAGAACAAAATGCAAATGTTCAACAATAACTAATGCACTGCATGCGTTTGCTTTTGAAAGCACTAGGATGTTTGTCTCAAGCACAGAGTTCCTGGTGTCAGCAATTCTTTGCTTTCTTGACAAAATGGAAGCTATTTCAGGTCTCCCTGTCCAGACTTCGCGACAAAGAACTCAAAATATGCAAATTGCTACCAGACAGGTGGTTTAACTCAGATCGTGCATGAAAGAAAAAAGTAATAACAAGGCAGTTTTACAAGTCTCTTCTCTTTTTTGATCTTACACAAGAAATTAGCCACGAAACACGAAACTAACAACACACAACATCACACACCACCGAGTCAAGCTATTATCAAAAGGCTTTCCGAGTACCTGGCACATTCTCGAAACACCGCTGACTGCACAAATACATTGCGTACAAAACTCTCAAGCGTAAAGTCTCCAGCAAAGCCGTACAAAAGTGATTAGGCTACTCTTCTAGTTCAGGCTTCAGCCCCAGGCTGTGCGCTGTCTCTATTTGTTACGAAGCGACGCAAAGCAAGCCCCACATCCAAGCTAAGCCTAACAGTGACTGCTACCAGTACTAATTCATCAGTTCCATCAAGACACAAACAGCATGCGACAGAACCCCACACTTCTCGGAAACACTTTGAACTGGCCTCACATTTTAACAAACCTCTAGTTATTTAAACTCTATGACCACGATCAAGAAAATTTAGAGAAATATATATTTCCTCACATGTATATATACTATATGTGTATATAATGTGTATATATATATATATATCTATGTGTAATGTATCTGAATAATAATATATATATGTATAAATGTGTGTAGATACATGCATGAAGTGCTTTACACCATGAAGCCCTGAGGCAAAATCACCGACGTCGAGTGCTGTTTCAAGAGGCAAAAGGAGAGTGTGATAATGACGATGTCGCAACAACATGGCGCATGAGATAGATGACAAATGGCTGAAGACTGTATGTACACATGAAGACAGCAACTACCCACTAGCTCCTACTCATCGCCAGGGGTAAACACACACACACGCGCACACACACACACACACCCCAAGTCCCTCAGTAGATCATCTTGTGGATCTTCAAGATCTTGCCCAGGCGCTGCTTTGCTGTTGCAAACCCCTTCTTGGGCTTTTTCACTGAGGGAGGGGATAAGAGGGTATGGTTGGAGGCGGGGAAAAAAAAAGAAAAAGAAAACATCAGAATATGAAGGTGAGAGTGCACACAAGATCAGTTATGTGAGG
Organism: Haemaphysalis longicornis; assembly: GCF_048455015.1. Classification (NCBI taxonomy): domain Eukaryota; kingdom Metazoa; phylum Arthropoda; class Arachnida; order Ixodida; family Ixodidae; genus Haemaphysalis; species Haemaphysalis longicornis. The sequence goes on from NW_027526460.1 coordinate 50,467,163, forward strand.
CGAGATTAAGTCAAAAATTTATCGGACACTAGCGGAGTGAACGGGGGAGACAAGTCAAGTCAACCCTGAAATTGGGCGTTGACTTACGCGAATCGGCTGCAACCAAGGGTTAAAATAAAATGTTAGGCAGTACGCTTGAGAGACAAGTACATAAAAAAAATCAGTGCCACACACACACACACATGTATATATATATATATATACATACATATATAGGTTAGTACCAACCCCCTGTGATTATGTTGTTTCTTTGCATACATTCCACCTGGTTTATGTTGCATCATTATATATATATATATATATATATATATATATATATATATATATATATATATATATATATATATATATATATATATATATATATATATATATATATATATATATATATATATATATATATATATATATCATTTTCTGCAAAACATTAAAGCAGGCGGAATGTATGCAAAGAAACAACGTAATCATAGGGGTTGGTACTAGCTTGCAAACATGAAAGAGGTATAGCTTTAGACGCAAGAGGTTCTTCAGTCAATGAACGAATATTATTACCAATGAATAATTGCACTCCTTTCCTTTTCTATTCTTTTAGGGGAAAGCTTTCTTCGTGGGACCAATGGCATCCTGTCAAAAAAACTAATGCACCTCCCCATCGACCAGGTGGTCCACTGAAAAATTTTGATACGATCTCTGGAGACACGGCGCATGCTCGAAACCAGGCTTCCATCCCGCCAAACAGTTACTCGAAAATCAAAAGGAACGACGGTCCTAGATAAAGCAATAAACGCATTGATCATGAAGAAGGAGTCCAATAGTATACTTTTATCTCGTAAAACATGCATCAATATACATTTAGATTGTTTGTAGATGCGTTTACTTAAGGGGGGACGTGGCTTTCAAAATCAACTTTATTTCTTTGTGGATTTTGATGAAAATTGGCACAGCAACTGGAAATGCTTCCGTGATAACACCATAAAAATTTCAAGCTAACATTCTGAAAACTTTTTTATGTATTAAATTTTCTTTCTGTTCCGCTTGTACCGAGCTTGAGCGGCTTATAAAACATGATAGAAAATTTGTTCGAAGTGCTTTGCATTCCCAAATGAATGGACGAGGTCGTGACAGTTTTAGAATTTTTTTTTTACAACACAATGTTTTTTAGTTTTCATTTTTTTAGAGGTTAATGTGCAATAGGCATGTTGACTGTGAACGATTATGTGAATAAAAAAATCACAAAAAACAAATCTGGAAAACCAAGAGTGTCACGACCTGAACTGTTCATCAAGGAATGTAATGCAAGAAACGGAATCAAAATAGACCCAGCGGTCACAAAGAAATCCCTGGTACAAGCGACACAGGTGGCAAAAAAAACTGTTTTGAGAAAACGGCTTCCAAAGTTGCAACATAGGTTTCACTTATCAAAAGTCGTCACGGTTGTAGCCTTTCATGTCCTTATGAACATGGGGCTTCTGGAATGCCTTGCCTTGAAATTGGAGTGCCTTTCACAGCCTTTCTCTTTCCAGAAAATATCATTTTCAGCTCCTCTGTGAAGAGTACATACCCCACTTTGCAGATCAAATGAAGGGGGAGATGGGTTTCAATGGGCTTTCAATGCAAAGTAGGTTAGCTGGTTGGCTGTATCGCACTGAACAGCCTCCTTTTGCAGTGTTGTCACCATGGCAACAAGTTAAGCATTTTTTTTTACTTAAATTTGAACATTTTTGGCTTTTTTTTATGTTTTATCATCTCGCCTGGCACAGCAACTTAGTACTCATACGTGCAGGTGTTCATTGCCAAAAGTTTGCATACCACAAGGATGAAAATGAGCTACTTTGAAGCTTGGTAGAGTATTCTGCATAACTCCCAACTTCAATGCAAGAGCATATTTTTTTACTACTTTTGACGTTCAAGGCATCCAATATTTCTCGCAGCAAAGCCAGTATGCCCTGAGCAATGGAATCAATAATTTCACTAAAAAATCACTGTTAAATGCTGCGACAAACGTACATTTTTAATGCAGAGAACATATTTTTATTCCTATATTACTAACTCAAACCTGTTTGCATGAAAATTACAAGTGCACGGGAAACGTTGCGCAAGAAAGGCGATATGGCTCGCGCGCATCTTAGCGCACGCTTACCGCGACATATCGAATTTTGATTACAGCTGATATGGCTGGTCAGGTCGCTTTTAAGATTAAATCTAACGACGCAGGCATTAATTACAACTACTGGCGTTCAATCGTAACCGGTTGCCCAGTCATGTGCTGCCCCAATGCGCGTCGGCTATGCCGTGCGCGCCGCAGCGTTTGACGCGTCGACCGTTTCTTTCTCAAGGCTAGCGAGCCCACAGTCAAAACACAGCAATAACTAAGCGTGTAAACATCGCAAACCCGACCAAAAGTTCACTTCACGAACCGCTATTGCAAGCGCGCACACCGCGTCACCCTCCGGGGTCTGGCGACGGTAGAGTCACGCGCACCACGAAGCGTTCGATGACCTCCTCCTTTCGAGCCACACAACTTCCCGTAATCTGGCTCGTTATCTCCGGCATTCCCACCGCGATAACGTCCGTGTTGAATGCCATAGATTGAACAGAAACTCGGCCGAGCGAAGCGGCGAAAATGAACTCAAACCGCTCGCTACGCAGCTCAGGCGGCCGCCATCTTGCATTGCGCCCGTGACATCCAATCAGGAGGGTCGGTGTTCGGCGCCCCGACCGAGGACCAATAGCGCTTCAGCATCTATTTCTAGCTTCGTTTGTGCGTCGTTTCTTTTCTGCCGTTTGTGCGTTTGTGAATGAACGAAGATAAAAGAGACGAGCAGAACCGGAAAGACGATCGCTCGGCCGATCTAACCATATCAAAATGGCCGCGCCCGGTGGCACCGGTGCGGAGATAGAGCGCTCCGAAAATTGCCGTTTTTTCGCCCTTTTGCGCTGATAGTTTGTCACCGCGCCTGACAAAAGTATTTTTTTATGCCACTTTGCGACGCTTTTCAGCCTAAAAACTTTGCAGACGCATAGAATAGGAAACATAGAAGCCGAATATGTGGGTTTCAAAAAAACGATGTTTTGGTCATTTTTCCGAAGTTGAAAGCCGCGTCCCCCCTTAACGCACGAAAAATCGTCGTCGCATGGGTTCGTTCTTGATTTGCGATTTGGGTCTTTGGAGGTTTGGCGATTGATTTGGTGCCCTTTGAGAAGGTTTCGACGCACTTTAGGAAGAAGGGATGCCAAATTCTCTCTAATAGAGCAAAGTACGCCGTGAAAGCTCTTCTAGAAAACTGCCTCTTTCCCTGCAACCAAGGAAGCATAGAAGGCTGCTCACGCCTAAAGGCATCCGGGGGCAACGAAGGCTTTTTGCTGGCTGCTGCTGCTGCTGCTGCTGCTGCTGCTGCTGCTGCGGACGTGGACGGGCCGGCCTCGTAGTCGTCCACTTCCTTGTCCTTGACCTTGGGGGGAGCCTGGGGCTTCTTTCGGTGATAGGACCGCTTGGGAGGCTGCAAGGCAGCATCGCAAAGCGTCAGGAACGTAACACCAACGGACACAAAAGGACAATTGTCAACGCAGACACAGTTTCTACGGCAAGTCTTGAGGCAGACTGTCCAGCCATACCTGCCACCACAACATACCTGCCCTGGCAAATAAATCGTTCTGGAGCTTCAATTTTATAACGACACAAATTTGATTAATATTCTACAGTAATATTGATGCTTTCTTGCAGCCAGAGACAACTTTCCAGCCTCGCGGAATGTGTGGAGGACATTTCAGGCTTCAATTTTATCAATAGGGTCTCAACTAATAATGACAACCCGTGTCGTACACTCGACTTGGCGTCGAAAGTCCAGATTTTGAACGAAACCGCGAAGGGAGATGTGTTGCAGACTAGTAACAATGCTGTTCTTGTGCTTTTTGTTTAATTGAAGTTAATTTAATTCGAAGTGTTCTGCAGTCCCCATAGACTTCATACTAACAAGAGTCGACTGCACATTGGAAAAGACAGCAGTGAAGTTAAGATTTAAAATGAAAGTACAATATAAAATGAACCAATAAACCAGGCTGGTCACTATATCAGTACCAAAGCACGGTGGAGACGAAGCATGAAGACCTGAAGACTTTTGTGGATGAACTTCTTTCGACAAAGCCTGAACCACCTCTCTCACACCAGACGGAAAATTAGTGTCTGAACTAAAATGCGCCCTTTCCTGGTGACAACCGTAATTCCCAATCTACTGGGAATGAGTGCACAGTTATTTGCAGCGCTTTAAAGTGGCCTGCCAAACTCACTTTGCTCTGACCTCCCGCATTTACGATATGAAGCTATTGCGACGCATCCTGTGCCCCTCGTTCGAAACAAGGAAAACCTCTTGATGGGAAGCACCTCGAACTGGGACGAACACAGAGGACAAGCAATGCAGGAATACAGCTGCTTCCCATTCACAGGGCTGAGACAGCTGAACCAGCTTTTGGAGCAGCGAAATTTCAATTTTGGAGCAGAAGAACGACATTTATTATGTCACCTTATGAGCCTAAAAAATCAAATTTTTGGCCACTCGGAAGGAGGGGTCGGGGAGAGTGCGCTTTTTAATCGGTTTTGAACGTACATAACACTGAAATAGCCTTTCAATAAAGTTTTTTCTACCCGAGTATCACAAGGGAATGAACTACACTACCTTTTTCAAACCATTTTTACATTCTTGGGCTCTATGCATAGATAACGCGGAGTTCCGTTGAAAATATCGAATTGAAAAACTAAGCAATCGTAAGGCATTTTTATTATCCCGTGAATGCCAAAGTTGTTGTTTTTGTAATCCCAGACTCGGCGTTACGCACAACTGAGGGCCACGGCAAAAGTTGCGCAAAGCGAGGTGACAGCTGTCGCACCGCACCAGCCCTCCCATTTCAAGCCCCAATCGTAATAAGTGTATTGGCATGTTTAGTCACCTCCCTTTTGGCATTAAATTTCAGACAGATGAACCATTATCACTAGCGTGCGATAATAGCCCGTCTTGCTATCGGACACTGCTTGAACATTTGGCGGTGATGCAGCCTGCGCCGCCACTTCTGCAGTGTCCATCGTCCCACTCCCGCCGCTTACAAGCTCACTGTCAATAGCAACAAAAACTCGGCGTTTTATAACGCCGCAATGAGTCCCACATTTCACTTCAAGCACGCACCGCGCCTCACACTCAAGGCCGAAACACGGCGATATCGTGGGTACCCCGTTGTTTTTGATGAACCCCCCCACCTTTCGAGTCGCATAACTTCCCGCAATAGGTCAAATGACTAAATGTAAACTCGGCCACCCCATAACCAAAACCGCGGTAGAAATCGGCAAAGAGCACTCTGCCTGAACCACGAGAAACTGCTTCGCCCAGCGGCCATGTTTTCCAATCTTCACCGCACCAAGATGGCGGCGCCCAGTAGTGTTGTTTTCTGGAGATGCGGCGCTCCCAAAATTGCCGTTTTAAAATCAACTTGCACAAATAGTTTGTGAAAACTTTATATGGGAAAACTTCAAAAATTCGCACAATATAACATGTGCAACCCCACATTGTGACTTTCGAAAAAACAATCCCATGGACACTTTTATGCAGGTTTTTTATTGAATGATCAGCATCACCTTCAAGGTGCTCGAAAATTATGCCATCAGTAAGCATTTTCTCCTACTGAAATTGACGGGAGCGTTAAAATTCTTGGCTCTCATACTCTTTCGGAGCAGTTTGGCGCAATTTTTGCAATTTTCAAGCTTTTTGGAGCAGCCTGGCACAGGAAAACAAATTTGTATCAAAACTGCGCAATATGCGCAGCTGTCTCACCCCTGCATTCAGATATGCATCAACTGACAAAAATTAGAGTCATTCTACAAGGAAAGCTTCAATTCGAGGGAGCTCTAGGCATCTATGAGAGATAAGGCTGTTATTGTACACAAAGCAGGGTCCCCTTGACAGATGCCCTCCACTAAAAACGGGAAGAAGAGGCACTCACCGGCTTATTGGCGAGCTTGGACGCAGTGTCCTCGATGGTGCGCTTGACCGACTTCTTCTGCGTGCCTTCTCGGGTGGGCCGCGGGGGCTTGGGGCAGTTGGGAGCCAGCTTGGCTGCACGTTCATTCAGCCAGGGAGGGAGAGAGGGAGAAAACCGGGAAAGTGAAGAGAAGGAACATACAAAGGGAGGGTTATGATACTCGCACATTTTGGCTAAAGACCCAAACAGCAAGGGTTGAAACGCTCTCAAGTGCCCATGCTGCAATAAACAGCACAAAGACAAGACAAGCAATTTGACAAAGAAAGACACTTCCAACAGTGCCCTTGTCAATCCACTAGTCTTGTTTCTATGCCATTATAAGGATATGAAAAACCCACACCTCACAGTTCAACACGGCTTTAGAATTAACTCCCCCAATGTTCTATTATTGTGTGTTATTTTATTTTCTATTATTGTGCACGCAGTAAGCCCCATATCTGCTGTTGCTGCGTACTCCAAGAGAACCAACCTTTGGGATTCCACGCCTCATCTCGCTTGGACCGACCCCGAGGTTTGAAGACACGAAGCTCGTCGTCTGATGCTTCCAGCCCAGGGTAAACTGTTAGAAACGACCAGACCGCAAGGCAGAGTTTTTTTTAAGTAACGATACACAGCTTCACAGGCAACTTGATATGAAAATTAATCAAGGAAAATAATGAAACCGGCAGGCTTTCCGACACCTCTGAACAATCTGATTATGCAACGCTAGAAGCATTGCATGAGGATGTGGCATGAAGAATGAAATGAGATGCGAATCAAAACCCCGTGCTTTGGTGAACAGCAGCATTTCGTGCCCCTTGAAATTATGATTTGCAAACTCATTTGGTTGTAAGGAGGACACATCATCTAAACCTTAGCCAAGTGACCCACCAGAGCTTCTGCAAACAGCCCAACCCACTTATAACAATACCGGTTATAACAATATCAAGGACAATGAACAGTCGTGGCACCACCAACTTTGGTATATGTTATACGGTAAAATAAACTTAAACTGCTTATAACGATGGTAATTTTCCTTACTGGTTATAACAATTGAGCCTGGCAGTATGAGCCTACGTAGAATATATTATTTGGAGATCTGTGAGAGATCTGAGGGTGCATTGTTAGTGACCAAGCATGACTTTTAAGCATGAAATAAATCGCGACATCATCTATCCTTCTAACACTCAGAAAAAGTTGGTGCCTTTGATGTAGCCATGCTATCCCTGAAGGAAGAGACCTCATGACTGCCCCTCTTGTCTCCTGCTCTCAGCTGGCCGAGGAAATAAGAAAGGGGAAGCACCTCTTCAACCCTGTCTAGATTAAAATAAAGATACAGGGAAGCGAAAGCCAGTGTTTATTACCAAGGTTAAAAAAGGAAGAAAATGACGCCACTTTAGTAACACGCAATTTGCCAATCATTGAAAAGAAAGAAACAGACAAGGATTTGATGTGGAAAGTTCCTCCTATGTGAAAGACAGTGGTCTTTCATAGGGGCCCTATGGAGCCAGTTGGCACAAGCAATGGTTAAGTCTGGGCGGTCGGCCGTGCAGTTCCATTTCTGTTTTGTAAACACTGGGTGAAAACCCCTAAGTGCTAACAAAAGTAACTTTTTCTGCCCAACCCTGTCACAACAGTTACTAATTATAACAATGGCTTTTTTGTGGCACTTCAACATTGTTATAAGTGGGTAAGATCGTTGCTTGTGCTTGAGTGAGAACAGGTTGTAGTAATGGATTCATGGATTCAGGTTGTCTGGGTTCAGAACAGAGCTTCATTTGCCAAAATTGGTAGGACATTTTTTGCCTACAATTACTAGAAAAAGTTGTGTCGGCTATAACTACCACAACCATCACCCTGCCTCAACTATTATCAAGTGGTGGCATCGACCAGGGTTACGACAGTCTGATGCTGCACTAATTGGGAAACGCAGGGGTGAGACAGCCCAAAGAGATTTGGGAGCAGTTTTCGGAGCAGCAAAATTTCGATTTTGGAGCAGAAGAAGCTTGATTTGGAGCAGGTAGGAACATTTAATACATCGTCTTGTGAGCTTAAAAAATCACAATTTCAGCAATTTCAAGGGTCAAGTACACATTCCAATCAGTTTTGAATACACGTACACTGAAACAGACTAACGCGAAAGACTTTTTAAAGAGTATCACAAAGTTCTAACTGCACTACCTTTTTCCTGACTGGTGAGATTGTGTTGTGGCTGTACGCAACACTGACAACAAAACTGCCGTTAAAGGAGCCATGAAGAGAAAATGCAAGTTGGTTTTATTCGAAAGATTTCGTGTTTTATAGTGCCCCCAGTGCTTGTCCGGATACAAACGGTGCTTTATTCACTGAGAAATTGAACAATTTAGGTTAAAATTTTGATTTTTCCGCTCAATCGTGCGTTTTCGTGGTCCCAAGTGACATCACGGGAACCGACCGCTCTGCAGGCTACAGTACCTTCATTCACGCATCCGCCGTACAGGGTAGAGCCACGTAACGCTGGCGCCGCCATGTTCGGTTGCTCGCTCGCCGCCGAAGCAAGTCATTGTGTCAAAACCGCGCTAAAATTATCGCCGCAACGCGGTTTACTGAAGAAGTTTGAATCATATTGTCTGTTTCGCGTTGCTAGGTCTCGTGGAAAACGAAAAGAAATACGCGTTGAGCCCGTTGGCCCAATTGCGGCGGCACGGGACCGTTCAAAGGTTGTCTCCACCCTGTACAGCGGTGTCGGTTTGTTCCCGCGTTTCTTTACGTTCCGTAACCTAAATGGCGCCACCATACCGTGGCAAGCGTTTGGTTTGTTTTTGCCCGCATTTAAACCTGGCTTGTTTTTGTTCTGGGAGAAAATATTCGTTCCCTGAAACAGTACTCGCTCGACAAATGGGGTCACGTAAGACACCGTTGCTTGCGTCAATCGGCCAGTGTCGTCTGAGACAACCCCAAGCCCCCAACCCCAAGCCAAGTAGTGCTGTGCAGCTAAACCAAAGCATGCTGTGCGCAGTACGAACAGCAGAACGCATCAGTACTTCTATGTTTACATGTGCTTTCGCAACTTCCACTGTTTGTCCCATCATTATTATTGCTTTGTAAAGAATGTGCCCTAAATTTAAGCGCAAATCGCTCGTTCGTCTAGTTTGTAAGCTCTACCTAATTTGCGTCTGCTTCTGCCAGCCTCCGCCAATCGCAGAGCTTAGCCCATGTGACATCACAGGTTCTGTTGCGGGAAATGAGCTGGTGGGTCGCATGACCATTCCCGTTTTTCCTAATTATGTAGCTTATTTGAGCGAAGTTTACGTTAAAAGTGGTGTCAGTATGATTCTAACGACACAATCTTTTGAATGAACCAAACTTGTGTTTTCTCTTCATGGCTCCTTTAATTTAACATTATCAAATTTAAGGGCTCTGTAATTGTGGCGTGTTTTTTTACCGTTTCAATGCTAAAATTATTATTTTTGTAATCCCAGGCTGCGTTGTACGAACGAGTGTAGTCACGGCAACAGTTGAGCAACTTCGAGCTAACGGTCGCATGCCTACCCGTTGCAGTCCGTGGGGCGCACGTCCACCCGGTGATCATTTGAGTAGCGTTACTGTTTAGCCACCTGGTTTTGGGCATTAAATTTCACTTCGCATAGATCAAGTGTTATTAGTCGCGTGCTATGGCAACCATGCAGTCCTGCAGCTATTGGGCGCTGCCTGGACAGGTCGCGGCGCCGCAGTGCCGCCCGCAACTTTCGTGCCGACCGTTCCCTCCCGGGCCGAGGCTCGCGATAGCGCTTCGAAGCATAGCAACACCTCAGCATTTTATAACACCACAACGAGACAAAAAGTTCAATTCACGAACCCGATTATAGACGCACGCACAGCGTTTCGCACTCAAGGACAAACCACGCCGAAGTCGTAGGCCCCACATTTCAAAACTTTTTTTACGAGCCGCGCAACTTCTCGTAATCTCGCACCAATCTCAAACCATATCCCCGCGTTAACGTCACTGTTCAGAGCCACAATTGATAGAATGAATAGACTGGAACCCAGCTGATAGCGTAAAATAAACCAGGGAAAATATCGGCGATGCGCAGGCAGATCAGGCGGCGGCCATGTTTGTAGCCACAGCGATGCCTAATCGGGAAGGCCGTTTCAGCGAACCCGGACAGAAAGCCAATCGTGTTTTAGCAGCTATCGTTTGCTTCATTTCTTCAGTCTTTCTATTTTTGTCATTTCTGTGTTTGCAATTGACCGCCAGTAAAAGCGGTCACTGGGATGCGGGAGGCTTTCGTCCCCGCCGGAACTGACATGAGCATCAAAATCCGTGCCTTTCAGGCTCTTTTGGAGCAGTTTGGCGCAATTTTCGCAATTTTCATGCTTTTGGAGCAGCTTGGCGCAGGAAAATGGAATTGTATCAAAAAGGCGCAATATGCGCAGCTGTCTCACCCCTGGAAACGGCATTCTTGTCCCACCACAAGTATAGATGCTTTTTCTTTGTGCACACCAAAAAGCTCAATCTTCAATGGCCAGTGAGGGAAATTAATGTGAGGCACAAATGTAAAAAAAAAGGCGTGTCGACAGATGTTTCTTGGGCCTCAGAACAAAATTAAGTTTTCGTTGTTCAGCTCAGGAATAGCAGCCAGAGTATGGCCCATGGTACAGTAGCTACTAGCTATGCCCCTACACGGCTTGGCTCATATCATTACTGAAACTGGTTCACGTTCCACTCAGAAGTGTTGCTACTATGTAGCATGTTTGGCCAATGCACAGCACTTTGCCAAAAAGTTTTGGCAGCGGCCCTACTTGCATTCCACACAAGCAAGCGCTTTAGTACAAAGACATACCCAGATTCATTAACGCAGTTTTGTCCCTTTTACAATGTTCAAACCAGCACAGGTGTGGCAAGTCCAACCACAGAACTCGAGCATTGCTGCGTACCAATGTAAAAAAAGAAAAAGAGAAAAAAAAAAAGCAGGCACTGAAAACAAACTACCTTCAGAGCCCTTGCAGAAATCTTCATTAGCCAGCTAATGCCGATCCAAATATGTCTTCACCTAGCATTCCTCTTGTGGCGGACAACCACATTGCCAGACTTCTCTCCACGTATTACAGAATGCATCAGAAAATTGAGAGTAGACAAAGGCCCGTAACGATCTATTACTATGGGACTTTGTTCAATGTGAAACACACTCGCCACGCTCTCTTGTAACAAATAAAGTAGGGGTGTGCGAATATTCGAAACTTCGAATATTCGATTCGAATTTTTTGGTATTCGATTCGATTCGAACGACACTTTTATGGTTCAAAATATTCGAACCACCCAAAACTAAAAAAAAAAAGAAAAATTCAGAGCGTGTCTCAGCAGCAAAGTCGCGAAGCATATTCACGGCCAACGGTACGTGCTTTCGCAGACTGTATCGATGTTTATTCGTAGTTACAGTGGTCTCTCGATGATACGATTCTGGGGGGGCGAATTTCGGGATCATACGAATTTCCAAAAAGTCCCGGCGAAATCGCATTGTTTGCAATGGGGAAAATTTCGGCTGTTATACGAACGGACCTGGGTGGCCCGGCGGAACATACGAACGAGCCGGCGAGGCACCCGACTGCCGAACGAGCAAGTGACGGCTCTCGCTCCCCTGTTTGTCACTTTTTCTACAGAAACGGCCGGGCTGTTGTTTTCTGCTCGCGAAAACGCTCTGCGCACGCCCAACGCGCGCTGACACCGCCGGGAAACCACCCCCACGCTGCGTGCGGCGCGGCCGGCGGCGTCAACATGGCGTCAGCTCCAGCCGCGAAGTGGCGCGGGCGCTCGAGCGACCGTTTCTAACCGCTCTTAAAAATGCGGCTCAAGGGAGACACGAAGGTGCTTGTGAGGTAAAGGAGCTGATAATGCATGCGAAAACGGTACTATAAAGCATCCGCGCCGCTAGAAAGCACCCGTAAAATATTTGCCGGTGTGCTAAGCCTAACCATCTCCGGCGGAGCCAAGCCGGCTGTCTCGATCTCGTCGCAAGTAGTCAGGCTCCTCCATTCTGCCGTGCGCATTGCGCATCGTGCGTCATTTTCTGACCGAGGTAGGCGCTACCGCGGGCGCGAAATCGTCGATGCGGGCGTGAAAATACAGCGCTCGCAGAGCCGAGGCGAGCGAATCGCATGCAAAAACGCACCATCCGGTTCACGTTTGACTGTTGCGGCGTGTAGCGTGAGCTTGGGCACAGCAAGTGAGGAGACGAGCGCGAAGCTTTACGTGCTCCAGGAAGGACTGCTTTGCGACATGGTGGTTAAAAAAAGCAGAAAAAAATCACGAATTTCTTCACGCGAAAGTAAGAGAAGAAATAAACGAAAACTTTTTTCAGCGCTCAATTTTTTGGTCTGGGCCAATTCATACGAATTTCGGATGATACGAATATTTTTCGCGCTCCCGCGAGATTAGTATCATCGAGATTTTACTGTATCAGCGCGCGGCAATGTGCACGGGCTCGGGCATGCCAGCCACTAGTGTCTCAAGTGAGCGGCTGCTTTCGGTATCTGGTGGAGTCGTGATGAGCAGGAGGTTGTCAATGCTCCCCGAACATGTCGAGCAGTTAACCTTTCTCCATGTTAACATTTAAGTGAGTGCAGACCTTAACCTGTTGAGTGCAATGGTATTGTGTAATTTCTAATTTTACTTTGTATGATTTGTTGTGCAATAAAGTTGCAGTTTTTGTGTCTCTAGATGGTGAAAACTTTAATTTTACAAAAAAACAATAAGTATTCGTATTCGAATAATATTCGAAAAATATTCGATTCGATTCGAACTTTATTTTTATTATTCGAATTCGCTTCGAAATTAAAAAATTGATATTCGCACACCCCTAAAATAAAGCTGACCGGTAAACTGACTGGTTTAAAGAAGCCCGCACACGGCCACCCACCGTAGTCGTCGTCTGCGTGGCACTCCTTGAGCAGCGACTCCTCCAGGTCTTCTTCTTCCCCGGGCCTCAGCCGGGAGGAGGCAGAGCCGAACGGGGTGGGGCGCTTGAGGGGCGAGGAGGAGGACAGGGGGGGACGTCGCGCACCTCCGGTCAGGCCCAGGGCCAGACCCGTGCTCAGCGGTCCCCCCTCCAGCAGCTCCTGGGCCGTGGGGCCCATTGGGCCGCCCCCGTCGCAGGGCCCAAAGGTGAACGCACTTTTCGACATGGACAGCATGCCCTGGATGGCGTCACGGGTCGACGGCGATGCCCGGCCACCTCTGCAGGGGAGAAGGAGGGGAAACAGAAAAAAGAAGGGCAGCAGCTCTGGTGGCTCTCCTGTGTCTGTTGGGTAGCATCGCCTCACTTCCCAGGATCTATGAAGCAAAGTGAAGCACGGTGTGGTCTGACGCGTACTCCTAAATCAGTGTGGCTACAAAAGGCGAACCCCAAGCACCAGTGCAACTGGAGCCATATCCTGCCTTGTGTACCTGTACAAACGGCTCAGATGTTCGCACTCACATTTCATTTCCTATTTTCTTTACCACAAGATCGGCAACAGAAATTTCTTGTTCATTTCGCCGTTGAATAGAAGCCAGCTTGGCAGGTGGTGCAGCCGGACATCTATTTCAAGAAAAGCTGAAATTGCAACGAGTGTGAACAAGTAGGCGTGGGGGAAAAGTAAGCAAGCATGCAAAAATTACCCCCTTCCCAATAGGAACAAAGCCCTTTTGGACAAAACGCACAATGTAAGATGCATCTTTTACATAACAGGACTGTTTTCCCGCTTAGATAAGCCACCAGAAGTGTCTTGGTTGTTGGTAATGTGGCACCAAGATTTTTCAAGTCTCACTAGTCGCAAGCAAAATCAGCGGGGCACAAAATGCGCACGAAAGCACCGGCTATTGTTAAGCGTTCACACACGCACAGTGGATGATCGCTTGCATGATAAACGAAAATGCACACAACGAAAAGCGCAATTCTAAGTATCCGGACTCACCCCAGCTCTTCCTCCAGGCTGACCCGCGTGCTGTCCGTGTCCAGAGCAATGCTGGAAGCCAGCAAGAGGTCGTCAATGGTGCCGTTCTTGGGCGCGTCGGCGGGGTCTTCACACACGCCGCCTTTCACGGCTGCTGCTGCTGCTGCTGCTGCTGCTGCTGGCAGGGTCTTTGTATTGGTCACTGGGGCCGCTCCCTTATCTGGCTTGCCCTTGCCATTAACTGCGTGGTGACCATGCAAAACGGGCAAGCAGGTCAGGTAAGAGAATGTTTACTATACTGAAATTATGATTTTTTTTTCTAATCCCACGCAACTCTTCCTTTTTTATTACATCCCATGATGCTCAAAGTTGTTATGCACTCGTTTTTTTTTTTGCGCTCGTTTTTGTTATTGCAGTCATTTTGTTAATGAAGTAATGAGTATTGGTAATTTGCATGGTCATGTGTTTTTCTCATAGGTATTTCTGTGCTATAAAGTATTTATTATTGCGTCAAACGTCTCTTTTTCATTTTTTTTAGTCTGCTAATAATCGGGCAATGAATTAAGTGCTGGTTTGTAATAGTGTATAAAGTAATATTCTTTGGATGTATGCCTGCCGGTCTGGTGCATGTGTTTGTAAATTTTAAACAAGGCTAAACCGCTAATTTTAATCACTTGTCATACAATCAATAACAAGAGGTACCCTCAGCAGTGCTTCACTTTGGGACCTCTTTCTGTATTACTCCAATGTATAATTTCATAAAATTAATTACCTTTGATTTGATTTTAAAAAAAAAGAAGAAGCACGTCGGTTTAAACCATGGCAACACTCAGATGGCACTTTCTATACCCCAGTGTGCTTAGAATCAAAGTTCGGTTCTTGGAATCCACAAAATTGAGCCCTTCACCAGCAATTGGTTCCACTTAAGATTATGTAGTTCATCAAGGGGGATCTATTATTAGATTAAGAGGCATGACAGCTGCAAATTGAATCATTTGCTGCAGCAATTAGAAGTCCAAAACTTCCAGATAGCAGGTGAAATTCCAATTCTTTTAAACTGGTCATCTGTGGGCACAGAGCATGCATGCAGATGACCAGGCACAAGCTGTTACCACAAATACCAGGTACCACAAAAATTGAACTTAGCTGATTGCTTTTCTATAGCACAAATTTTCGCCACAAACACTGCAGTGATAAAAGCATTTTCAAGTGGCCGCTTTTATCCTTTTTTTTTTTCTACAGCAATCTCAGAGACTTCGATTAGTCGGGAAAAGTAACAGTGTTGTCTAATTGCAGTTTGTCAATGCAAAGAATCCAGATGGGAAAGGATTTCAGGACAGTTAAAGATTCAAAGAATGGCACTCAAAAGAATGCGAGAGATATTGCATGCAAAATGTTCTACTTACGTTGTACAATGTACACGTTTTCAACCACTGCAATGCGACAAAATAGGGCAGACTGAGGGAACCTCGTCACTAAGCATGCACGACATTTTTACCCAACACTCTTACTCGTTTGAAGGCTCTCACACTGCACCCTCAAAGACTATCTCATCCTGATATGGTGCAGCCATTTTTTTTTTTTTCAATGCAAAATTACCAGGAAGGCGCAGAAAGGTGCCGGAGTCCAAATGCTCACGTAGAACCCGATCGCCGCTAAGTCTACCAACAACAGAGGCTGACAGATTTTGAGCATGAGCTTTTTTCCTACAGAGCTCTGACACAGTTGTGGTCTGGAGAGAGCAGCAGCAGCTGGATGAGGTTGATATTACCCCATCTTGGCAAGTAGAGGGGACAGACTACGCACCACATGTTTCCACCTCATGCAAGCTAATCCACTAGACGAATCAACCTTGCGAAGCATTCTGCCTCATCACTTTTCATGCAAATCATGCCTCTCCGTACACACAAAACATATATACATGCTGCCCCGATCTATTTCCTTTACCAATACACCCTGCTGGACGTTGCAGACCAAAAAGAAGGCCCCACAAAACCAAACTAAAAGAAATTGAAAGTGAAAGGGGGGGGGGGGGGGGGGGTTACATGCTGTTACGATTCAGCGCGCCGCTACCCTGTTCGCACCTGCTGCAAGTTTTGTGTAATGTCTCCGTGCTTTGTGGCAGAGCCTGCCTTCCCCGAGCATGTTCTATGCGAGGCCCGCCGGCAGGCACACTCAGGCTATTTCAGCTACAAACTATAAAAACAAACTCTTCATGCACAGACATGCCCTGGCAAAGCGGACGCTGCTCACCGAGATTACCTCTCCCCCTCTCAGGCTCAACGTGCGCCACTACTGCCAGTCCTCGCAAACTCTGGAATGAGTGTCTGTGCGTTTGTACTCTTTTCAAGCCACAATCAAAAGCGCTAGGAAAGCGGCGGAGCCGTTACGGCCTGTGTGTATAAATACAGTGCTTTCTGTGACTGTCGGCAGATCGCATCAGGCTTCTGTTAGGAGCGCTGCTCTGCTTGAGTCCAGCTGTAACCTCGCCCGTAAGGGTATTGTTTCTGTATCATCGCAGTTCATCTCTCGCCATGCAGTAAACCAGTTAAGTTTTGCCTTCGGCTTTCTGTTGTCAACACCAAGGCCGCAACTTTTGCTGGCCGCTCGACCACCACGCTACCACACACGATGGAGGCAACGGAGCCCGGTTCAAGGACACATCCTGAACGTAACAATGCTGAAGCTACACCTGGTCTTTGGAGGCACGCCGTAGTGGAGGGTTCTGGAGAATCTCGACGCACGGGCGTTTTCACTTCTTTTAGCCTCCGTCTCAAAAGCGGCCACCACAGCCAGGATCCAACCGGCACCCATGGGCTCAGCAGCGCAACCCCTTAGCCACTGCGCCACCGCAGCGGGTACAAAACCAAACTCACACGAGAGGCGGAGCTTGAGGGACCCCTTGCTGTCTTGGGAGTCCATGGTGGAGGAAGCAGTGGTGCCAGCGGCCGCTGCGGCCGCAGCCGCCGCGAAGTTGCCCATGGAGGCGTTGTTGCTGAACGTGGAGATGGGCGGCAAGGCCGGAGTGGCAGGCACAGCCACCGCCCGTTGGTACGAGCGGCGCGGCTGCACCGGTGGGTTCTCGTCCACCACCAGGCCGTCGTCGTCCGAGTCGTTGAAGTCATACACCGACTCCTTGGGCAGCAGCGGCGCTGCTACGGGTGGGGGCGCCGCATCCGGCTTCTCCTGCTTCACACTAGGAGAGGTAAGACCATGAGCGAAACACTGGCTACAGTCAATCGGACAGTGAAGACCGAAGAAGACTCATCGTATAACCAGTGCACTAATACGGACGCCAGATCCTTTACAAGCCGTGGGTGGTGCAGCGCTCCTTACTGACCCATGTTACGCAAGAATGAGGACACCAGCGGGCGACCTTTCGGTGGTCTCCTGCAAGCACTCCCTCTTGCCACGAAACCTCCTCTCCACCTAGCCCAGTTCAGATACATCCGTCAGTTGCATGAGGACTTTCCTTGGAAAAACCACTGGTGCTGGTCACAGGGAAAACATTCCCATGGCCACAATGACGAGATAACAGGGCCAATATACTTATTCGAAGGAGCACTTTGCGGGGTTTGGTTGGGAGTCATGCTTTCGCATTCACAAAAAACCAGAAATGCCTAGGTGTGCTCAGAGTTTTTTTTTCTCAAACTGTGTTGCCGAAAACACTTGTTCAAAGCCCTACACACATGGCTTTGTCGCCAGCACACTCACATCATCTTGCCGTTTGCTCTGCCTTTTGCGTAAGCACTTAGATATCCTCACTAGAGAGTGACTCCTGGACATGTGCTTTATTCAACAGTCCGAATTTTTTCTGCCCAAGAAGATCAACCATTTGCAGACCTGCCAATCTAGCAATATGAAAATTTGGGAGACCGCAGCGGAGGGGGGGGGGTTAGCATTTAAGAAATTATTGAGACTGGAGACTGAGATCAGAAAGAGGCAGGGGTGTTTATTTTGAGCTGCTTTGTTCTTGTATCATGAGAAACGCTACTTCTGGTTCTTGTACTGGAGAGAAGAGACCTTTTTTTCCCCTTGCCTTCTTTCGGTATGGTGGCGAGCACGTCTCGCGGCAAGCCTTCGTAAGCTATAAGCAACATTCTGGCAGCGCCCGGATGCGCATTTCCCACGGTACTATAGTGCCTAGAACATACTTAGCGGCACTCTACGGTATGATCACAAGGAACTGGAAGTACAATGGGGCGTGTTATTCTGCAGCTCCGCACCAGTAGCAGCAGAACGAACTGACATATGTGCGTTATTTAAAAAAATTAAAAACAAGACCTCTCAGAAATGGCGGCCACTTTTCGGAAGATTCGAAATAGCCTTCGTACAATTAAGAGATGTGGTCGACATTCGGGAGTCTACCGGACAATTCAGGAGAGTTGGCAGGTGTGCATTTGGCAAGCAATGATGCCACAACCAAAACTTCACAGCATCTAAGGCAAGAAGCTGCCCCAAAAAGGCTGTGATGAATGGTGCAAACAATACAGTTTCATACTAATAAATAATAGAGTGAAAACTGTCACCCAAGCAACAAGCCGCCATGGAAGCCTCTACAACAGCTGACAGTGTTCCATTCAAGCAACAGGCCACCATTGGGGCCTGTGTAACAGCTGACAGTGTTCCATTCTTACTTAACCTGGCTCACAACGTGGCTCCTTGTCACTCCTGGCAACAAAACCAGCAACAAAGGCAGCATTTTTTCTTTTTGTTTGTCCTTCGTGAAGCTTTAGAAGAATCCCTGACAAATCAGCCTTTCAAGAGTTATGCTTGTGTCTTGATAAAACAACTTTAAACAGTTTTTTAACGACATTATAGTTTTTCTCGGCCAAAAGCAAGTTTTAAGCCTGTTCATAGGCCATGCCAAATGAAAATCGAACACTTTTCCATGGTACGTGACAGCTTGGCTCCTAGTATATATTAGTATAAAAACTCTATGGTGGAGATGCTGTAGAAAATACGTGAGACCCCCCAGAGATCCTTTGCATGATTCACGACATGATGCAAGACAGACCGACCCACAGCACTGCCCACTACCCTCAAAAAGTGAAACTTGCAGAAATTACGCAAACATGCCCAGCACCGCAAAGGGAAAACTCATTAGAGAGAGAAATACACTGAATAAGCACAGCCAACTAAAAAATGCACAAGGTAGCAGCAGCAACACTGCACTCTGGGAGGGGTTACAATCAAAGCAGTG
This sequence comes from Haemaphysalis longicornis, assembly GCF_048455015.1. Lineage (NCBI taxonomy): Eukaryota > Metazoa > Arthropoda > Arachnida > Ixodida > Ixodidae > Haemaphysalis > Haemaphysalis longicornis. The sequence goes on from NW_027526460.1 coordinate 50,486,283, forward strand.
GCCCACAAAGCTGCAGCGGAGTTGAGCCCCTCCTCACCTCTGGGCCTTCTTGGAGGCTGCCCGCGACTTGAAGCTGCCCGTGCCCTTGCCCTTGGCCTTGGCTTTGGACTTGGCCTTGACGGGCAGCTTGACCTTGAGGTTGAGCCCCTGCTCGGAGACCTGAGGGGGCGGGGGCGTCACGTTCTCCTGCACCCCGGCCACAACCGGTGCCACCTTGATGCCCTTGGTGGGGCTCTGCCTGCCTTTCTTCGTCTCCTTCTCGCCCTTGGCCTTGCCGTTCAGCTTCTTCTGCACCAGGCAGGTCGAAACTCTTTCATCAATAATTTACGCCAGCTTTCAAAAGCACGGCGGTACGGCAATTCAACTGGCACGTCTAAATCAAACCTGTACACTCAACTTTTTCTGCACCAGATAGATGACTTTCCTTGGTTAATCATTTTCATTACCTCTCAGGCACAGCTAATTTGACGGATCAACTGTGATGTCTAATTCAAACCCATAAATTCAACTTTTTCTGCACCAGACAGACAACTTTCTATTGCCGACCATTCCCGTTAGCGATCAAGCATGCAATCTGGCATGTCCAATTCGAACCTGTACCGAGACTGGTCAAAACCTTCACCTAAGTTGTTTCATTCGCACCTCAAAGTGCCTTCCTGTATAACTGCGCTCATGCCGAAATTTTTTAAAAGACACGAAAGAGAAGCAAACCAAAATCCCGCCAGTAAAGAATACATCTTAGTTCTGATTTGAATATAAAGTCAAATACCACTTATTTTCCTTTCGCATTTTATTGAAAAGCTACAGCAATGCTGCCTCGGCACACATTACTGTATCCACCTTCAATCGGGTGACTTCATGCTCAAAGCGCACTCAACTTTGAACCACGGTAACGCAGTGCACATTATATCAATTCACCACTTCAAAATGTGCTTAATAGCATTCACCATTTAAAAGAATGCTTACTAACCTAACTGTATTCACTTTCCTCTTATTTAAAAGCACCAGTGCATAAACTAGAACAACTGAAACTGCAATAGTCGATCCATCTTTGTAGCAGTCACGCCATACTCGATTTAGCTTCTTTTCCTGCTCACAACATTCAGTCTACATAGTGAGCTTCCCTCACCTCTGCTGCCCGGACTTCCTTGGCCAAGTCCTTAAGGAGCTTCGGCACGTTAATCCCGCTGGGAATGGCATCCAACTTGCAGTTGGGCTGCAAGACGGGTAGAAGACCACACTCTTAGAATGTGTACACATTTATTAAGTTGTTACATAGTAACCGGCTGCGGTGGCTCAGTGGCTAAGGCGTTGTGCTGCTGAGCCCAAGGACGCGGGTTCGATTCCCAGCTGCAGCGGTCGCTTTTCTGATGGAGGCAAAAAGCAAAAACGCCAGTGTGTTCAAGATTTCGGTGCACGTTAAAGATCCCCAGGTGGTCAAGATTAATCCGGAGCCCTCCACTACGGCGCGTCTCATCGCCTGTGTAGCATCGGAGCGTTAAAGGAGTACTGACACCAAATTTTGATACCTAAAAAATGATATAATTGGCTTCAGTAGTTTGTACAGATGCCTCACAGAAATTTTTGCAGCGATCCGAGGCCGGAATCACATCTAAAATCGATTTTGATTGTACAGGCCGCGAGCTTCTACAAATCGGCAGCACTAGCGCAATCGCTATCGGCGTGACGAAACATTGGCCTACGTGTCTGGCCAGTTCACGGTGACGTCATATAGTCGTTTTCAGAACCGGAAACGATATCCTGCGCTGCTGTTGTCGGTGGTATTCGTTTGGGCAGGAGACGTGGGCGTAGCTGTGTGAGCAATGCTTGTAAAAGTTGCGTGTTCGACGTCTTTGCTCTTCAGTTCGTTGCCGGCGCATGGTGTTCGGCACTGGTGCCGAAAACGGCGTGGTGCGCGATGTCGACGGGCACCGTGGCGATGCGGCGGTGCGCGTCGCCGAGCTCGCCCAAGTTGTGCTGTGGCAAGCTCACGGTATGCGAAGTACTGCTCGTGGAAGCCTGCCCGAGCAAATAGACGACGACGCGCCAAGGTGCATTATTTTCCACGCGACGACATGCAGCGCTAAATGTGGACTTCGTGGAGTTCGTGCACGCCGGCGGCCGCAAGAACTGTCGCCCAAGCCAGCGGGCTCGGGGTTGCACGGGTCACCTTGGGTGTTGGGAACTTAGTATCGTGGCGACTATTTGATCGCTGGTATCTGTACAACTGCGAATGACCATCCCTTACACAACTTTTCACCACACTATCATCCCCTTTTTCGCATATGAAGCTTTATTTTGGCAATAATTTCCGTTTCTGCGATCGGTGACCAAGACATCTGCCGCGGCCTGTTTTGATTCTAGCGCGCAGGTGGCGCCATCTTTTGACCGCTCGCCGCACCGTGGTGCCGACAGTGCTGGGTCGGAGCGCCGAACCTCCGCTGCTGGTCAGCGTAGGCTTACCATCGCGGCAAATATCTGAACGCCACTTTTAAATTATGCGCTGATAACAACTCCTACCACAATTTTCAACACACTAACATCTAGTTTCTCGCATGTAGAGCTTCTTTTTCGTGATCAGATTGATTAGAAGAGTGGCGACAAGCTGTTGCTATCACGGTCTGCGCCGGTTCGAGCCGCAGTGATATTAAAAAACGGACGACGGCAAAGACATCACCGGCCCAATCGCCTGGCCAAATAAAGTTGTTCTGTCTGTCGGGTGGCAGTGACTCATCCGAGTCTGAAGATTCAGACGACATGTCGACTGCGCGGGCGAGTCGCAGAGCATGTGCAATCGTAGCAGACGATGCGGCGAACGCATGGAGGAAAGAAAAACGTCCCTGACGTCACGGGCGAGATCGTGACGTAAGACTGCCCGCTTGCAGGCTGGCCTTCGAACGGCCATTTTCCCGCGCGGCGACCAAATTTGAAATTGGTTGCAATAAACGTGCTATAATTAATTCTGTGTTGGCGGCTGACGGCTTTCGGTTCGATTTTCGTAATTACTGGGCCAATAGGTATTCTTTACAGCATAAAAACTGAAAGCGAGAAATTTCGTGTCAGTACTCCTTTAAACCTCACAGTCAATCAATCAATTCAATTAATACAGTCTACGCCCATTACAACGGACCCTCTGAATCCGGAAAAAAACGTCCGCTGTAGCCAAAGTATGCAGTATCCAACAGGGGGGGGGGGATGAGCCCTAAAGTGGGTACTTTGACGTTATTGCATATGCATAGTACAGTTAAACCTCGATGTAACGAAGTCGGTAAAATTCGTAATTTACTTCGTTACATTGAAATTTCGCTACATTGAAATTCGCGGTTTTAATGAAGTGTTCATCCCGTGAAACATTTCCGAAAAAAAAAAAAAAAAAAAAACGTGGCGCGCATACACGGCTGGCGCACTCTTTCTGTTTTATCAGAGCTTAATTGTCTACGCGGGCATGAGAGTGAACCGCATGGAGCGTTTTCTCCCCGCAAAAGCGCGCCCCGCAAGCCACAGGCGCGCTGACGCAGCCGCGGAGTCAACCCGCGCGATGTGAGTAGCTCCAGCGACCGCTTCCGCTCGCTGAAACGCAACTCGAGAGGCAAACGAGAGGGGCATGCGAGAAAAAAAGCGGGTAACGTGGGCGAAATTTTCAGTGTAAAGCGTCATACGCGCCGCTTACGAAGGCGCCCATCAAATATCCTCGGCATGCCCGAGCGCTTCGAAGCTCCCGCCATAGGGAGCGCGCCTCCCCATTGGCAAAAAGTCGCTTCCTGGCGCAGAAGCCGCCGCCGGCGCGCAATCGCGGACGCGGGTATGAAAAAAAAGCGCGCACAAGGCCCATAAAGATTCACAAATGCTTGCTGGAACGATGAAACCCAACAAGCATGAGCGAACTCGAACGAAGGGCAAAACGGCGGCATGCGGCGGCGGCGGCCCCGCAAGAGGCGATTAGGCTTACCACCGCGGAGGATGTTTGATGGGCGCTTTCGTAAGCGGCGCACATGACGTTTTACTGTGAAAATTTCGCCAACATTATCCGCTGTTTTTATCTCGCGTGCCCCTCTCATTTTCTCCTCGAGTTGCGTTTCAGCGAGCGTTTGGAAGCGGTCGATGGATCTACCAACATAGCGCGGGTGGTCTCCGCGGCTGCGTCAGCGCGCATGTGGCTTGCGGGGCGCGTTCTAAGTTTTTGCGGGGAGAAAACGCTCCGTGCGGTTCACGCTGATGCCCGTAGTACGATTAAGCTCCGACAGAAACAGAAACAGTGCGCCAGCCGTGTATGCACGGCACGCAGTTTGTAGGCAAGGGGCTCGCTCACAGACCCGTGTCTCGCTGCATCCGCGGCAATGGGCGACCCGTGTTGCCGTTCGCGTTAAATTGAGACCCCATTTCGGCGCTTGCGTCTCCCAAAATATACCTCTACAACATAAATTTCGTGCCCAGTTCTCCATGAAACTTCGTTACATTGAAATTCCGGGAAACGGGACTTCGTTACACAGAGGGTGAAAATACATGGTGTGCATACACTTGAAGTTACGAAAAATTCCGTGGTTCGTTACATCGAGGGTTTCGTTACATTGAAGTTCGTTACATCGAGGTTTAACTGTACATACACTTTGTTCTTTCTACACGCCTGCAGCACCTCTGCACAGTGTTCGCGCAAGGGCAAAGAATCGCGTAAACACCGTTTCCAAAGCTTAGCACCGGCACTTGTAAAAGGCCTAGCGCATGCGGTCAAGCGTGTAAAGACGCATAAGCTGAGCAAATAAAGCAAGAATATAACTAGGCACAATTATTAACCAGCTATAAAACATCAGTCGTGGTCATCTGAATTAGCTAGGCTCTTTTAAATCCCTCCACGACGAGGCAGGTTTTCCCGAGACCGTTTGTCAATCAAACCAGATCGCTGCCTGACGTTCCCCCGAGGCAGCTTCCACATTCTTAATGATTTTAGTCTGGTCATTGAAACAGCTGTAATGAAATAATCTGATGACGGACAGCTCTGAAATCGAAAGTTAGACCAGTTGGACTGCGCACGGTTACCGGCAGATTGCACATAATGGATGGGAAACAACCCCCCTACTTGAGGCATTTCTTACCTTTTTCACCGAATGGAACGGGAACAATGCATGCGTGGGAATAATAAAGACCGAACTTCACTGAACCCGAGTTTTTTTATTACATAAAAAAACTGACGAGGGCAGACTCGCATCCGGGTGCACAACTTTGAGTATTCGATAGCCCTGTTTTCAATCTCACCGGAGTCGCGTTTATCGGCAGTGGCCTTGTTCTTGACGGTAGAGCGGACCGTCTGCTTAGACAGGCCTGTATTTCTGGCAATGTCGGCCTGTTTTTCCCCATGTTCGACAGCGTTAATTACGCTTAATTTATCCGACAGTGAAATCAGCTACCCTGCCGCTTATGCCGCTGGCCGCACAAAAAAAAAAAAAAAAAAAAGCCACTGGCACTGGCTTGGCTGCGCCAATGACCCGGCTGCCAGCAAGTTGCCAGACATAACAGTTTTCTTGCCAAAATAAACACAAAAAAAAGCATATCGGGTGCCGGCCCCGCGGAAGTCCGCTATAAACATTCAGTCGAAACAATTTTCGCCTAAAATTTAGTCTGTTGTAGCCAATAGCCTGCTCTAGCCGGGTCCGTTATGAGCGTAGTGGACTCCATTTAAAATGCATGGGGACCAGACAAACCAACAGAAATGGTCTGCTGTAACCAAAAGTCCGTTGTTGCCGGATACGCTGTAACGAGCGTAGACTGCATATAGTAATGAAACCAGAAATGATAATAAAATTGATTTTTGTTTTTTGGCTGGCCCACACACCTACTTTCCTTTGCACACTGGATAGCGGCAACCTGCCCCAAATAAAATATACTGCCCAAAAGCGGTTCGCCCACTTAGAATGACCAAGCACAGACTACTTTTTAGACACTAGGACAGCAACAAGGGCAGATAACATTCCTACCATATTTTTAGCGCGATACGTATAACTGATAGCCAAATACCTATGCGTACTTTCTAACAAGTCACTATCAACAGGCATTTTCCCACAAGAACAAAAAATGGCAAATGATGTCCCCGGGCATAAATTGGGGAATACGGAAGATGTTACAATCTTTCACTCTTTTGCTTTGGTGTACACAGTATGTAGAACACAAGAGCATATCATTATCAAACCTTTTACACCTATCCTTGAGAGTGAACGTATAGTATTGTAGAGTCAGCACGGTTTTTGGCGAGGTCCATCAACTGTGATGCAGCTACACAAACTGACACAAGATTAACAACCAAAAGCAAGCTGACCTAATATATTAAAATTTTTCTAACGTCTCTGACACAGTATCTCGTGTAAAACAACAAAACAAGCTGGAAAATGTCCTGGGCAGCTGTGTTGTCATTAATTGATCAAAGTGATTAACAAATTGCCTGCAGTACATAAAGCTTCACAATTAGAAATTCACTATCACTCCGGTAACATCACGAGTTCTACAAGGCTCTGTTCTGAGTCCTATTCTCTTCCTCATCTTTACTGACAATTGCTGTAAAAAATATCAGCTAGCATAGAACTATTTCCTGATAACTGTGCAGTTTTAATTTAAAACTGCACAGTTTTTAATTTAATGATCATCTAGTGGGTTAATTTTGTGGTAAACAGTTTACCACAAAATTAACCCACTAGATGATCATTTCTAAACAGTGCTTTGGAAAATGTGCACGACTTGGAAAAATGAGATGCTCTAACATAAAAAAACTGTTTGCTCCCGACTGACTGCAAGCAGAAAAAAAAAAAAAAAAAAAAGCAATTTAGACTTCTTGATGTCAGTATAACCCCCTTACATGTGTAACTGAACGTAATTACCTAGCAGTAACAATAACCAATGGTCACAGATGGGAGGTCATGCATCGATTGATTGCAGCGTTTAACACGCCGATGCAATGCAGGTGATGAGGCGCGCTGTAGTGAAGGGCTTCGGATTAATTTTGACAACCTGGGGATCTTTAATGTGCACCGAAATCTCGCACACACGGGCGTTTTCGCTTTTCGCCTCCATCAGAAAAGCGGCTGCCGCGGCCGGGAATCGAACCTGCATGCCCGTTCTCAGCAGCACAACGCCTTAGCCACTGAGCCACCGCGGCGGGTAGGTCACGCATCAACATCACATCTACCACTCTGAAAAGACTGTTCATACCCTGACAGCACCTGCAACAGGCCCCAACTCGTGTAAAGCTCTTGGCCTACACTAATTATGTTCGGACTGTACTAGACCGTGCTAATATAATCTAGCCACCTTTTACTAAGGACATAAGAAATAACTTAGAAGGTATCTAAAGAAAAGCGACCATGTTAAGAACCAATACAAAACAACAAACTCATCAACTGAGCTATTAAAACAAGCTGGCCTAATCACTGTTGAGAACCAAAGCCGGATGGCACGCTTGAAATTCATGTAACACTTTATTCACGGTCCGTTTAGACTAGGCGGGAAAAAAATCTGGCAGTCCCGTTTATGCAGATAACTCCTCTGACGCCACCACATGCACACAAACAAAAAAAAAAAAAAAAACAGACTGGAGTGGAGTTAGAAGTAAGTGGCGAAAGATTGGCTGGGTTCAGCTACCCTCTATACGTAGCTACATGGAGCTACACTCTTGCTACTCTCTCGCATCTACCGACATTGGTAAAGGGTACACGGCACATTGGAGGTAGCAAAAAAGAGTCGCTCTTGCAGCAGAGCAAGCGTACAGTGTGCTATTGTGTGAAGCACAGCTGAAGTGACAATGGCAGGGGCAGGGGTGGCGGCAATGCAGGAGGAGCAGCGTCAACGCCCTTGGACTGTACCCAGCTTCGCTGGTCATCCCTCTTCACAGAGTGGAAGGGCCCAATGTTTTAGATGCGAAGCAGCTTATGGTGGCGCCTGTTCCCTCCGCCGTTGTGTGGGCGCCGTTGTGCGGCGTCCACACCCCCACTGCGCATGCCTGGCCAGGCACCGCTGATGACGATTGTGGCAGGATGCCCCTAGGGATTGGCCAACCAAAGAATCCATCACGAGATAGCTTCGCGTTCAACCACCGTCGTCATCTTCCCGTAGGGGAACCCTGAGTAGTATGCGAGGCATTCCTTCTCTCCTCTCCGACACTCCTCTCCTCTCCTCTCCGGGATTGCGCAAGGAATCACAACACCTTCGGCTCCGCGCGCAATAATGCGAACCAGCTTAGGGTTAGAGACGCGACGGTAGCCGCTGCATACTTTGCTGGGGGCGCCACTGTAGCTCCGCGGTATAAATGACACGCGCGCGCGCTCCGCTCCCCTCATTCTCCTCCCGCAATGCTACGATCGAACTGAAAACTAATGGGAACTTGAGTCGACCCCATGGCTGCTTCACATACTACTCAGGGTTCCCCTACGGGAAGATGGTGAAATTTTTTTTGTGCTGTGACTAACATAAAACAGAAAGGAAACGCAGTTACCCACAACAGTTAGCCTACCCCAGTGGGGGGAAAAATTATACATAAACAAATCAGTGCACGGTTAAAACATACGTTAGGAGCACAACGATGTGAAAGCCAACCTCTTGAGTCCAGTTCTTCAGTGCGGCTGCCAAGGCCTTAGCTCCAACCACCAGGAAGCTTGGAGGTTTGAACTCGGATGCCGTGGCACCTGCAATGTTTGGCAGTTAAGAAACAAGGGCTGTCACCCCAGCTCACCTCCACAGCAATTCCCATTTGTTTAACAAAATGCAAAGTAAGTTTTTTAAAATTCAGTTGAAGCAGCACATTACAATGAACTTGTGTAATCCTGCAAAAGGCCTCTTGCAAGTCAGGTATGCAAACTCCAAAATAGAATGAAATGGGTGCTAGCGCCAACCAAAAATAATGCTAGCCTTAGCAGTGCAACTTTCTGTCCACAGTGTTTCGGGATAGGGAAACGCTCACCAAGTGTGACTCGCTATCACAAAATGTTGGCAACACTGAAGCCAAGTTACTGATTCTTTTACAAGCCCATCCATTGTGCAGGTGAAGTTGAAAAGTGGAGCCTCTTTAAAGCGCTTTCTGCTACGGGAGAAGATCCAATATAATCCCCATCATACAACACATGACAACCAAAAGGCTGATTCACATGACGCGGTATGCACTTGTTGTGCATGTGTGACCGGCTGATGAACAATTCCTTTTAAGGACAATGAACAATTCCAAACGTGTCACAATGCGTGCAGTATTTTCCCTTTTCTTTCAAAGCAACAAGTCCCATTACAACTTCTGTTATTGCGGCTCTGCAGAGGACAAAGGCAATGCTACTAGACATGTGGGTTTCGCCCCATGAGCCACGGCACTCCTTACAGGGCAACGTTAAGAGGTCCAGAAGCACTCACTTCTCAGCTGTTCGATCACGTACGAAGCTGCAAACCAGTGGGAGGTCTCAAACGAGGGGAACTTGTACTTGTGGGGGGCATCAATTCTCTTCTCTAGCTCGTACACTCTGCAAGATGAGGGAAAAGGGACAGAAGAGACCGTCGGTAACCATCAAAACAACGTGCACAGGCAACAAGACCTCCTTCGAGACAATTTGAAGGGGTCTTACGTCAAGAAAATTCAATCTGAAAATATGTTTAACATTCAATTTCACTAAACAACAGACGCATTCTCCTCTTTGCTTGTCAGGACGCACGATGCCGTTCATGCAAGAAGTAGCTTCATGCAGCACAAACAAGATGAAAAAAAAAAAAAAAAGTTTCTTATTTTTGTTCATTTTGGCTTCAAGAACAAAAAGAAGCCACGTGGTTAGCCAAGCCAAGTGGGAGAGGAACGTTGCCAGCTGCTATGGTGGTGGCACCTACGACAGCATGCAATTGCAGTGACAGATTTTCCTCTAGTATATACTAGTTTGAAATTCGATGGCCTCGAGGCCATACTGCGAGGAAGTGGCAATTAGGGCTCGCAAGAAAAAAAGTTCAGAGACGCAAAAGCGCAAACTGCAGCAGGACAGGAGAGCGGGGTGGAGGCGGCGGCACGCACTGTAGCTGGAGGCCAATGTTGAAGCTGTGCAGGAAGTTTCCGCCGAAGACCATGGAGTCGACGGAGGTGTACACGGCGTGGATCCAGCCCGTGGGGATGAACAGGGTCTGGCCCGCGCAGAGGGTGAGGCGGTAGCAGGCGTCCGCCTGGTCCCCAAAGAAGGTCTCGCTCTGGTTGGCCGAGGCCATCCAGTGCTCGTACAGGCTCAGGTTGGCCGCCGTGGGCCGGATCAGGTAGAACACCTTCTCCCCCTGTCGGAGGGGGACAAGTGATGGCGCATGGCCGCTTGAGGAAAGAAGGGGCAACACGCACAACAGCAGCAGAGATGGCTCCCACCACAGTGCAAGTTCGTTATTGCATGTCTCGTTAGTTTGAAACTTTCTAATCATTCAAACTGATTGCCCCGATTTGGTAACACCTCCATAGATATTGCAGTTTAAGGAAAGAAGAGGCGACAATAACAACAGCAGCAGCACAGATGGCTCCCGCCACAGTGGAAGTTCGTTAATGCATGTCCGTTAGTTTGAAACTTTCCAATCATTTAAACTGGTTGCCCCGATCTGGAAACACCTCCAAAGATATGAGTGTCAAAAGTGAACATTTTGTATAGAATTTTTTTTTAACCAATCATTCAAATTGCACACCCCATGCAAGAGGTCTAATTAAATGACCAATAGCCCTAGTTGTACTACACCTAGCCACATCCCCACAGTCTCCAGATGTTCTGATGCTGGAAAGAATGAACTTATGCAAAGCACAGATGGCAAAAGAACCGCGGGGTTACGCTGCTTGCTGAAGTGAATGTCAGCGGGTGCCCAGAGCTGGGTCATAGTAACAACAGAGCGGTCTGAGTGTTCAAAACTATGACACACTCTTGAATGGAAGCTGTCTTACCCGATACGGATGATGTGTCACTTTGCTAATTTTTATCATGCTCGTCAGTGAGTTTGGTTGCTCGCAGTTTGTTGATTTGAAATTTTTTGCAAATGGACACATCTGAGCACTGCAGTTGACAACCGTCTCTTTCTTTTCTGCACCCCTCTCATCTCATCTGACTTTTTTTTTTATTTACACCAACATTCATGTGTAGAAGATATGGCACACGTCACGAACTCACTAAGAGCGGTCCGAACAGGCCTGACACAGCTCTGCACTATCCATCCTAAATGTAGCTTCAGTTCTGAGCTTACCCGCAGTACGTGGTACCAGACGGAGGAACCGCCGAAGTCGATGTGGAAGTCGGTGAAGCTGTTCTCGGTGCTCATGAGACAGTACTTCATGACGGCCGGCCGCTGGTGGGAGCCGATATTGGGCACATGCGACGGCCAGCAGTTCTCCACCCAGCTGATGCGCTGCACCAGCGATGGCGGCTTCACAAAGTCCGACAGCCTGCAGGTTAAACAGTAACAACTGTACCCTCTAGGACGAGCAAATGCCTTTGCAACATGCCGCGCAACCCAGAACACAGGCCCATAAATCAGGACATCATTCATCAGTTAGAACAAGACGTGCTGACCATCGCCTCTAAGGACAAAAGGCAAACCACAATCACTGGTTTTTAACACGAAAGTGTTGTACTCCCAGAGACACCAAGATTTTGATGACGCCATATCCATGACGGATATGACGCCAGCACAACAAACACAGGTGAAACGCCAGAAAAAGTTTCATTGACGTGGATGGTGCTGCCGTCTAGGAGAGGTGAAGCGAAGTAGTGCATCATGATGCTAACTAGCACCGATAGTCGGCGTAAGCTGCGTCGTAGCGACGGCGATGGGCGAACGGCACGAACGGCGACTGATTTGCTGTGAAGAGAAATGCCAGCGGGTAGCGGAACGCGTTCACGCGTGCACAGTTCAAGCTACAAATTCTACCTCTCGCGCTCCACAAGCTGAGCTCATCACAACGCAACCGTCTGCCATATACGTCACAGAGTAACCACGTGGTCGCACCTGCCCTGAAGCGACCCACTAGCAGGACGTCACTCGCCAAGCACACCCACAAGACAGCCAGCATCCCGCAAATCATGCTCCTTTCGCTGCAGATTTCGCTGCACATTACACTTTCGTGCTTTACCAATTGCTATGACAGGGGAATCAACCCCAGTTTTTTCAAGCATCACAGTGTTGACACACCCTACGGCTTCCCAGTTGCAGTATACTGTTGTTGTTCTACACTTTTGTCAGTTTCAACTTTCATTCATTCAAACTGAGATGGCGTGGTGTCCCCTTGTGGTTCAAATTAACAAGCTTTTACTGTATCGTATGGCCAGGGTGTCACTACTTGCACCAATAGGAGGGGGAGTGGTTTCACGTATGGAGGCGGTTTAAAGCATTTAAGGTAGCCAGGTCCCTTGCCAAGGGTTAGGCTTACTATTATGGTGCGTGTTTGGCGCTCATTTTCACCAGCGGCACAGATAAAGAGTCGTAGCATGATTTTGAAACACCTCTTTTTTTGCATCGGAAACTTCGTTTTCGCCCAGAGTACCACTGCCACAAGTAGTAGCGAGCTACAGTCGAACCCGACTTTGTCGAACCCGTTTACATCGAATTATCCTTTATATTGAACTATTTCTGGACACGGTACATTTACAATGAGAATATATAGCAAAAGCTATGCTTACATTGCACAAAAATACCAGTGACAACCAATATATTGAACGCCAAATGCAACAGAAGTGCTCCCTCAAGTTGGATTTCCCTTGAGGCGGAGGAGAAATTCTGCTGGCAAATTCATCAAAATGACGCTCCTGGGCAGCCAGCGGCTCTTTCTCCTCCCTCACCTCGCTCACCTCCCTCTCCCATAGAAGAGTTTGGGCGACTACATTGTCAACATCGCACCGAGCACAAGTGAAAGCGGGAACAAGGAAAGCAGCTACGATCCTTTGCCCACAACATCCAAAGAAGTGATTGGTGCACCCGCACTAGTCCAGCGCTTCTTTGCAAATGTAAAAGATTGCGGCCTTAGCTACTACAACCCTTTATACAATGTGGAGAAGTGTCTCGCGCAGCGAGGTTGTTCAGGCAGTAGAAGATGCAGGACTATTTCGTGCGAAAGTAAGGCAGTTTCACCAACAAAGTGTTTTTATAAATGCTATGTGCTTTTATGACGTCAAATTCCTTAGCTTGCTGATATAGAATTATGTGCTATATCAAACTGATAGGTGCTTTATTGCGAGTTCGATATAACCAGGTTTGACTGTACTAGCACTGCTTAGTGGCTAAAACCAGCTCCACGTTGCCACTGGTTTGCATCGACCCGAATCACACGACAGAACTGCGCAGTAGACCAATTTTTTTTTTATCATGACTTATCTTGCCAGTATTTATTTCATTTAGAGTACTATATCACTAGTGGAATTTTAAATGCACTCCAGGTATTAACGGTGAAGCTGTTTAAAAGCTTGAGTTCCATCCATCCATGCCTGGAGTCGCTCAAAACTCGGCACAGCAAAGTGGAGAGGAGGAAAATGATAGGCCGAGAAACGCGCAGGGAAATGGCGAGGAGGCACAGAGCCCACAAGCAGGTGTGAGAAGTTTGCACCTAAAAAAAAAAAAACACTTCCTCTGGTTGGGATTGAACCTGTGTCCATCGCATTATGAAACCAGCATTTATCCAACTGCACTAGCATCACATTTGAGGCTCACAGCAGCATTTCCTTTGGGTTCGTAGTGCAGGCATTGGCTTTGGACTTAGGCTGAGTTGAAGTGAACTTTGACTTTGGACTTCGGGGTTTAGATTTTGGACTTTGGGAGGGTGGATTGTAGACTTTGATTTGACTCAGTTTGCATGGAGAAGACCACCAGCTCCGCTGTTTCCTGTTCCGCTGTTCACATTTCAATTTTGAAGGAGGCTGCATTTTTTTTCTGCATTCGTTTAGTATTCCTAGTAGTATGGGCTGCGTTTTAGAGTAAGATGCGCTGATTTAGAGATCCCGTGTTTTTGACGAGTACGTTTTTGTTCTAGTTTGCATTTTACATTTCTTCCAAGTTGCCCTGAGCACAAGCTTTTCATTTTCAGACTTTGCTTGCATGTTATTACCCACATCCATGTATCCGACTGTTTCTTATTTTTTTCACTGCGATTCCCCACTTGCAAAGTTCACAAATGACCAGTTTTGAGCAAAACAAATGGCCAGTTTTGCTCATCTCGGCTGTCTACTGGAACAATTTATTGGTGTTGGCCCCGTCATGCGCCTCATTTATGCATTTGCAGGGTGTCTGCAAAATCTGGGTTTCTGCTGTCTGTGTATAGCGATTGCCTAGACACATCAAGTTAAGAGGCTTGATGTAAATCTTTTGTAACTCGAAAATATTTCCAGTTTAGACTTCTATGGTTGTCGAACCTGTTTTCTAGTAAATAAGAAAATACTTCTCCTAAAATTTAAGAATTTCTTCATTTCAGATATAAAAGCCCATCTTCACAAAACAGGCTTTCATAAAAAAAAAGATCTTAAAGGCCGACTGCAATTAAATTTTTGGGCCCTAAAAGGCCAACTGCACTCAAATTTCACCTCGGCCAAACTTACTTCGAACGTACAATACGTACCACCAAACCAACTGGGACATGAATGGTAGCCCCGTTAATGCAATGTTACTTATTTAGAAATGTTTAAAATAGCTCCATTTCAGGCAATGCTGCACCTGCCGGCGGATTGCGCTACAAGCCACGAAGTGGAAGCGACATTGCGGCCGGCCCACGCTCTTCTCGATTTCGGTTTCAAAATCTCAGATTTTTCATGGTCGTTTGCGCAGCGGATACGCGTATTTCAGCTGTCATATTTTGTATCTCACTGTCTTTTTAGGCAGACTATACGGAAATAAAGTTTCCAAGAGGTTGAAATTTAAGTGCAGTTGGCCTTTAAATTTTTCTGGCAGTATTACCTTAAAGAGGAAAAATCTGGAGGCCCAAATATGCGCCCCTGTGAAAACTGTTCTTTTTCAAACCGAAACTGGAAAAAGGGCAGACATTACGGCCAGCCAGAAGTGAGTCAAGAATCGAGTGGAAGCAGCCGGCAGATTCGCCTGCGGCCGCCTGCGAAGAGACAGCACACACTCTTCAAATTTGCCCCCTTTGTCTCCCAGAGGTTTTTCAACTTTCTTGCATTTCAGGAACACGTGAAAGCCATTATTTATTCATGCAAGAGGCTGGAATTACACTGTTCACTTGCGTGAGGCCCCGCGTTTAAGGGCTACTGAGGAGAGACGAGGGGAGCAACGGGAGTCCCGAACCTTAATGTCACATCCGGAAGTTCGCCGCAGGGGCGACCAGTGGCGGTGCCATCCTGCTAGGTGCTGCGTCGGCTGGTGTGGTGTGTTTCAAATAATTTTAATAAAAATACTGCGCACTTATGGAGTTTAAAATTCGAATCACCAGAGACTTCAGTGGCGTATAGCACACATTGAAACAGAATTTGGGGCAGGTAGATTTTCACTGCAGTTGACCTTTAAAGGGGCACTGACGCAAAAATCTTCTATCCTGTTATTTTTGTTGTGATAAGTAGCTAATAAACTATTTATCACATGTGAAAACCTCATTTGCTTCAGTGCACGACACTTGTTTAATTAGAGATGTTTTTAATCTGGCCAGTCGAAGTTCCGGTTTCAGCGGGTGCCGCGAAAGGTTGGATTTTACATAAACAAACCTGTCCACATGACTGTCGGACGGATATCACAGAGCAGAGCTGCTGTAGCACTGTCGATTCTGTGTCGGCGGCAGTTTCTGCTAATGCCCCTACGTACAGATCTCATCAGACGCCTAATTAAAAGCGACCGTGGACTTGATGCAGGTGCTGCGAGTGCCAATTGCTGCCATGGCTAAAGAACGGCACGCGATACTTGAGACAGTGGGTGGGGAGACGCTCGATGGGAGAAGCCGGCCGGCCAGCGTACAGGTCCGCCTACACATAAGCTTGACACTGCGGCGGACATTCGATTGCTGCTCAGTGCACCTGTCGTGTGCCCGATGCGTTTTTGCGTCCAGTGTAATAAAAAGCAATAAAATTGGGGTGCCTGGAATCGCTGTAGAACTTAGGTCGCGGCCATCTGCCCAATGAGCCAACAAAATCCCGGCGCCTCCGCCGGCAACGATCGGACGGTTTGTAACTCGAGAACAAAAGCACCGACCTCTGATCAAAGCGGCAAGACGGTGAGAAATGCCGGCAGTGCGGAAGCGGCCAACACAAACTCATGACATGTTTGGATGTTGTTTACGTATTACACATCCAAGTAGATGTCGATCTCACGAGGACCTCCGCTGGCTGCTCGGTTGCGTTTCCCGCACTTTAAAATTGATTTTAAATATGTTCTAGGCTGTATTTGCTGCTGATATATCGCACATGATGTATGTGTGTTCACACCAATCTATCTCCCAACTTATCTCGCCTTCAAAATTTTGGGTCAGTACTCCTTTAAGCAAATCTGAGCAAATATTTTGCTTCTGCCGAATAGAGCTTTGCGTTGCAACCAAGAGACTCACTTATAAACCCTATATTGTTAAAGGTAACTCTTATTTAGCTTCATTTGTAAGTTAGCTCATAACATTCTTAATTAAATCAAAGCTCCTGCACAATAAAAAATCAGGAATTCAGAGAATTGTCCACTAATGCGAAGCTCGCTACTCCGCTTGTCTTCAGTGCGAGTTCTCCAGAGCCAAATTTTTTGGTTTTTCTAAATCATGTCTGACCAACTATCTCCATTTACGCTATTATAACAATTACAGGTGTTACTTGCGCCAAACGTGCATTTGTTTTGTAAATGAAGGGCGTTTGCAATTTTCGCTTTTTTATATTTTTCTTATTTTCTTGTTTTTTATAATTCTGTTCCACCGAATATCTCCATTTACGCTATTATAACGATTACAGGTGGAACGTCTGCAAAATCTGCATTATTGTAGAAATGCTGGGCATTACACGATTCGCCATTTTCCATATTTCTTTATATTTTTTCCATTTAGTTTTTCAAAATTTTGTTCTACCAATTATCTCTATTTACACTATTATAACGGTTACAGATGGAACTTCTGCGATATCTGCATTATTGTGGAAATTCAGGGCGTTACACGGTTCGCCAATTTCCGTATATTTGTATATTTTTCCTATATTTTGTTTTTTCAAAATTCTGTTCAATCAATGATCTCCATTTGCAACGATTACAGGTGGAACTTCCGCAAAATCGACATTATTGTGGAAATGCAGGGCGTTACACGGTTCCCCATATTGCATATATTTTTATATTTTCCTATTTTTTAGTTTCTCAAAATTTTGTTCAACCATTTACGCTTCTATAACGATTAAAGGTGGAACTTCCGTGATATCTACGCATTAAAAACCGTAAACAATATCCAAAAGAGATTATCCCTCTTTCCGTGGTAAGAAAAAAAATATGCCAACAGCAGCTAGTCAAAGGGTTAAAAAAGTTCCCCGCAATAGCAAGCATAATGGCACATGCGCACTTGCCTCGTGTCCGAGAACTCCAGGCTGATGACGTTGAAGACCTTGGAGCGGTCGTAGCTGTTGAAGTAGTCCACCCACTCCGACATGGTCATCTTGAGGTCCTCCTGCTTCCTCACGTCGATCACATCCAGCATGAAGTCCGGCCCTGAAAAAAGAAGACGAAAAAATAAACCCATAGGTGCAAGGAGCGCCTGCACTGACAGCAAGTTCCAGCCACCACTTGTACTGAACATTACTACAGAGTCACACAAGGTGCGGCCTGTTTTATTTATGGAAGACTGCAAGAAACATAGAACAACTTTTGTGCTCAGTTTGCCTTTCCATTTTTATCTAAAGCAAAGCTTATATGGTTTTCATTCCATGTATTTTTTGGGTCAGCAAACAAACACTTGCGAGGCTCTGTGTGTCTTCGAAGCACGAGGCGTGGGAAAATGAATGTCCCAGTGTATGTGTGCTATTATGCTCGGGGACAACTTTCTGTAGCAATGCAGTCAAGGCTACGGAGCCGAACCCCGCCATTTCGCTCCGCCACTGGAAGTAGTTCAACAAAAAATAATTGGCTGGCTGTAACCTAAGCAATTCAAAATAAATATTTCTTATTTTTTAGCCCTGGATTGATAATAGCACTAAATTACTACATTATTTTTGTTTTCAGGGATTTTGGTTGCGTCCTTTGCCACTAGCAAAGTGCTCTTCCGAAAAAAAAAAAAAAACATGGTGTCCTAGTCGACGACACCTTTCTTTACCTCCAATAGCTCACCACTTCCTTCTCAGCATAGGATTTTTAAAGGGACAGACAACCGATTTTTGTTGCGTATATGTTCTCTAGCTCATATGAAAGCCAGAGTTTTATATAGCCCAGTAACCACAAGCAATTTCTAGACAAATTGGCGGAAATAATTTTAATTTGGCAGCAAACTTCTTGAAATCGGAAGGGTTTTGGTTCGTAGTGTCGACACTTGACTCTACAATATGTGTCCCTGTCACGTGACCTGCAAACCTAGCAGCTACTGTAACTGCTGAAACGTTTATTTACGTATTGAAAACCTTTTAACGCAAGTATTTCTACAAGGTTAAATTGTATATGTATTTCTAAACATTATTTTGAAAATTTTAAAGACATGCCACCCGCCGTCGCTGGGTTGCTCTCAGTGTGGCTAACTGAGCCTCCATGCCCAGAATCAACGGCAGCGTTCAGTAAACAGACCCAGTTAAGGAGCTTTGACTATTCTGCCCGAGTCAGGGGCGTTTGTTCTGCCAAAACATTGGATTTCAGTTTCCAAACATGCCAACGGCAGCTTAAAAAAAAAAAAAAAAAATGTCGCGCCCAGGGAGAATCAAACCTCCCACCTTCACAATGTGAAGCCAGATTCTACCTATCGCCTATCCCAACAAATGGCGCATTCATGCAAAATAGACCGTTGCATCAAAAAAACACATAAACGAACAGGAAAGCCTGCGATTCAGCTGGGGACAAGTTTTTAAATATTGTTTTTCATTTCGCATACAGACAAAAGTATGTTTGTGCGCTATTCTGTGTCATGGTTGCCAGCATTATTTTTGGGAGGGACACATACAGCTCGTAGATCTAAAAATTTCGATTTAAGAAGTTCTAGGGCGGTGTCAGCAAAACCGTTTCTCGTCAAGGTGTTTTAAGTGATGCCCTTTCATTTGGGTAGAATATATACTCGACAAAAATTGGTTGTCTGTCCCTTAAGAAGCTTGAGAAGCGAAAGCTGCCAAACAAGTGAAGCAAGTGGTTTGCGATGGGTACATTTAAGTGAGATTGATGCAACCGGGACTCTTTGTCGCTTACGCAATTCATTCAGATAGCCAGCTTGCCAGCATAAGCAAGCGTGTGTAAGCGTGTGTGCGTGCTGCTCTTTC
Organism: Haemaphysalis longicornis; assembly: GCF_048455015.1. Classification (NCBI taxonomy): domain Eukaryota; kingdom Metazoa; phylum Arthropoda; class Arachnida; order Ixodida; family Ixodidae; genus Haemaphysalis; species Haemaphysalis longicornis. The sequence continues at coordinate 50,505,641 of NW_027526460.1, forward strand.
GGTATACGGTACTTGAGCTATGTAAGCCCGCTTCACATGCTGATGGTGCTGCCCAGTTTTCAGCTCCAGAAAAGTTTACAAATCAGTACATGCCCTCAAAACTGCGGCACTGACAAAATTCACTTCGGGACTATACAAAGTTGGAAGGTATTTCCACGGTTGGTCCGAGTTCGACAGTCAAAGCATCTGCTTGCGTTTACTAACAAATTAAGCGTGGCCATTTTTTTACAAATACAGTATTTTTATGACACAGGGAAGACATTACCTTGTCTCAAAACATTTCAAAATGTAAAGTATCTACAGGGCAGAGAATAAAGCATTTATAATAACCAGAAGCAGTAAAGATCTCCAGGCTGAAATTTCCGCCATTTTCTTGTTTCTGGACTTAAGCCTAATAGGCACATAAGAATTACATTATCACGATCAAATTCCAATGAACAAAGCTGCATAAACTGAGTAGAAAATGTGAAAGGTGTTGCATAAAAAACAGAATACTTTATTGTGAAATAATACCATGGCTTTCGTGGTACCATACCATGACTACACTTAATTATTAAACCTTCTTATTTTTTCTCTTCAAAGATATTTCAAGATCGCACTCTTTGCTACACGAAGCCACGATTTTTCATAAAACACCGAAAAGGATTGAATGCAAAATTGGCATGGTTTTGTCCTTGATGAAAGCTATTTTTCGTCATATGAAAAGTGTGCCACTAAAGACTACAGTGTCTCCACACCTACTATCTATTAGGTTGTGAGACAACGGTTAAATGTCAGGTAAAAGTGAAATGTCGGCTAAAAGTTGTAACAATGACAGCGCCACAAATCGGCCCAGAACGCCTTCACCTGTACAGCCACAAGATTTAATTTCAACCCTTATGGGTTTATACTTACAGCCCTCGTTTCTGGATTGCACGAATGCTGTAACTCGGAAGGGTAAGAATAAAGTGGCATTTTGAATATAGGTACCCGCAAAGAAACTAGGCATTTAGCACCGTCTCTTAAAGGAGCCATGAATAGAAAATACAACTTCGTTTAATTTGAAAGAACTAAGATTCAGTATCTCACTCAGCTGCATTACAGCCACAAAAAGATGTTTTTTTAACGAAAAAAAAAAAAGCAAGAAGTATTTAAAAACTTTCAAATTTTGCGCCACAATGACGTGTTATGAGCAAGAATGACGTCATACGGGCTAACAATAAAACATAATTTTCAGTGCGTTAACTGCGTTTTAGCATTCAAGTGATGCGGTCAAATGGAACTAGAGGCCCCATTACAGACGTGCAGTCATGTGTCGTCGCGACAGGTCAGTTAGGCGGCCGCCAATCGCACAAACAAGGTTCCGCGACGTCATAGAAAAGTTGCGGGCAATTGGCTAGGGGGTCGCGACTGCTTCACACGTTTTCTTTAATATCTCCGTTATTTGTTCGAAGATTGCGATGATATTGGTATCATTGTTATCGGGACTAAGCAGTCTTTCTAATAAGCCCAACTTGTATTTTGTCTTCATGGCTCCTTTAAGACTTCGGATATTACTTTCACACAGGAAGAACTAACGTTTAGCCTCATTGATACCTCTTAACGAGCAAATAACTTCGACTTGGGAATTTTGCACTAAAACGCGAAATCGAGCAGTGGAATATTACATGGTCCCATTTTTCCAAGTTTTCACTGCCAAGTTTAATGTTATAAATCTGAGTGGTTGCAGCACCCTCGCGGGTTGGTCCAAGAACATTGTGCTGGCCCTTAATGCAATACTGACTGCCGATAGGGTTTCTATAAAGCATCACTAGCACTTGGGAACCGTTACCGCTCCCAAGAGCACAAAGATCAGCACAGTTTTTGCAAGAAATGGCCATAAAAAATGCTAGATAGATAGATAGAACTTTATTCGAGCCCTTGAGGTCACCGTTGAGGCGGCCTCCGAAGGGGTGGTCCCTTATTCACAGGGCCCATAAACGGCCAACACCTCCAGGCCCCGGGCCACTAGGGGCCGCGTGGGTCGTTGCGGTGGGGCTGGACCGTAGGATCTCATATCGCTCTTTGGGGGAAGGGGGTAGGGGGGTGGTGGTTGGGAATGGGATTTGTGGGATGGGGGCTTTGAGTGACGTACACTCTGCGATGACGTGTCGCAAGGTGCCTTTTTCTTGGCGACAGAAGGGGCATGTGTCTTCATATTGTTGTGGGAACATGGTGTGTAGTAATTTTGGGTGGGCCAGCGACTCCGCTTGAATTCTTTTTTAAACTGCTTCACCACAAGACCGCATGAATGGTAACTGTTTTATTTTTTACCAAGTTGCTGTTATTTAAGGCACATCATTTTCTTTTTTTCCAAAACGGCATTTAACCATGAAAAGCGCATGCTCGATATTTTTCCCGGTTATTTTCCTTTTTTTTGAGATAGTAGATATTTTCAATAAAAATTATTAGTGTTGGTAAAGATTTCTTTCCCCACCTGTTACTTGTAGTTACTTGTTACTTGTTACTTGAGGACCACTGACTTCATGTGGTGAAAAAAGTGTGAAGCAGAATTAACGCACAGATAGAGCTGCAGCCCGTAGCCTGTTAAGATTTTTTTTAAAACATGACTTTTTGAGAAAACAGCACCTTTGACAAAACGGCTGAAAAGACTAAACCGATTTCACTCACTCCCTCATGTTCGCTCAACGAGATTTCAGTGTACACCATTTGACCTCAATAATCAAGTTCTACTTCAACCTGGCGCTACAGAAAACAGACTGTACAGAAAATAGAATATGTAACTCACCAATAAAGTCCATGACGTCGCTGACGGTGAGGTCCTCTGGCGGCATGACAAGCCCAAGGCCATCCTTCTTGATCACCAGTACCGGGTTGATGAAGCCACTGTGCAGCAGGTACTGCAGGTTGAACTGCTCCCCGTTCAGTCGCGTCACTATGCTGTCCGCACTGCAAATGGTTGCAATGTCAGCCCGTCAGCACCTTTTTGGCTGCGCGTCGGGAAACACACACCAACCTCCCTGATAAAACGTTTCAATATCTGCATCGCATTGTGAAAGTGACTTATCAACTGAAATTGCAGAAAAAATCCCGCCCAGTTGAATCTTGCCTGACTGAAAACAAATCTCAAATAATTTGCATTGTGAAATATGAAATTTTTGTTCAAATTATGAGGGTTTAATGCCCCAAAGCTACACCTGTGCTATGAGGCGCGCTGTAGTGGAAGCCTCCGGATTAATTTTGACCGCCTAGGGATCTTTACCGCATGCTGAAATCTTGATGCACAGGCGTTTTCGCTTTTTACCTCCATTTGAGAAGCAGCAACTGCAGCTGGAATCGAACCTGCATTCTTGGGCTCAACAGCACAACTTGGCTTTAGCCAGTGAGCCACTGCGGCGGCTAGCATCATGAAATACCGATAATCACACTATAGTCAATTCTTGTCGACCAAGGGTCGACAAGAATTGACTATAGTTGGCTCAATTACAGTCGACCCTTGGCAGGAACACTGAAATATTGTTGAATCAAATCGAAAATCGATTTGCCACAGTTGACTTACTTGAGCTTCATAGCATAATGGAATCAACAAATTTTACAGTTATTTGCAAAATCCAATTAACGAAAGTTGAAGTAGCAAGGATCAAACTGTGGCAAAAAAAAACAATACAAATTGCGCAGGCTGTTCGTTTTACATAAAATTTGTAATTAATTCAGTTCTAATCAAGACGCCACACAAAACATGGTCATACTAAAAGGCAAATTTGGTCAAATTTATATCACTGGCCCTGGGTTGATTTTGTGACAGAGATAATATAAACCGTTTTGTTACTGTTGAATCTTTTTTCGAGCAAACAGGAAAAAAAAACATGCGGAATGCGGCAGCAAATCGAGAGTTTCAGCAACGCATTCCTTTGGTGAGGTTCTAGGCATAGCAGTAAGTAACTTTAAAAAATTATTAATAATAAGAAAGAAGACACAACAGAACTTACTTCTCAAAATGTCTTGACTTCAGCTCCTTCATGAAAACGTAAGTTCCAGTTTGGACAGGCTGCAAAATAACGAATGAAGAGTTTGATGGTGCCTATGCTGAAGAATACGACACGGCAATGGCATGCAACTTATCTAGTTTGAACGAGCTAATACCAGAATGGTATATGCGTACAGAAATATAAAACTGACCTTGTCACTGGCATCAGGGTCTGAGTAATCGTGTCGGTGCCAGTTCGTCCTCTGCTTCCCTGTAATTGCATGTCGTATAAATTTAAAAATTTCCCGAACCACACTTGTGCAGCAAAATACAAAACATTACGAGCTTACAAGAAAAAAAAAGAAAGAAATAGCAAAGCGGTATTTTACACATTACGAACTCACGAGAAAAAAAAAAGAGCAAAGGGGTTATTTGACATCAGAGAGGTTAAGGTTAAGTCACCAGTCTATACTTTTACGAATAAACGTGCATGTTCAAATACCTATTAGCTAAAAAAAAATTATCTTGACCAGAACACTTTCATTACGTAGACAGCCACGTACTTGCAATGCATACTACAAGTGGCCGCTAAATGCAGCTCCAGATTTAAGTCATCAGTGCTTTATTTCTGTCTTTTTATCCCCGGAGCATGCTAAATCAGTGTTCCTTCTTTAACTGCCAATCAAGGAAAAAAAATACATCTGGTAAAATCCATTTTGCACTCTTTCGAAACACTCAAAGCCAACAGAACCACGGAGTTCACACGTTCGGAGATTCAAGCGTCACTTACAGACGGATGGCCCGAACGAAAGCTGGCATTGAGGGCAATGGTACTTGATGATGTCGCAAGCATCGTGCTCTTTGACGTCCACGCAACTGAAACCAAGAGAGATCGCGGGGTTGTCATTCTGCACTTCCCATGTACAACCGCGACAGCTAGCCGGCGAGCGTTCCATTTTGACAGAATCGCAAGCGCGCCTCCTCAAGAACGTGGTCGATACGTCAAGTGCTCACTGGAAGCACACGAGCCGCACGTTCCATTTTTCCTTCCTCTCCTAAGAACCACTGCATCTAGCGTGCTTGCCTGACTGATGTTTACAAAAGTGTTCGGCCCTTAAAATAGAGGATCCGCGGAGCATGCGCGAGTGCGATCATTGACGCGTGTAGATTTGCTGTGTGATGAGGAAAAAAAAAAATCTGGGAACGCACAGAACCAGCTGACTGGTAGCATGCGGAGTGACAGACGAAACACGAATGACAGCGGATGCGATCTAAGTTCACGCGGTTGTAGGGGGCTTGTATGTCGTGGCAGTTACTAGTTTAAGGACTACGCGAGCTGGATAACGAGCTGTTAATTACGGAGAGGCGAATGCATCCAAGCAGATAGAATGCATCGCTCGAATGTCCTGGCTACGAGGCATTTACGGTGAACGGCGGGAGCAACTGGCGAAAGAATGACTGGGCCAGGACCAAGACGAAACGGCTTACTTTCCGTGAAACCAGTCTTTGCAAACATCACACTGTATCATAAACAGGTTCGGGTCGTACGGCTGGCCACAAACACAATACACATCTACTGACGCCATCTTAGGTCCTACGGCAACCCAAAACAACACACACATGGTTGGGAGCTGCCATTAACGGAGCGTTGTTCGACCAGTGAAGTGCCTCTTAGCTACGCACGCGATGAAAAAGTGGATTGCAGCTGTCGTTCTGCTCTTTTTATTGCTTTTGTGCGCGACGACTTTGCTGACTTTATCAGCGATGCAGTCCCGCAGGGTGCAACAAACGCCGAAGGCGCTGAAGAGCCGAAAACGGAATAGGGTTGCGAGACCTGCTACCAGAGCGCGCCACGTACGCGAATCGAGGCATGTAGGCATGGTATGTAGGCAGCAGGAATAAACGCTGGGTTGATGCGCTGTGACATCGCCGCGAAAATAGAATTTCTTGGGGTACTCCAGGTAAAAGTTTTGACTACGTGACTCTACAATCATTTGAGCTGTGTATGACATCTACATTCACTGGCGAATAATATCATTTGACATTGCTTGAGCAAGAGCTTGAGCGTGAGCTCAGTACGCATGGAGCGCTATGTATGGGTGTATGACGGCAGCTTTTATCGCCGCTGGCCAATCCCCTGAACGGGTCTGTTAGAAGGAGTGAGTTGTCGCAGCCAATAGGTAAGCTCCTGACGGCAGCTGTCTTCGTCACTGGCCAGTCCACCTACTTATCAACATCGAAGGAGGAGTCGCGCGCCAAAGTTTGATTGCTAAAAACTGACTTGGTTTCGTTTCACGGAGGTGCAAGGATGCTTTCCTCTCATCGACACGCATATTAGCCTGGAACGAAACCGACAAACGCACGCAACACAAAGCAAACATTTCAGCGGGGCTTGTGGCGCCTTTTATCCGTTGGGCGCCGCCGGTCCCAACTAAAAAAAAAAGTTTCAGACCGGCAGAATGCGGCGGGTATAATTTTTAATTTGGCTGGTGCTTTAAGAAATACTTTTTTAAAATAAAACCTCTAAGCGGAGCTGTGCGGCCATTTTGTAGGCCGGGCTATGATGATCTCCTGTCTCCAGAGTCAAAGCATCCCAATGCTGCCTGATGTCAAGCTGTTTCTAGGTCATGACCCCACACCTGCTCTCGGGCTCTCAGCGGTCAGAAACTAAAACTGATGCCACGAATGGTCCTATAGTTTATATAAGCTGCGGGCGCCGGCTGACGACGTTCGACCTCAAAGCGTGACGATGTATGCCTAAAACCAGTCAGTAGCGCGCGACCGCGTTCGTTCGCAGCCACAGGCGTTCGACAATCAGCCAATGGAGACGTTATTCCTTTTGGAATGGAGCGGTATTCCTTTTTTTTTTAACAAAGCTATTATCTTAGTTCGCGATATTCACTCCAAACAGCCTCACCTCACAAATACTGTATAACAGGATGGACACGAAATCAGCGCGCCTGACGAGTCACAGTCAGGCATGTAGACGCTCGTCGTTCGATTTCTCCAACGGGGAACGCATGAAGCATTTTCCATCGTCTGGAGAGTTGAAGCAGCAGAGGGCGCAGCATAGAAGTACTACCTCCGGGCACGCTTCTGTAGTTGAAACGCTGTAAAGCGCACTGTCTGATATGCGGTCGGAACGTCAGTCGTTCGTAGCCTTAAAACAAGCTCGGACTCCTAGGACTAGTTCAACGACTGAAAACGTATAAACAAAATGGCGAGCCCTCGAACCATCCCAGTGTAAAGAAAGGTCACGTGATGCAAAGTGACCAATGATCATGGCGGCGGAGCGTATATATAATAATAGAAAAAAATAGGGCCGACACTCTAGACCTTATTAAGTGACACTATAGGTACCATGGGCTAATAATTTGCTTTTAATTCGGAGAGACACTTGAGGCTTCTTTATTCTTTAAAACTTGCTGTGAGAAGTCATACATCGCACTTCCACAACAGGCAACCCCGGTTATGTCCTTGCCATCGACATGCGTAAACCTTTTGATCGCTTAAGCCAAGTTGCAATCCTCACAGAATCGGCACAAGCACTTCCAAGCCAGCGAGCCCAAAACTGTATCCGGCCCTTGACAACCACCCCATACGCCTAGAGCCACGCACCCGGTATAGACCCCAGGGACCTACCACCTAGACAGGGGCGTGCCTCAAGGCCAGGGATTTATACACCCCCCCCCCCCCCCCTTTCCCAACAACCCACCCCCAGTAGATTTCGACAACCCCCAAAAAAGATTCCACAACCACGCCAACATCCCCACACCACCCCCCTAGGAAGACTTCGATACCGCCACAAAATCGCAATTCTGGATAAACCCCTGCTCAAGGCTCTATCCGATTCCCTGTACCTGCGCTTTCCAATTTGGCAATGGCTCGCGTTGCGCGGCAACTAGATAAGGATTCTGCCGCACGACTCGCGATCTATGCAGATGATCTTAGGGTATGGACCGAAGCTGCATACTGCGGGTCAACTGAAGGCATGATAACTGAGTTGCAGGCAACAGCACACAGCTCACGTCGAACCTTCTGGCGTTATGGCTAGACTTGGCTCCTGAAAAAAAAAACAGTTCTTGGTGATGCATGGGTGCACATACATGACTCCTGATACGCACCACACCATTTATGTATCTCACACACCCATTAGGTTCATGTGCGGCAATATCAGATAGCTGGGTATCTCTTTGGCCAGTCATAACAGCGCACAGTGCTGGATGAAGCAACTTCGAGGCACCTGGAAGATAATGCTTCGTATAATTTCTAGAAGGTCGAATAAGTAGGGATGGGGGGGGGGGGGAGGGAGCAACAAGCGGCTTGCATTACCCTAGCACGACGAGCAGTGGCATTAGGCTGCTTTCTTTACGGCACCTATGTCTATACACCATTTTCCATAAGCAGCCGGGAAAGGAGGAAAATACTCTCAAACCAGTTCTCTCGGCGGCCGACCAGTGTTGCCTGTGCGCGCTGGGCTGTTAACATCGCTCGGCGCGGTATGCTCCGCTGCGTATACAGGGGGTATTTCGCACCGCGTGCTTAGTTTTTGCGGAACTTTCAACTGTTTTAGCCAATGCTGCGATGCCGTTCAAGGCGCAAACGTCACTTGGTCAGCACTGCGCGGTGGTGGGTTATTGAACAACCAGAGAAAGCGAGAAACAGTCGCTGACAGCACGCATGTGCACGACACTGCCTGGAGAAAATGCAGTGCGGTTGCGGCGTGTTTTTGCTGCATCGCTTCCCAACACACACCGAGTTGAGATATTGGTGGATGCCGCTGATAAATCGCAACGACTTTGTACCAACAATCAACTCCAGGGTTTGTTGGGTGCACTTGGACGGCAAGCAGACGGAGCAATTATCACACGCAAAGCTGCGAGAGGGAACGGAACCCCCTGAAATGTTAGAAGCAACTTTATCCTTTACCATACAGCATTGATTGATTGGTTGATTGATTCATTATGGTGTTTAACGCCCCGACGCTTCTGGGTGATGAGGCGCGCCGTAGTGGAGGGCTCCGGGTTAATTTTGACCACCTGAGGATCTTTCACGAGCGCCGATACAAAACAACATTACAATAACTTCTGGTTCCTTGTAGTCAATTTAAAATACCATATATTGTTTGGTCATTACAGCCGATTGGCATTAAACAATACCTTTTCATCTAATCTAACCTTTAAAATCACGACGTTTTGTTTACTTTTTTTCAGGCCAACGCATTACACTGCCAAACGATATGAAAGGATAACTTTCTCCTTCGCACACTGCTGGTCGATAGCAGGATAAGCAGGCAGCCCAATGTGGAAACGAAGCTCGAGATACGCGTGAACGCTGCATTTGGAAAATAGCTCAACCTGTTCACAACGCGGTCAAAGGAAAAGCTTCTAATCCTTTTGCGTTGTCACGGAATCTAACTACAATTACAAAACAGTTACTGCTGGTCGCGTAAAGCATTTGTGGTGCAAGCAGCGGTTTCACAAAGGTGGGCTCCGAGCGACAGGCCACATGCGCTGCGCAGAGTTAGGTCAATCATAATCACGATCATGATCAACCAGAATTAACTCGCCCGAACGTCGACCCTTCTGCTCAACCTTCGAATAGTAATTTGTCTGGTTGTGCAGTCGCGTTATTTTTCCGCCCAGGTAATTTCGTTTCGTCAGTAACCGTCATAAGTCTAGTTAAGTAAGATTATATTACATTGCAATGTCAACAGCGTAGCAATCGCCTCGTCGAAAGTCCATCGCGAGCACGGATCACCGTGACCCACATATGCTGTGCGCGCTTCGCATTCGACGTCCGCGCTTCCGTAAACATGACTAATAGGTGAACATAAAGAGCACGGTGGCATTGAAAACACGTGTATTTACTCCCCGATATCGATTTCTATGTCAGTCGGTGCCATACCGGTACGTTTGCATCGCGGAACTCCGGAGCACCACCGGCACCACCAGTACACTGCTACTGCTGCTCGCAACAGCCGGGAGCGGCATTTTCCGCTTTGGCAGCAAATGAAGACCTAAAATCCGTCCGCAGATGATGAAAACAAAACAGAACACACACACACAAGAACTGCAACCGCTAACTTAACGCCAAACATACGGTTCACTTGGTAACGCACGGGTACCGAGCAGACGCACGGAAAGAACGGAGCATTAACAGCCCAGCGCGGAAGTTTCGGCGGTCGCTTCATAGACGGCGCTAGCGTCCGGTCAGAAAAAGCAAATGGCGGCGCCCATCTCTAGCAAGGAAAATGGTGTATACCTTGTGAAGCAGTCACACGAAGCAATTGGCAGTACTGCATAGGGCTACAATCCGAACAATAACCGGGCTACTGCCGCGATACACCCGTGTCGACGCCCTCGAGAAGGCGACAGCTGCTCTCCAACACGAGCAACGCGCAGCAGAGCCAGGGAGCGGCGCACGCTGCATGGGATACTGAAACTATGTTGCCACCATACCGCCTCCCCTCCTGGGAGAGAAATAAACGCGTAATTGGTGAGACACCGGGTTCAGGAGAGTGTGGCCTCAGCCCAGATGGCCGAAGCGACCTGTAGCGCCCGTTGCGTCAGGGTCCATTGGTCCACGAGGGAAGAACTACCCAAGGCCTGCTCCCAGTGGGTGGGGTTGGGAAGGGGGGTAAGGGTCCGCGGTGCACTCGCACAAGGAGTAGTATAGCGTGTCGAGGTTGCGGAATCTCGGACACTCTGCGGAAAGGAAGATGTGCAGGTGGGAGTGCTGTAGTTGCGTGCGATGTGGCAAGGAGTGGGTTTGTAGAGTGACATCCGGCGGCTTCGGCGATAACATGGTGGTGGCTTCGGCCGCGAACTGGTGTGGGTAGTATTTTAGTTCACTGTAGTGTGGGGAGCTCGAGCGACCCTTTCCAAGCGATTCTTTCCAAACACTTGCCAATCGCTTCAGGGAGTGTATAGAAGGCGTGGTGTATAAGATTGAGCTCTCGTGTGGCAGCAATCTAGCTGCACACTGTGCAAAGTGCCAGCAATGCCAGCTATCCCCACCAGCATTTGATAGCACCGTCATCGTGAAGCGGTATCGTGAGCAGTGCACGAGGGAGATTGTGGGATATATGTGGGGTACCTCGGAGGCCCAGCCAGTCCTGGCGTAAGCCACCACGCTAGCTCCCGGCGTGTCAACCACGCGGGCTCCCATGGCTACGGCAGCCCAGCGAGGTTCGCCGATACGAGAACACAGTAGACAGTAGTGCCGAAGCACAGCCGTTTATTTGGGGAATCCCAAAGCATGCGAGCACAGGGCTCGACGGCGTTCACGAATCACGCCGTCCGGGTCGTGACCGCGAACGGGAGGCAGGCACTCACGGCGCGCGACAAACAAAGCTCCCACCTGAGACACAAGTATCCATCACCGCCGCGTTCCGCCGATCTCGCCCCGACCGGGTCTCCGACGAGACTCCCCTTCTCCCGTGCGCGCACGCTCGCGCCGCCCGCGCGCCTATCCCCGCACACATCGGTGGCGCCATCTCTCGGGGGACGCCGACGAACCAGCGGAGCGCCGGACCGGTTCCAGCGCACAAGCGTCTCTCCCGAAGCGCGCGCTGGCTCGGGATCGCAGGTCGCGGTTCTCCACGATTCCCACACTCCTCCCCCCTAAAACTGGACGCCACTTGAGCTCGAGTGACGCCACGGTGCACCACACTCGTCACGTCTCAAGTCAGCAAAACAGCCACCGAACGCCACTCCACACCAAAGTTCGCCACACGATGCCGCCGTCGCGATGCTCGCCTCACAAACCCGCAAACACATTGCAATGGTTCCAAGTCTCTCGCGGTTGGGCAGCACAGCAGGTTGGCAGGCCCGGGGGTAGCTGCAGCCGCAGCCGACGAACGCCGGGGTCGCGCCATGATGCGACCCCCACTCCCAGCTCGAGGCGGCAACAGGAACGGCCGCGCCCACTGCGGCTGCCTGAAGGCTCGCGCCGCTCGCGTAGGCGCCAGATACCGCCGCCTCCTGGGTTCCGTGGCCGCTTCGGCCGCAGGTCCTCCCGAACGGTTGGCTGCCGCCCGGCAGGCCGGAGCAGCAACTGGAGTAGCAGCTCCACGAACCGCGCTCGGCCCCGCCGGTGGTTCAGCAGGCCATCCTCGCTGTCCGTGGCAGTGGTGACTGGCGTGGCTCCCGGTGGTATCCGTATGCTGCAGGTCTCGCTCTCACCGTCCAGTTTAAACGATTCCCGAACTTGAAGTGGGGAGCAGCGGGACTCCGCAATCTCCTGTGACTGGCCGGAAACCTTATCGACGATCTCGCCAAATAGGGTAACAAAGATGCCCGAGGGGACTCCCCCTTGCACGTTCGCTTGCTCGCGGAATCACGAGTCCGGCAACTGTGCTCCAGCCGCCACCCCCGCCTGGAGGCAGCTCGCCTGACTATTACGGGTTGTCGGCATCGAAACGCCCGTCCGAGCTATTTCGGCCTGGTGCGTTGGTCGGCAAAGCAGCGTCAGCATCAAGCAGGCGGGCTCCTGCAACTCACTCGCAGCAATACAAGCTGCCGTAGAGCCAGCGCCAACCGCAATACCAGCGGCTTACGGGCGCATATCACCGGTATAGGTCGCCTGAGAGTCCGTCTCTTACTAAGACTGGCGATCTCTCGCGACCAACGAGCCCGCTGCCGAGCCGCGCGAAGCTCGTACTGCCTAAACGCAATCTCGAGCGGAGTCTTCACGGCATCGAGACGCACGCACTCCGGAAGCGCGGAGACAACGGTCCCATTGCTCCCGCTTCCCCCCGCAGCGAGAGGAGACTGATTCTTCAGCGATCCCCCTCGCTCTTTGTCAGGCGTCAAATCGGCTAACACTCCGCCTCGGACTCAAAGCGCAGTAGCGGCGGGCTCATTGTGCGGCTTGAGAACTCCCAAACACCGCACAGTCAGTAGTATTAACTCTATGCACCGCACCCTCGCTCGGTAGTGTCCGCCGCGCCTGCGGGAAACTTCAACCGGCGCCGCCGGCGCGGCTGCGCGGGGACGGCGCTACGAGGAAGGCGACCCGCCGCCATGTTGGAACAAGGCCTACGCACCTCCCGTCTCGCAAGCGGGCCGCGACTGCGGTGCTCGGAGGTATCCTACTGACTCACCGCCTGGTGCGGGTAGGAAGGTTTACACATTTGCCGTCACGGCTGTATCGGGCCTCACAACTGTCTGCCTGCAACCGACTGGCGCGAGGCGTTTCGTCCGAAGTCTTCCAGACAAAGGGTAGCGGGCTACGACTGCAGCAACGCAATTCGCGGAGAGCTAGCAACCTCGAATTCGTCCGAATACGAGACCCACGTTCGGGCGCCATGTGGGATATACGTGGGGTACCTCGGAGGCCCAGCCAGTCCTGGCGTAAGCCACCACGCTAGCTCCCGGCGTGTCAACCACGCGGGCTCCCATGGCTACGGCAGCCCAGCGAGGTTCGCCGATACGAGAACACAGTAGACAGTAGTGCCGAAGCACAGCCGTTTATTTGGGGAATCCCAAAGCATGCGAGCACAGGGCTCGACGGCGTTCACGAATCACGCCGTCCGGGTCGTGACCGCGAACGGGAGGCAGGCACTCACGGCGCGCGACAAACAAAGCTCCCACCTGAGACACAAGTATCCATCACCGCCGCGTTCCGCCGATCTCGCCCCGACCGGGTCTCCGACGAGACTCCCCTTCTCCCGTGCGCGCACGCTCGCGCCGCCCGCGCGCCTATCCCCGCACACATCGGTGGCGCCATCTCTCGGGGGACGCCGACGAATCAGCGGAGCGCCGGACCGGTTCCAGCGCACAAGCGTCTCTCCCGAAGCGCGCGCTGGCTCGGGATCGCAGGTCGCGGTTCTCCACGATTCCCACAAGATACACGAGGCTTTCGTTATCCACACAATGGGAGATCGGTGTGTGAGCACACCCTCTATCGAGTTGTACGACAGGGAAATAAAATACCTAGGATCATGATCGACGCATTGCACGTGGCTGCTTTCATTTCCACAATTAACTTCCATTTTGTGTGTTTGTGTTATGGATTTCCTTTTCTCTTCCTTGTTTTTGATTCTAGTATATATTCGTTGTTCTTAAATAAAACTCAGTTGGCAGTTCAGCGCGGTGTTTGTCTTTACTCCCTGTCGTATCGTTTTTTTTTTGTTTTTTTTGGCGCTGTTTTTTCTAAGTAGCCGCTCAAGGCTCACACGAAGTTGCTTGTGCGGTAAAGGAGCTTTTATATAATGCGGGTGAAAACGGTACTATGAAACATCATCCGCGCCGCTAGTGAGAGCGCCCATGCAATATCTGCCGGAGCGGCAAGCCTAAACACCTCTGGCGGAGCCAGCCGGCTGTCTCGAGCGCTTTGAAACTGCCGCCATGAGGCAAGGCTCCTCCCACTGCCGCGCGCGACGCTCGTCATTTTTTGAGCGAGGCAGAAGCTGCCGCGCTCGAGGTATCGTCGACGCGGACGTAAAAAAATCGCACTCGCAACGCCGATGCGCACGAATCGCGTGCAAAAACGCCGCGGGAACTTTGCGGCACATACGAATAAATGCCAGAGGCGGAGATAGCTGCGCGTCGTCTGCTACGATTCCTCCCACTTCGCCGCTCTCAGCGAAAGTACACAATCTAGCAACAGCACGGTGCTGCAACAAAACGTATTCGTAAGTCCATGCTTCAGGCTCATTACACGATACATTACAAAACATTTAAAAATTTTCGGGCGCACCTGCATGCGTGCCTCGATAACTCAGTTTGAATACTTTTCCAGAGCGCCATGGCTGCAGCATAGAGTTTCTTAGTATATTGACTCTATGGGCTGCAGTGCTTTCGTACAAGAGCGCGCGTGGCGAAGTGGGAGGAAGCGTAGCAGACGGCGCGCAGCTATCCCCGCCTCTGGCACTGATTGCGCATGTGCCGCAAGATTCCCGCGGCGTCCGTCGTGGCGCTCCGCCGATAACAACCACGCACTCCGCGTTACCTCACCGCGCCTGTTGTATGCCTTGGGACTGTTCTAAATTGCAAACATATACGAGGTCCATTAGATTGATTGATTGTAGGTTTTAACGCGCCGACGCAACGCAGGCGATGAGGCGCGCCGTATAGGGCTCCGGATTAATTTTGACCACCTGGATATCTTTAACGTGCGCCGAAATCTCGTACACACGGGCGTTTTTGCTTTTCGCCTCCATAAGAAAAGCGGCCGCCGCGGCCGGAAATCGAACCCGCGACCTCGTGCTCAGCAGCGCACCGCGGCGGGTACGAGGTCCGTTTAAAAAGTATCCGACTTTTTTTTTTTTTTTTTTTTTGCGAACACCTGACGGATATGAAACAAGCGCGCTTGCATGACCCGACCTTGTTTTTCCTGCCTGCCGATAGCGTCAGTCGCTGGGACGCAGCGTTTGAGTGAGGTAGTGCGCAGTGCTCTCGTCGCTTTTTTTTTATTGCAAGGAAAATGACGGAGCGACTGAAGCAGCGCTACTGCTTGAAATTTTGCCAGAAACTGGGCGACAGCCAAGTGGACACCATTTGGATGATTCGGACGGCTTTCGCTGACGATGCTATGAGCAGCACACAGATTAAGGAGTGGTACAACCGGTTTAAAGGGACCCTGCAACACTCTTTGTGCAGTGCAAGTAAACCTGCGCGATTACACTGCCAGGAATACCTGAGCCAAATATCACGTGCACGTGAAGAGGTTAGCGCACAAATTGCGGTGAAAGACGCTGAAAAACCAACCGCGCTCTCTTCAACTCTCCTCATTATGCACCCCTAGCATGGCCTAAACGACGTCATTTTGGCCATGGCTGTCCTATCGACCGCCGCTGGTTTACTTCTCGGCTTATTTCTCATTTTCTGTGACGACCCGCCGTCGTCGGCGCTGTGTACCAACCTCTTCTATGCGTGAACCCGTACGCATACTTTTGCTGTTTCTTTTGTGTTTTGTGTGCACGTGGAGTTTGAGTGATGGGCTCAATACTCTCCTTTCAACGAGACCACTCGACAACAAACGTTTATTACTTCGAAAATGCACTACCATCCTGAGTGCGCGCTTGCGAGCAGGCAGCCATGCCTGCTTTTTTGTTGCACCAGACCGGAAATAGGCTCCTCCACGTTGCGGAGAACAGGAGAAAACTCCCCGGCATGTGATATAACGAAGGCCGCCGAAGAGAACGCCACGGGCCGCGGAAGAGAGCGCGCAGCTTTCGTCGCGTTGTCCGCGGACGACTTGAGAGGGATGCGAGATTTCTCATCGTGCGTAGTTTCGGTAATAGTGAACGGATTTTCATAATTGTTGAGGGAGGAGATTGCTGAGACAATAGACTTTATTCCAAAATACATTCCGAGTAGTCGATGGTAAGTGTTGCAGGGTCCCTTTAAAGACGGCCGCACATCGGTGGAGAGCGAGCCACGCTCCGGTTGGCCATCAACATGCCCAAATGATCAAGTCATTGCCGAAGTGAACCCTGTGGTCATGAGGGACCGTCGTGTGACTGTCCGAGAAATTGCGGAAGAGGTGGGCATCAGCATTTTTTCTGCATATTCCATTATGACCAAAGATTTGGCCATGCATGAAGAGAGTTACGACGAAACTCGTGCCGAAGCTGCTCAGGGTGAAGCAAAAGCTACTTCGTGTTGAAGTCTTACAGGACATGCTGGATTCCGCAAACAGTGACGCCGACCTAATGAGCACCATAATCACTGGTGACGAGTCTTGGGTGTACGGGTACGACCCGGAAACCAAATCCCAGTCTTCACACTGGAAGCATCCCACGTCACCAAGACAAAAGAAGGCCCGCCAAGTGCGCAGCAACGTCAAAGTGATGCTGACTGCTTTCTTTGAATCCCGCAATGTGGTACACCACGAGTACGCACATGGTCAAACAAAGAGTACCGGAGGGCTGTCCTCCGTCGTTTACGTGATGCTGTGCGGCGCACGAGACAGGAGTTGCGGTCAACAGGAAATTGGCGCATCCATCACGACAATGCTCGCGCACATTCCTCGCACTTGATTAAGGCTTTTTTTGGCGAAAAACCAGACTCCTATAGACTCCCTAATGCGATATTTGGGCGCAGCAGCAGTGCGCTGAAGCAGCACTCACTCGTGGGTTCTCTTGACGGCAGCGATGAT
Source organism: Haemaphysalis longicornis (assembly GCF_048455015.1). Lineage (NCBI taxonomy): Eukaryota > Metazoa > Arthropoda > Arachnida > Ixodida > Ixodidae > Haemaphysalis > Haemaphysalis longicornis. The sequence goes on from NW_027526460.1 coordinate 50,522,694, forward strand.
GAGCCTCTGCTTCAGCGGCGCGAAGTGAGTCTCAGAAAGGGACCGCGAACTATAGTCACGCGCTCGCCCCCCTCACGTGTTTCGCCAAGCGTCGCGCCGTCGGGCGCCTCGTGCGGGCACAGCATACTCCCCCTCCCTTCCCCCGCCGGACACTTTCGGAAAGCGCTGGCTCGCGCCGCCACGGCGAACCACCCTCCCCTCCCAATTTCTCCTCCTTTGCTTTCTTGCATCATTCCCTCTTTACTTCACTCGTCGGTCTTGCCATCGTTCACTCTGTTACGCCGACAACGCGGATCAGCCCAGAGACGGCCGCCAAAGGGCTGCGCCCTAAAAATTGTCAGCCATTTTCCTCTATGAACGTGATTGACCAGGAAAGCTGTGTCGCATCACATTTTAGATTTTTTTCCCCTTCTGACCACAGCGTCGCCGCCGTCTCGACGCCGCCTCTTGAGCTCGGCTACAGTGAACTAGCCTCGGCGTCTCGATTCGCGGGCCTGCAATTTCTCCCGCGCCGCCTGGCCCGTGCGACGTTGACATTTGCGCTCGGCGTCGCGGCCCCGTTCTGCTTCTTGGGCTACCGAATCGGCACGGGCGCGCTCTCCTCGTACCGCGCGCAGAGTATTCTCATTCCCTTTGTGTCTCGCCAAATACGTCACAAACACGTGACCATGACACGCTTCGCCGCGAGAAGCCAACGCCACCTAGCTGTATAGGTGGCGTTGAAGAAACCCCGTCTTTCCCTTTCCCTCTTCGAGTCAACTTTCTCGCGAATGCTCGGTAACTGTCAAGGTATTGTAGATGTTTTTAAATGAATGAATGAATGAATGAATTTAATACAGAAAAAAAGGCTTTTTTTTTTAAGAAGCCTTGCACCCGGACAGCTGCGCTGGCTCGCGGCTATCTGGACTAAGAAAACCACCCACTTTTATGCTTAATAAACGTTTTCCAATCCAAAATAAAAAATCCCGGGCCATCTCCACTAACGTGTAACGTGGGGAGGGGCGAAGCATGCAGTGTATAAATGTAATCTTGGCGCCTTGCCGTTTTTGCCCACGGGGATGAAACCGTTGGGGAGCGGAGGTATACAGCTTTGCTGTAGAAGTCTCTTTTCTTTGAAGCCCGAAGCGTTCTAGTGCGAGGCGTTTGAAAACGAGTGTCCCAGTGTGTTCTTTTAGTACGCATTTTTCCCACGGACATGAAATGTTCTAGCGCGAGGCTTTGGAAAACGAGTGTCCCGGTGTTTTATTACTGTGACTACATGATACTACGACGACATGAGACGCCGACAGACCAAGCCCCTAGGGGGCTTCGCCCCTAAAATAGCCTTGTTGGTAGGGGGTGAAAACTGATCGGGAAAGGCGTCACAAATCAGCTGTAATAAAATGTAAACACGTGATGTTCAAGTGTCCTCATCACAGTGTCTCCCGAGGTCCCATTGGCGCCAGACACACTTTGGCTTCCCCTGTCCAGGCAGGGAGTGCCCGACATAGTTTCTGGAGGCACAATATGATTGGTAAAAAAATCACACTTTAATTGGCCGTAATAAAGTGACGCTATCGTAACGCCGAGTTTCATTTACTTGTCATAGCAAGTTATTTCACTTTGAAGTTTTAAACAACCGAGATTTTTGTCTCTGCTGTCAATAAGTGTGTTACTTACTTGCCATTAATAATTCGCCTCGCAGTTGGTAACAATCAGAAATTCCGGTCTTCTGTCAAAAACGTACGTGCTACTACGGGAAAGAGAGAGATGAGACAAAGTTTTTTTGTTATTATTTTTTATTTATTATTTGTTGTACCCTCAGGGTAAAAATACATTGTAGAGGGGAGGGGCAATAAAAATCAAGAAACAAACTATACAAGCACAAAAATACTACGAAAAGAACATTAGTGCAGAACATCAAATTCGTATGGGCTATTTTGACTATAGATCACAACTCAGTGCGCAGTTAACACGTAAACAAAAAAAAAATAGTAGTGGTAGGCAAATAGAATCATCTATACTTCACATACCAACGCAAACACTTTCTAAGTAACGAGAAATCAAACCAGTGGCTGGGATTTCCACCGACAGCGGATAAAAAGAAAAAAAAAAGAAAGAAAAAGGTACGGAGGCCTTTATTTGACAGCCCATGAACACACAAGAACAAGAAGCGGTACATCCAACAATCTTTAGCGTTATCGTGCATACTAGGCAAAAAAGAACAAAATTACTTTGGCAATTCCAGTTTACAGATAAATTTGAACAGAGCCCGCGCATGCTCATACAACAACAAGCAAAAACAGCAGCGCAGAAGGAGACGTAAATCACATTTGGTCCCTTATTTGAGGAGTCCATGCGCCGTCTTGGCTCGACTGGCCCTCTCGACCGGCAGACGTTGATCTTGGAAAGGGAGCTGCACGCCGGTATCTCCAACGGCTCAGGGGCTGGGAATCGAAATGGGTGGCAGGTCTCGGTTGTCGGCGCTCTCCCATATAATGTGCTTGAGAGTGCCGTTACTACGGGACGGTCGAGTATGGTTGCAGAAAAAGGCTGTAACTCCTGTTTAATTGGAACCATTATAAAAAAAATTCTTTTATTCGACTGTTCAGACAATCACATAACGCCCCCGCATGAACCGGAGAACATTGTGCATCCACACAAAAGATGACAACCTGCCATGAGAGAGAGAGAGAGAGAGAGAGAGAGAGAGAGAGAGAGAGAGAGAGAGAGAGAGAGAGAGAGAGAGAGAGAGAGAGAGAGAGAGAGATTTTAAATACATGCATGAAGGCCTGCTAGTGCTCACATTCCAGAGGACCTCTGGTGACGTCTTCAAGCCGCTGACTGATGTCCGCCGCCAGTTGCCTTTGTTCTTCGGGGGTGCGTGTTGCGGCCAGCCATCCTTTTTGGGGTGACCACCTGACTATTCAGCGGCCGGAATTGTTCCGAACTCTATCGCGCCAATTCGGCCATCGCACATGTGCACGCACACGGTGAAGGGATGGGGTACCAAGCGCTCCGCTCGAAATTCTCACCAACATTAATAACTTTGAGGTGAAAAGTGACGGTCCGCCGTGGTTTTGACACACCGGGCTAGCCAGGAGTTCGGCGAGCAGTGGCGTGTCTGTCCCCTCTTATCCTACACAGAAATCACGCAGCACTACCGCCTGCAGTGAACAATGTACCCTCCTCCACACGAAAACCTCACAAAAGAACAAGAACACCACCTTCGAGGCATCCAAACCAACACCTTTCCCCACCCAACTAGAGACCACATTCTGGCCCCCACCCTCTACTCCTCGGAATGCCGCCTCCGTGAGGCTCCGGGCACGCTTTACCATATTGTGTGGGGCTGCGTTAAGAACCCCAACCTACCTCCCCTGCCCATCCCCTCCTCTGAGCACTGGGAGAGAGCGCTGTCCAGCCAGGTGGTGTTGGTCCAGCTCGGACCCTGACGACCAGCTTTGGCTGGTGAAGAGGGCTCAAGAAGCCGGACGGTCTCAAGGGGTCCTGGAATAAGGACTCTTCTCCAAGGCGAACTGCTCCATAGGGACGTTTATTCCTCCTCCTTATTTCTCCCCACTAATAAATGAGCTTAATTAAGAATTTTCCGAGTCTTCAATTTTTGAGAGTAAAATTGCTTATGATTGTCATTGTACTTTCAGTTGGCAACAGAACGTTCATTAGATGGGTGCGTTTAGCTTACAGGGTTATAATGCCGAAATTTTGTTCCGTGTTTCCTCATCTATTGATTTCAAATCCCTACTCGCCGCGGAAGTGCACCGCTCATTCGGCTCAGTTCGAGGTCGCGGGATCGATTCGAAGCCACATAGGCTCTAATGGAAGCGCAGTACGAAAGCGCTCGAGATAGCGGCGTAAACCGAGGTGGTTATACATTTAAGCCGTAGACATCCATGACGGCATGTCTCATAAATTAATTCAGATGTACTTTTTGAACCTGTGATTCCCCTGCATTTTGTTTCGGGCGGCAGCATCTCTCAAGTTTGTCGTAAGTATGTCAGAACAGGCCGTTCTCCTCTTTGTTTCAGCTACGGTGAAGGAAATAAATGGTTCTAGCCGTGACGTCGAGAAGTTACACGTAGTTGGGCTTATATAAGACCACAGAACAGCGCTGCAAATTCGTTTGTTCGTTGGTTAACTCTATAGCTCTGGTTTTTTCCTTACCTAGGTGTTGTTCGTTCGTTCGTTCGTTCGTTCGTTCGTTCGTTCGTCCGTCCATCCGTCCGTCCGTCCGTCCGTCCGTTTGTCCGTTCGTCCGTTCGTCCGTTCGTCCGTCCGTTCGTTCGAGTTTACATCTGTGCGCCTTTACCACATTATCTCCTGAGCAACACACAATTGCGAGCCTACCTCACGCCAGATTTGGGGGTAAAAACAGGCTCATTTCGCTGTGGTACTACACGATCAAACCACACCGGTTGCTCAATCAAACTTTCTCTTTGTTATTTTATGTCGACCATCTTCCGTTCATCATCGATCAGACGCGGCGGCGGAGTATAGCAGACGACAGCGTCAGCCACCGCCGCTCCGGACGGAAACGACAGAACGCCTCCTCCGACTCTGAAGGAACCAAGAGATAGTGAGATGAAAAATGTAATCAATCGGCTCCCGCTGCTCCCGAGTGGCGCCGGTCGGCCTTGGAGAGGAGCCGAAGAAGCAGCCCCGAGGCGTTTGCGCTTTCTTGTGACGTCCGTCGCCGGACAAAACGCGGCGGGAAGAAAGAGAACGCGCGCCCTCTTGGCTGACCGCCCACCCGTGGCATGCTCAATCGGCGCGGTACGCGGTTTTTGAAAACGTTGCTTTTCCGCCCTATCGACAGCATTGGCGAACAAAGTGCCTTGGTCGACAGCGAGTGCGTGCGCGTGAGTGAGCTTGAGCAGACGGTCGCAGGCTGGATACGAGGGAAGCCTCGCTGAAGCAGACGACGGCGTAGCAGCAGACGACCGAGAGCAGACGACACAAGTGCCTTGCCCAAGTCTACGTCCTCGCGGGACGTGAAGCGCCCGGCCAACAAGATGCCTCTACGCTCGCCAAGACTCTTTAGGAAGGCGGACAAGGTATTGTTACTTCTGGCTATCTTTAGCGCAGACTATGCACTTAGAGGGATTACGGTGACAAATGTTGCGTTCGCCAGACCATTGTTTCCCACGCATCACCACAATTTTGTGAGCAAGGAGTTGCGAGCGCCTTCTTTTTTTTTTTTTTTTATTCTTTGGGGGCCTGACTGTTTTTTATACGTTTTCGGCGGTTAGACGCCTCAGCGTCCGGCGAGGCAATAGCCTATTCGCTGGTCTTTGTATTTCTTAAGGAAACAGCATACGTTATTCCCACAGTACGTTGTGGAACTTGCAACAACCACATTTAGGTTGCCTTGTATACCTGCACCGAGACCGCAACGTGACGTCATTACAAAATCTCGCTTTGTGTCGCACTTGGCTCGTTGCCGTCGAGTTCGTAATACACAGCCCGATCGTGTCTTCCGTGTCGGGTTCGCTTTATGCACTTCAAATATTTTTCCTTTTTACAAAGGCAGCATTACTACATTCTTTATTCACACCAGCACCTACAGGCGGAAGTCAAGGCGTTTAACGCTAACGTGTTGGGATATCTTGTCGCACATAATTTGCTTCGTAGTCTCGTACGGCTCTTCTTTGTTACGTAATTACTCTTATCCGTCCCGGTTTTAGCCCGCGGGAGCTAATTATGCGCAAGACGGCACTTCACTACTCAGGGATGTTTGCATGGCTGTTACAGCGGTCGAAATTACTTGGTCAGTCTTTTAAAATACCATTGTTTATTTGGGAATCTGGTTCTTTTTTTTTTTTCAGCCGAAAGGAAAGAGGACGTTATAACCCGGTCGCATCAGCATTTGTTAGGTTTGGTTTACTAAATATATATTTTAAAGCCAAGATCAGGGCATGCGACGCTGCCGCGGTAATAAGCAAAATCAGTGTTTAGAGGTTTATTTTCACCATCATCATTCCTGGATAATCATTACCGTCCTGCAGTAGATATAGATATGCTGCTGACGATGATGATGGTCTTTGTATAAGGGATGCAAATGAGACGTCTTTTCTGAAAATAACCCCTGTCTAGCGCGCTCTCCAAGCACCGGTGCTGGGTTGCGTACGGAGAGGCGATCCATGGGCGCTAATCTTGTGAATCGCTTCAGACGGCCGTGCAACCTCTACTGAATTGTTAGTACAATCAGTACACATTTTTAATAGGGAGCATAAAAATACTGCCGCCCAACAGAATGTTGATCAGTATAGACAACAAAACAACTACATAAAAAATGTTTCGTTCCAAAATAATTACACGCTCAGAGATTAATTTTGTCTTTGGAACTAAAATACGATTGCCAAAATTTCGCGAAGTGTCGAGAAGAACACTGGCAGACGTTTAAAACACTAGCGCAATCGTAACTCCCTGTAAAATTTTCAACAAAGAATAAAACAAAAATTACAGTTGCTTGTTTTGTGCGCAGTCACACGCAAGAAATACAAAAAAAGTTCACATAGGAGCAGAAAATTCTTGCCGACAGCATAAAAATAATACTTGAAACAGTAAAGGACTGCAGAACCCCTAGAGAACGAGCTGGAACGCATACAAACAAGAAGTTTACAATGCCAGAAAACTTTACCGCCGATCCCGGGTAACCTCGCCTGTCGGGTTCGCGCGAAAGCACGTCATCTATCACAAAGTGCATTGAAGCGTATGACCCCAAAACTATTTCATGCATCTGCTGGAGTTCGACACGCATCATAATTCAAGTACATTGACATGCTTGTATTTTACATTGACAGTCGTATCGCGTTATTTTTGACCGACCCGAAAACTCCCTGTAAAGGATGCTTCGCTGCTCGACTGTTTAAATTAGAGAAAGCCAACTTCATGAACAAGGTCATGACGGAACTGAACGCAAAAAAGATAGTTCTATAACAGCACATTTCAAATGAAAACGTGTCGGTTATGTTTCATATATAATTTTTAAATTCTGCAGGAATTACAATTTTTTTAGCGCGGCGAGCACGAATTAAGATATTTTTGGAGAAGCTCGTGAGGAAAAGTTCCTTCCCTTTATATCACAGCCATGAGTAAGTCAGACTGATAAAACTGTATTCTGTGTCGCATTTAAATGCTTGCATCGATTGGTAGTAAACAATGATGTTGGGTCATTCATTGTGATAGCAACTGTTTCAAAAATAAGCTGCTACGCTGACACCACTTTTGTACTGCATTCAACATTAAGAATTGCCGAACATTAACACTATACAGTCGAACCTCGTTGTAACGAAGTAGTATCGGGGCAGTAAATTAGTTCGTTATATCCGATATTCGTTGTAACCGTAGAGGTAAAAATCGGCTCTAATAAATCGGCAATCTGGCTCGCGCCACAATTCTAGGTAAAAAAAAAAAAAACGCGTTGTTCTAGGCTTCGAACCCACTACAAACGAGGTAATCCTTATCTCTCCCCTGGTGGCATTTCAAACTAAACAGACCGGAACGTGAGATCGTGAAATGACAACAGAACAAAGTTCATTCGGCAGAACAGGCCTGCGTTGTTATTTACTTGAAGGAGGATGTGGCTTTCGCCTGGTGGCTTTTCACCAAATGAGCGGAATGAAGTTTTTCACAGTGCTCACGCAATAAAGGGCCTTTTTTCTACGTGTGCAGTTTTTCAAGCTACTAAAAAGTGGTTGTTTTGCCCCATTTTTTTTTAAATTTTGCTTTTAATATGGTAGCGGTCGAGTTTTGAGCCTCGCGGAAACCAAATATTTCATCATTAAAGCCGATATCATGCGGCTTTCGAGGTTCCGGTATCGTTATAAAAAGAATATGTGTCATTGAAATAAAGCGTGGCCAAACATACTTCGTATTTCGTTCGCTATATCCGGTAATTCGCTATGTCAGTGTTCGCTATAATGAGGTTCGACTGCACCACAATATCTGAGCTGTACGCGAATTCCGTTCTAACTGCCTGAACGCCCTTATCTATTCCTACACATACTTCCTTTTCCACCAGATTCAAGATACCCCACTCGCTGCCAGCAAATTTATTGACGACGCAGTTGTCATTAAGGAAGACAAGTTTTTTGGAGCGAACTTCTGCCCCCCTTAACACTGACTCAAAGAATACACAGGCGGCGAAGCAGCAGTCCAAAGTGACGTGCGCAAGCGAGCGTCGGCGAGTCGAATACCGTGGCGTTTGCTCTGCAGGCTTTTATCTTTCGGCGCGAGTGTTTCTCGAGCCGCCGATTTACATCCACAACATTGTAGATCAAAGAAGATTATTCGAGGCTGGTGACGTTAGGGCGAAACGCTCTCCGTATCAGAATGAGTTAACCCGTGCGGCATATAAATAAATAATGAAACACGCGCTTCGCTTGGGACACACATAACGCAGCCGGGCACGGCCGGGCAGTAAAAGCAAAACATAAACAAACAAACTCAATGCATGGTCCGCGGCAATATCTGAGCTGTACGCGAATTCCGTTCTAACTGCCTTAACGCCCTTAGCTATTTCTGCACAAACTTCCTTTTACACCAGATTCAAGTTACCCCACTCGCTGCCAGCAAATTTATTGACTCGCACGTTTGCTTCATCCGGCATCATTTTCCCCATCCTGTTTACTTCGGCGCCGCAGCTCTAGCAAAGATAAACAAGGACCAGAGTGGACAAAACGAACCAAAAATAGCGAAAACAACAGGAAAACTACAGAAAAAGCGCGCTGGCTTGTCTCTCTCTTCATGCGAACTGTGTCGGTCCCCAAACGAGAGACATCGAGCGGGGAAAAAAGTAAGAAAACTCGACCTCGCCGACTTTCTTGTCGTGGCCGGACGTTATGGTCTTTCTTCAAGTACGAGTACGTTCAAGCGCGGGCGCAGCTAGAATGGATAATGCATACTCCGCTCTCCTCCCCCTCCTCCTCTTCTTCACGCACCATCCTCATCCTCCCCTTCTCGCTCTCTCCTGCTCTCTCCGCGAGTATTGTGCGTCGCACAATGGTTCGAGGATAACCGAGTGCGCGTGTTATGATCCCATCTCGTCAGCGCGTGGATGCATGTATATTACGATTCCGCCCGAGCTTCCTTTTCTGCGCACTTAATTCGTCGCGTGATCGAGATCCTGCTGCCGGCGTGGAGGCCGCTGTATGTTACTATCGGGAAAAACGCTGTGAGCGGCTACAATATCGATGCTGATGCGAAAAGCGACACGGGGAAAAAAACGCGTATACGCAGACGTTCTGTTACGATCGACGAGTGACTCACGGGAACATCGATCTCACGCGTGCGAGTATACTGCACGGCAGCGCGGGCTCGATCGAGCGTATCATAATCATTCCTGTTTTTAAGCCTCGATTCTCGTAGCGTTGGTTGCGTGGAGTAAAGGCTGCACACTCTGAGTGGTTCAAGGAGGCTCGATTTGGCTAGGGGATGAGCTCCGATGCTCTCGCTGTTTTGAGGGGTCCTGACCACATGACTCCCCCATGAATAAACAATATGATGGTTGACCATTTCGTGAGAAAGTCGTCCGGTGCAAAGCGAAGCTTACAAGACAGCAAGCTAGGCGGACAAGTCGATGCAGAACATAAGCTGACACGTTTCAACCAGGAGGCCCAAACAAAAAAACTGTGGCTGGTTCCTCTGTCATAGGAATCGGTAAAACACGAAAGTGAAATGTGCAGCGAAATCTGCAGCTGAGTGTGATTTGCGGGTCGGCGGCTGTCTTGTGGGTGGGCTTGACGAGCGACGTCCTGCTGGCGGGTCGCTTCGGCAAAGGTGTACTGGCGTCATTTCCGTGACGGATATGACGTCAGTGAAATGTTGGCGTATGCCGGCATAAAACACTTTCGTGTTAAAATATAAAACCCGAAAACGAACAACCTTAAGTATAACGTACTCTTTGGTTCTAAAGGTTGCTTCCCCGCAAGAAGACCCAGTGTGCAGGGGTGCAACCTTTACAGGCCGCTTGCTTCGTTGTACTGGCGTCATTTTCGTGACAGACATGACGTCACTCAAATGTTTCTGAATCCCGGATAAACACTTTCGTGTTAAAAAAACAAGTAAATGGGCAAGTAATCAACCATAAAACATTCATCAGCCATGTCACTTTGTGAAGGTGAATGGACAGCGAAGCTTGGGTGCGGACTATGCAGGGTGTCCCAGTGCGACGACAGAAGATAGGTAAGATTCAAAATGGAGACCGGGAAATTGTCTTGATGGCGCACTGCCCCAAGCGCTTGGAACGCCGACAACGTTAAGGTGGCGCGAACGTAGACATGTACGACACGGCAAGCCCAGCGTAAAACTGCGATAACTCTGTTACCTACTGGAGACTCCAATGGTCTTGCAAATGTTTGATAACTAATCTACTCAAGGTGTATATCCGAGTGATGAGACGTATAAGTTTGCAATCTAAATCATTTTACAGCGGAGCTGTTATACGGTAGTTTGCAAGAGATCGATGAGTGCGTAGACAGAGGGTGTAGACCAAATACTGCGCCGCACCCTCTCCACTCGCCACCTGTGCGTTGTCGGGGTGCGCTTCACAGCTGCGGCGCGCTATCTTCGCTTACCACTCGTGTCTCATCCGTAGATGGCGCTATAGCCAAGTCTAGGTGCAAACGAAATAATAAAGGATAAACAAAACTGCAAATAGCCAATGTGTGCTCTTTGGCTGGTGACGTCACGCGTTGCAAAGAGCACGTTGCGTTCCGGCCGTACAAAGCTCCGCTAGTCATCCCCTTTCACAGAGTGTAGTGTTACTGGTATTTTTTTTATCTTGAAAATGGTTCCTATAATCTACTCAAAAAAGCATATTCAAGTGATGAGATGTACGGGCCTGAGACCCAAATTAATGTTTCGAAGGGTGTGCGACTTTGGTGGTGACCGCGTGCCGATAAGGCACACATGTACCGGGGCGTTCGTTTTACACTGCCTGGCGCTATAGAACGCCTCGCGCTTCAAGGGCAGGTGACTTTTTGTTCGCGGGCATAAAATTTACCATCCCTTCCCAAAGAAAGTTGAGAGAAGCGCGCAAGCCAAAAGTGCGTCCAACCTTTGGAATTGCGTCCAATCGATCGTAAAACCTCCAAAGACCCAAATCGCAAACGGAGAACGAACCCATGCGACGATATTTCGCGCGCTAAGCAAACGCAACTACGAACGATCTAAATGTGTACCGTTACGTGGTTTATTTATAGATAAAGGCATACTGTTGTACTCCTTATTCATTATCGATGCCTGTATTGTCTTATCTGAAACAGTTCCTTTTTCGCGATATTCAAATAACCGTTTTGACACAGTGGAATCCCGGTTTCACGCACGCGCCGGGTGTCCAGAGATCTGATCAGAGCTTTTCGGTCGACCAACCGGTCTACGGGGAAATGCATTAGTTTTTTTGACTGGACGCCATCGGTCCTACTAAGAAAGCTTTCGCTTTAAAAATACATTGAGAACCCTAGAGAGGTTGTAAGCATATACGTACGAAATAAGCGACTGCGGGGCGCCGTCGCGAGGCGATCGCGCAATAGCAATTGTGAAACCGGCAGACACTAGATACGCGATCCTTGCCCTCTATAGCGGCTCACAAAATGAGCTTGCCGACTTGCCTTCTCTGTCCGTCACGTCCTAACGAGCCAATAAAGCACGAACACGCCGGATTCGGCCGCAGAGCCTCTAAGGACGTGCACCACTGCGAGTGCAGAGTGACGGGGTTCAATCTCAATCGGCGCACGAACAATTGCTCCTAAGTACAACACTCGGAAACCAAGGCCAGGGTTGTCATGTCAAAGGCGGGTTTTTTATTGCGCGTATTTTTACGACAGTTCGTTCCCTCCTGGTCGCTGTTGTTCACGGGAACTTGCCTCTGACACTAAATTACCGCCCTTAACCGGACGTGTTGCGTAATTGCTGATTGTGTTTAGATCTTTTAGTAGTCGTACGTACAGTCCTTCGACCGTTCCGCCTATGACGACGCTCGTACTCTGCCGTCCTTACAGCCCTGCATGTACGGGGCGGGAAGATATGTCCCGATTTCGTCTTCGTGCTGACCTCTATCTCAGCGACTTTCTCATTAAGACTATACGTCCTTTCTGTTTTTTTTTTTTTTTTGTAATCATGACAGTTGTACAATCAAGGCCACTAGTTTGTTTACTTCGTTTCATTTCTTTCTGTCTTTTTTTTTTATTACTTCTTACCTTCTTTCCTGCACGCATCCATTCATTTGTAATTTTCTATCCGTCCCGTTCTGTCCTTCCCTCTCTATTTTTCAGAATTGGTTCTTCTATTTCCTTACTTTCTTTTTGCCCATTTCATATATCTCTCTACCTGTCAATCCCTTTCTATTCCTCTCTCTTTATCCGCGCATTCTCACGGCCGTGGTACCGTTCTCTTCCTTTCTTTTTTTTTTCTTTCTTTAACGTGTTCACTCGCGAGTAGCGAAACACGTCACTCACAATTATTGGCCCAGCGAGGACTTTGTCTAGACCTGCGATGTACTGCAAAGAGCGCTTTACAAGAACATACTGCTGCATTAAAAGCAGGCGCTTCTACTCTCTGCTTTAACGGAAATGCTCAAGTAAGGTACAGTACGAATTACACAATTTACTAACAATTCCCGACAGATTTATAGTGTTTTCGCTAATCTTTTGTGTGTGTGTATAGCCACGCTGCCCGCTATAGTCGCCGAAGCAGAAGTGGTTACCAAAGTGTGCGCAACAGCCATCGTAAAAATACCAATCGTCAGTGGATACTGAAGGTTGTATTCGAATGTCAACATTCAAACGTCAGTAATACCACGTACACTGCATCTCGTTCGAAAAGCACCGCTGTTAATATTTTTTTTTTCTTTTTTTGAAATCAACAGGAATGCGGATTTCTGGGCGAGGTGGTTCTGGAACTTCGAAAAGATGGCAGCGCTAATGGATGAGGACGTGAGAGAAGACGACAGTCGTCCCTCCTCTCAAGTCCTCATCCATTAGCGCTGCCATGTTTTCGCAGTAACCGTGCCCGACTTGAGTTCACTTTTGCTTCAAGGCGCTTTTTTGTCCCTTTCATTCCTCACTGCCCGTCTAGTCACCGTGTCTTTCCCTTGCAGTCACTTTTTTTTTTTTTTTTGAACGGACTAATGCCAAAATGGAAGTACCCAGTCAGGACATAAGTGCGTGTGCTGAAACAAGTCCGACGACGTTGTCAATTTCGAACTTCATTTTGTAAGGAATGAAAAGGCGCAGGCTTTTCCCAGTTAAACACAGTTCGCAGACTCAACGAGCGGCTTTTGCATATGGATTGATTTAGGCTCAGTAAATTTAGAAAGTTTCAGCAACTTCAAAGCAATAATTTTTTTTTCGAGTGGGGATTTCTAAAAAAAACATTCATTAAACGGGCGAATTCTTTGAACTCAGAGGTATTCATGCAGAAGAGAAGACCAATCCCGTCGCTTGCAGCGTGTTACGTGACGGCATGACGGTGGCGACGGCGTCACGGGGTAGAGGGGACGGTTTGACCGAGCTGCACAAATGATCCCGGTCCCGGGGCGGGGACTTGGAGGAGCTAAGAAGTAGAAAGAACACACCTCCTTTATCTCCCAGCCGATGATGTCACACGTACCAATCCTCAGTGGTGTCCCCCATGTGAGTATTTTTAGCACCCCCCCCCTCCCCCGCCTCCTATTGCAACAACAAAAATTTGCCACACCCTTCCTAAAGAAAGTTAGTGCGTCCTAAAGAAAGAGGGTTCGTCCAATCGACCGTCAAACCCTCGAAGTCCCAACTCGTAAACGAAGAACGAACCCACTGCGACGATTTTTCGCGCACTAAGTAAACGCATCAACGGACGATTTAAATTTATACCCATACGCGGTTTATGAAATAAAGGTATACCACATGTACTCCTGCTTCATGATCGATGCGCGTATACTGTCTCATCTATGAACCGTTCCTTTTTCGTGATTTTCAAGTAACCGCTTTGACGCAATGAAATCCCGGTTTCCACGCAGGCGCCGTGCGTCCAGAGATCTTATCAGAGCTCTTCGATCAACCAACCCGTCTATGGGGAATTGAGTTAGTTTTTTTGACAGAACATCATCGTTCTCACTAAGAAAGCTTTCGCTTTAAAATACCTTGGGCACTGAAGTCTGCGTACGGGATCTGAAGGCGAAGGCTGCAGCGATTATCAGATTTCTACACTGCTGCACCGTGTTCGCTTCGCTTTCTTCGCTTTCGCTTCTTCGTATTTTGACGCGAATCACTCCGCCAGGCAGACTGGGCCGCACTTCATCGTGCACGCGGCAGCGTCCCAACAGTCAGAGCTCTCCTCCGCGTGAACCTGTAATACTCACGTGCCATCACGTGCATTTGTCACGGCGCACGTGCCGGGTTAGGGCAACGGTAACCACTCTCGGTCCCTGCTCTGGCCACGCAGGTTGAAATCCCACACGAACCAGAGTGTGTCTTCATTTATTTATTCTCGCTTTCCAGCGGTGGGCATTTTGGAACCAGTCGTGTCAACGGACGACGACAACTACGGCCACTTTTCTCGTTTGATGAGACATCCAAGGCTTTCGCATTAACAGCAAACCTCATGTTACTATAAAAATCCCGGGCCATCTTCACTAACGCGAAACCTGGGGAGGGACGAAGCATGCAGCGTATAAATGTATTCTTGGCGCCTTGGCGTTTTCGCCAACGGAAATGAAACCGTTGGGGGGTGGAAGTATACAGTTTTGCTGTAAAAGTCTCCTGTCTTTGAAGCATGAAGCGTTCTAGCGCGAGGCGCAAACGAGTGTCCCGGTGTTTTAGTACCGTGACTACATGAGACTACGGTTACGACGACGACATGAGACGCCAACAGCCCGAGCCCCTAAGGGGCTTCGCCCCTGTAGAACTAATCATAAGATGTCATACAAAAACAGCGCTCAAGACGGGACACAAAGAAAGAGGCAACACACACATAGCGCTGTGTCCCGTCTTTGTGTCCCGTCTTGAGCGCTGTTTTTGTATGAAGTAATGAACCAACGAGGTCAAACACTTTTATTGCATAAGATGTCACCAAAGTGTACTGCCTGCTTCACAAGCGCAGGATTCA
The DNA here is from genome assembly GCF_048455015.1 of Haemaphysalis longicornis. Classification (NCBI taxonomy): domain Eukaryota; kingdom Metazoa; phylum Arthropoda; class Arachnida; order Ixodida; family Ixodidae; genus Haemaphysalis; species Haemaphysalis longicornis. The sequence goes on from NW_027526460.1 coordinate 50,537,781, forward strand.
CAGTCTATAGGTTCGTGCTTGCATGAAACAACGAGATGTCCGTCTATTAGACGTCCAGGTACCATCATTACTATACGCGCGACTGTGGATGAGTGTTTTTATGCGCCGTCCAGTCTCTCCCTCCCCGTGTGTGTTCAATGACAACGCAGAGCGCATAATTACGCGGCAGGCTGGGCCGCGTGCGCGGTGCTTATGCGCTGACCGTGGGCACGACATCCGACGCAGACGCGGAATATGCTTCCCGGTGACCGCCGCGAAGCACAATCAAGGCCACGTGCCGGCGCTGTTATGCGGCTCACGGTGTCGTGCAAACAAGTTCCTCGCGAATGGCGCTTTGTGCGGCGAAGTCAGGGTCGAGACTCATGCGGAGAATGGAACACTGTCAAATATGGTAACCTTAAAATAGGGGAAAATATCAGGAAGGAAAAGAAAACGGCAGTCGAGCTTTCTTTGAAAAAGTTGTCGAGAGAGAGAGAGAGAGAGAGAGAGAGAGAGAGAGAGAGAGAGAGAGAGAGAGAGAGAGAGAGAGAGAGAGAGAGAGAGAGAGAGAGAGAGAAACTCTTTATTGCACCGGTGAGGTCAGCAAGACCATAGCCGCTTGACTTGCTGCGCCAGAAGAGGGTGAATTGGTGATGTAAAATATTCACTCACTCACTCACTCACTCACTCACTCACTCACTCACTCACTCACTCACTCACTCACTCACTCACTCACTCACTACCCGCCGTGGTCACTCAGTGGCTAAGGCGTTGTGCTGCTGAGCACGAGGTCGCGGGTTCGATTCCCAGCCGCGGCGGCCGCTTTTCTGATGGAGGCGAAAAGCAAAAACGCCCGTGTGAACGAGATTTCGGCGCACGTTGAAGATGCCCAGGTGGTCAAAATTAATCGGGGGCCCGCCACTACGCCGCGCCTCATCGGCTGCGTTGCGTCGGCGCGTTAAACCTTACAACAAGCAAACAAACAAACAAATAAATCGCGCACGCAGAGACAGACAGACAGACAGGCGAAACAACCACACGACCGACTATTTACTGTACTAGCGCTGTGCGTCGTTCCCTCTTCTTTTTGTCCCTGTGTTCCTTGCGCTGTTTTAAAGACGATAGTCTTTCTTGGGCCACTTAAACCCAGAAATTTTGGTCTGTCTGTATGTCTGTCTGTCTGTCCGTCTGTCTATCTGTGACTCGATTCAGTCACCCGGCCAAAGCAAAACAACGCCTGCGCAATGTAGTCACACCTAAATCTACCCGTCTATGTACGGTGTAATGTTCATACTTATCAACATTGTTGAAGAAGAACAAGACATTACGCAAATATGAGACACCAAATCAATACAGAAGTGATATTTGCAGTGTTCCTTTATAAAAAAATCAAACATGTTTGACTTTTGCGAAATTAAATACTTCATCAACTGCAGAAAAAGAATTCATTCCGCCGTCGCCTGCTGTCGCCCGCGCCACTATAGCTTCTGGTGCCATTTTAAGAAATCAACCGGCAACAGTTACGCAAGGTTCCACTAGATAGGTTCCACGTCCTGCTTGCAACGCACGTGGAGTAGGGAAACGCTGTTCTATAAACGTTGAAGCAGGGCGCCTCGATTAACGCGCGTCTTCGCCGTACGGCAGCGTTCGCACCGCGACACCCGGTTTGGAGCAGTGGAACACGGGAAATTAAAAATGATTTAAGCAAACCTTTGGCGTCTTTACCTTGGGAGGAGCGCGACGCAAGAGGAACAAGATGAGAGGTGAGCGGGAAAGCGGAGGGAGGCATTTACTTCGTAAAAGCCGATAAAGACTATCGTCTTTTGACGGCATTTGCAACGAAAGGAGCAGATACGCGGTCAATTTTTTCATCATGAATCTGAATCTGCACCAACTAGCCCAACTTGCCATCTTACTATCGAAAAGTCCACCGAGTATTTATTTAGAGTGCACTGTTGAAAGTGTACAGTGTACACTGTCAAGAAAAGTTAGCAGCGCTTTTTTTGCACGACATGCCGTTCCCCGGAACCGCTCAGGGTTCCCGCTGAAGGAGATTTGGGCGGGCAGGTGCGGGAAAGTCCAGAGAAACTTCAGTGGCGTTTCGTTCCAGTTCGAAATGAGGACGTGTGCATAGAGTGCGTTTTAGGCTCTCGCCAACTGCACAAGTCGGGCAAAAGTGGGGAGATGTCAGCCAAAGCTAAAAAGAGAATGATTTGCGCATAGGCCTCATTGAGTCGGATCCGATGCAGGACAGCTTCATCACACTCACAGAGGCCATTTGGAATGGCGAATCTGCATTCTGGGTCGATTTTGTGCAGCGGCACGTAGGTTTCGCTGGAGTCGGTGGTACAACGAACGCTGAGAGCTCTTCGCAATCGAAGAAGCAAGAAAAATTCGCCAAATACATGAAGATAAAGGAGGCTGTCGAGTGCATAAAATAAGACTGGCGAGGCTTCTTTTACAGGGAGGTAGGTGGGAATTGCATGATGTGGCGCGGTTTTTTCCCTAACAAAATTTCCCAAACGGTGGATGCGTATCGCGTATACCCGTTCGGTCGCGACTGGAACGGCACCCCAAGTTTTTCACCCGCGTTGCGCAAAAGTGATTCAGCTTTCGCCATCGACTTCCTTGCATAACGAACTGAGTCTGACATTTAATCCCAGAAACGCTAACTGATAAATGTGGTTTCTTTAAGCCATAGCTCTCGTCTTTGATAGCACAAACTCCTATGCGGTTTGCAGTGTTGCAGTTCCCTTCTGCTCCGTGTGTGGGGAAGGAAAAAGTTGCGACGCCTTAACCCTATGATGCCCAGCGTTGCTTAGGAGCAACAACCAAAACAATAGAAGGCTCCACGCGTGCGGGATCCCAACCATCAGCACCTGAAGCTCGTCTCATTAAAGTTTCTCTCACTCATTCGCTCACTCCTGCGCTTTGTGGTTCTTTCGACATTTAACTGCATCTGTTGAAAGACGAAGGTTCCCGGACCTTCAAAATTTTAAAAAGACAGGGCAGCATGTACTTTCGTGCGTTAAAAACGACCCTTGTTTATGCCTGTCGACTCTCATCGAGCCCGGCGGCTCGAAGTACTCGTGACAGGCAAACGAAATTGTGAAATTTCATTGTTATTACAAATGACAACAATGCAAACTTAAAGTTTATGGTACCGACTTGAACCACGAAATGAGCGCGTGTATATGATGATCAAGGTAGCATTCTTGTTCAACTGATATATGGAGCAGCAAGTTCCCGATGTTGCCCAGAAGCAACCCTCATTGTGTCCGTTTTATAAACTTAATTTTTTTTTTCTGACTTTATATTGCTGTAAACTTTGAATTGGTTTGCTTATGCATATGTGTTGGGTTTTACCGCCCGGCCGCGCCCGGCTGTGTTATGTGTGTGACAAGCGAAGCGCGCGTTCCGTTCTTTCTTTTTATGCCGCACGTGCGGGTTATCTCATTTGATAGGGAGAGTGTTTTTCCCCTGTCGTTACTGGGCTAGAATAATCTTCTGTGATTTCCAGAGTTCTCGATGTAATTCGACGGTTCGAGAAACGATCACGACGAAAGATAAATGCTCGCCGAGCAGACGCCGCGGAATTCGATTCACCGACGCTCGCCTGCGCACGTCACTTTGTTGACTGCTGCTTCGCCGCCTCTGTATTTTTTGGAGTTGTTAAAGGAGCACAAGTTCGCTCCAGTAAACTTGCTTTTCTATCAAGACAGCTGCGTCGCATTTCGCTGCGTGACAATATTTGTGATATCATAAAAATCATAAAAATGTTTTCGCAATCTTATGCAAAATATTAAAGTTGTGGTCAGCAAAGAGTTATTTTTTTTTGTTTTCACATGAAAGCTGCTTACGGCTCGATTGCCCCAATTTTTTCGTATCGTCGGGATATACTTTGCGGCAAAGCCAACTTTCTCGCACTCTGTAGCTTTCAATCAAATGTAGATTTCTTGGATAAAATTTAGATCATTTAGCCGCTCAGATGTCTCCATCGTTACGTCTAGTAGCGTTAATTTGTCATATTTAGTTAAGTTCACCATGTTGTTGTTGAGTGTTCTAAATTTCTGTTTGCTGACAATGACCCGTAAGATGTATGCCAGGAGATTGCTTCTTTTCTTCTGTGTTCACTCGGCTTCTCGGGTTCGATCGTCTTCGTGCCGACTATTCGACGGGGGAGCCCCGTCAAAATACAAAAGGGGGCCCGCCTAGCGCCTGATAGGTAGGCCACGCATTGAGCCCGGAAGAGTGAATCCCCTTCGACTCCTTTTGTTTGTTTTGTTAACAGCGCGTGTCGGCGCCCTGTTATCTTATCCGCTGCTTCATACGGAGCACCCGTTTGCTCCGTCTGTGGAATGGCACGCCCAGCAATTTTGTTTGCTAGCACGGTGTAATATTCTTACACCGTGTTTGCTAGGTAAAGGGTGTCACCCTGCCTTCACTAACCTAAACTGTTCTTATCTGACCGATCGTGTTCTCAATTTAATTGGATGGTTCTGGAAAGGAGAGCGTTCCGAGATAAATGTGTGAAGAACAAAACGCCACGGCTTCCGATTCGCCGTCGTCCAACTGGGTACATCGTTTGTTGACTGATCAATCGACGCTTGCGCTTTTAACAACGAAGCTGTTGAGGAAATCGTTTGTGTATGGTGTCCGCAGTTAAAAATACCAAGAAAATGCCGAGCGCTCGTGCACGCGTGCCTCGAGCGCACGTTCGTCAAGCTGCGCATGAACACTTAAAAAGATTGGCCAATATTGGAAAAAAAAAAAAAAAAAACTCCAGCGTTCACCGCGTCTCTCAAGCCCACGTTCGTCAAGTCAAGCATACCCACTTAGGGAGATTGGCCAGCATTGGCCACAAAAAGACTCCAGCGTTCGCCGTATCGTGGCAACACTTGCTCGGAACGAGAAATACACGTCATAGCGTACGCCCCTCGTTTGTTCGTCCTCGTGTCGTCGTGCGCATGCCGCTGTACGGTAGAAGAGCCGCGACTTGAATGTCGAAGCTGCTGCAGGTGATGATTGAATCCACATGGCCCGGCCTATGCGGATAGTTAATTCGCACGGCCGAGGAAGAGGCCGCTCTGCTTCGAGAGGCTCGGCGTGCAATGCACCCGCTTGAGACGATAATTCGCGCTTGATTGACTGTAGGGTTTAACGCGCCAACGCAACGCAGGCGATGAGGCTCACCGTAGTGGAGGGCTCCGGATTAATTTTGACCACCTGGGGATCTTTAACGTGCGCCGAAATCTCGTACACACGGGCGTTTTTGCTTTTCGCCTCCATCAGAAAAGCGGCTGCCGCGAGAATCGCACCCGCGACCTCGTGCTCAGCAGCGCAACGCCTTCCACTGAGCCACCGCGGCGGGTGATAATTCGCGCTTGCAGAGTGCCGTATACGAAAACGCGGAACAAAACGACGAACTCACTTTCGCCTTGCTCAGCTGAAGGTCATTGAAATGGCATTCCACCGACGCCAACCACGACACCACAACGATGCTAAAACTGAACTTTCTGTCCGTCAATGATCACATACAACAGCTCCGCCATTCAATTATTGCGCGGAAGTGCAAGCTTCCCTGAACTTTTTTTAGATTACTGCGCAACCAAGTTCCCTCCAATGAACCATATGTAAAAAAAAAAAGCCCGTGTGTTCTTTTCTGCGAGGCTTTTCTTTTTTTTTTTTTTTTCGGAAATGAGCCTTAAAGCATCTCACAACTGACCAACCGCTCATTCTACTCACTTGCAAAGCGCCCACAACCGGTCTGCAGAGTGCCTCCCACTGCTTCAATAAACAGCGTCCTTGCCGTCATTCGACAACAATTACACGATCGGCAGCGGGGCTCTCAAGGCTGCTGCGCCGACGACAAAACGACCGCGGCAAGTTTCGAGGGGAAGAAGAAGCAAGCGCGCACGACGCAAGGCCACGCGAAGACCGCATGGACGACGTGCACCACCGCTCGGTTCCCGCTCTCGTGCGCCCCGCGAAAACGTCCCTTGCCGTCGCTTGGTTAAAAGCTTTGTTCGCCACCGCACATACGCGCTAATTGTCGGAATGTCCTTAAATGTGAAGCAGACATGCGGACACCTTTAAGCGGACATGCGGACACATGCAGACACCTTTAAGGCGAGTAGGCGGACGTCGGTCTCATTGCGAAGGGACTCATTATAAAAATCTTTAAATATTCACCCCAGTCTATACTTTTCACCCCGATATCGTCGTTCAGCTCAATTCAGGATTTAAATGTGGACTGCCTCAAGGACATTCCGAAAGCGGGAGTGTCTTTCTGAAATTTGGAATAAATGCCGTCCGTCCGAGGGCAGCCGGAGGGTTGCGCTGAAGGCAGATATTTTCAGGCGGCAAGGCGAACACGCACGGCCAATCTACAATACGCGTGCATACGGAACGCCCTTACTACAGTTGACAAATTTGAAAAACCAAATCGTTATCCTTGACAGTGCAGTCACACTAGGCCGAATAAACTTAGCCGTTATGAAGGGGAAAAAAAATACTGCGTTCATACAGTGGCAATCTCATCTTGCTTTCGGCTGTCTTGTGTGATGCGTACAATAAATAAATTATGATTAATTGATTTTCGAACAAGGTAGCGGCTCAGACCAGTACCAACGTTGCGATGAAGAGACTTGTCTTTCTCAAGGCATACGTAGTCTCCTCGTCAAAGAAACGTCTCCTTGTCGAAAAGTTAGCATTGGTGTGCACTCAACAAGGTCAGCCCGGGCGGAAACTGACCCACAACTATATAGTGCCACCAAGTTTTCGACGGATACATAGCATTTCAAACCTGTGTTGGCAGGACAGCAATTGAGTGCGATAGTAGAGGCATTTTTTTTACCTGAACTGGTTGCACCGGTGCAAGCAGTGCAGCATATGTTCATTTTTTTACTAATTGATAACCCCGGTAGCACTCGACGCTGTTCTGCACGACACTGCACCAACCTGCACTAGTTCAGGTAAAAGGAATGCCCCCAGCATTTCAAGTTTAACAGGAAACCTTGTTTTATATCTCACTCACTTCGCGGTATCTGGCTGGCTATCGGGTCTCTTACGCCCAGCCATTCATCACGGCTGCCGTTAGCGTAAGTAGCGGAAGCGGAAGTGCGTGACGCGCGTGCGCAGTAGAGCTGCTGCGAGTGACAGGGTAACGTGCAGAGCGGGGCAGCATAACGCTGCGATCAGGCGAGAAGGCCGGAGCGAACGGCTGTCCTTGAGAAGTCTCGGCCTCGCACACGGAAACAGACTCATGGACCGACCAGATCTGAATCTGGCAGATTTTCGGTGGCCGCGTGTGCTCAGCAAGTACGCGCACATTCATGGTTACGCACCAGCGATCCCGATGACAACGACCGGACGGTCGAGGTATTAAATAAAAGAGAGAGAAAAACAATGCCACACATTTCCATCCCAATACCGCCCCGCAATTCCCTCCACTACGGCGCGCCTCATAGCCCAGGTTTAGCTTCGGCAAGTTCGGCTTGTGTGCGTGCGCGCGTGGAGTTAAAAGAAACGCACCTGTCACTTCCAGGCTGGGATCGAACCAAGGACCACAGTTCCGAAGCGGGAATCGAGACGCCTCGGCTTCTTCGGTGGTAAATTGGGGGTTTTGTACGCAACACTTAGGTTAGTGTCACTAGATAAGGGTACAGAGTATCGGTACTATTTTCTCTTATTGTTCCGTGCCGCCGCCATGATCACTGGTCAGTTCGCATTGCGTGACGTTTGTTGACACCGCGACTGTTCATGGGCTTCGCCATTTTGTTGTTTATGCGTTTCAGTCGGTCAACCCTGGTAGACCTATAGCTTGTCCTCCCTGCTCTGCGGCTGCGCGTGACTAACGTCGTTCCGAACGCGAATGGAAGATAACGTGTGTAGCAGATATTCAGCAGCAGAGCTGTGTGCGGCATCTTCGGCAGCAGACTAATACCGACGGAACAACCTTATCGTGAGCTATGGACGTAAAAAACAGCGTGTCACGCAGTTCGGTTGGGTGAGACGTGAAATTACGTCATTATTTAATGTTATTACGACAGTCGCGGCAACAGTCTCAACCCGGCCTTAGCGGCGAGGCCGTAGATGCGGCAATCTCGCAACACTGATACCCGCCAAAAACAACAAAATGGCCGCCGTTGGTGACTTGCGCGCCTCAGTGGCAGTACTATGATACCTTATTCAGTGACACTAACTTATGTCATTGCGAAAACCAATGGGGCTATTCGCGACAGAAGGTACATGTGGCATGTCCGCTGGATTGTTGCCTAATTGCGTCTAAAATTTGTCACGTGCTTGTTGGCTTTGCATGTCTGCCAGCCGGAAGCCCGGGAAAAATTTGAGGACTAATTAGAAATGACTTCCGCGGTCATAATTCTCGATTTCCCTGTTCCCAGGTTCGGTCGAAAATAGCCACCGCACCCCACTTTGGAGACGAATTAGAGTTTAATTCATGGTTCGTAAAAATTGCCTCGGCGAAAAGCGGCGGACATACAGGGCCGCTGCTTACCTGGGGTCAAAAGAAGTGAAACTGCTTGACCGAACACCCGAAGCCCCAAATACGAGATCGACCTGAAGGTGCGGAGCCAGTCAGGCTGAACAACGTGAGGCTCTACAGAAAACCAAGCTCACGAGGACCTCGACTTCCAACTAACGCAGGAGCGGAATTTCGACATGCGCCCGTTTTAGAAACGTCCAATCTGCGTCTGCTTCAAGGAGGAGGAGGAGGAGGAAAAACTTTATTGTGAGCCTGGTGATGTGGGAGTGGGAGTGGGCCCTCAGTCCAGGAGACCATGGGACGACCTTGCTGTCTCAGCCCTGGACACCAGGAGTTGCTGTGCATCCAAGCCGGCGCTGGTCGTCAGGTTCTTCCACAGCTCAGAGAGGGGAAGGGAAGTGGGTAAAGGTGGGAGGGCTGGATTGTGTGCGCACCCCAAGATCATGTGTATGAGGGTACATGGGTGGCGTAGTCGCACACCACTGCAAAGAAAGCTGCAAGCGTTTTGGGAGGGGCCGAAATTTCGTGTGCCAAAGGGGGCAAAGAGGGGAAAGACGACATCCTCGCGATACTACCATGTTACAAATTACGTCATAGTTTTTTTTCCTTTCCTTTCTACAAGTTACCTCTTGTTTGGGAGCTTGATCCCACCGCGGTGTAGTGTACAGTCTTCTTGTCCCTGGACAAACCCCCTTCGTGGGTACGCGCTAATTGCTTTTGGGGTATCATCATCATAGTGATCATTATTGTCTCTGTCGTCGTCACTGCAATCCCGATAATTGTTATTAATGGGCAAACTTGGGTTTTAATTATAGCGAACTTTCATTTCACCGTCTCCTTTTTACGGTAAATAAATTACTATTTCAAATTCCTATCGAAACCTGGCCAATCTCCCCACCTGGGCACGTTCCAAAACATTGATGGCATCATCATTATCGTTATCATCGTCGTCATCATCATCCCCGTCTTTGTCGTCATCGTTGTCGTTTGCAGCGACTGTACCGATTGTGAATAAAACTCTTAATGGTCGCATAAGGATCATTTCTAGGACATATCGAAAAATTCCTATGACATCTCGAAAAATTCCAAGTGTCTTCTCAAGGGGGAAAAGAACTTGTGCCAGACAGCGATGTAGCAGCTATCAGCAATCTTCCACTTATTCATTCTTATTAAAAACAGCGGAAGGACCGACGAGAAAGGCGTAAAACTCGTTCATGAACGCAATAATAAAAGTCGGAAAAGATGAAAAGGAAAAAAAAAAACATCATGCGACAAAAAGAGAAAAAAATCCGGAATCCAGCCGCCATACCGTAGCCGCAGCCGTTACCGTAGCCACGTCAAGGCCACGTATTCATAGCGTCGCTGGCGTCGCTCGGAAGCACCTCGTGCTCTGTCTTTGTGGCGCTCAAGCCATCGAACGCCGCTGCCCAAGTCAGCTCGGGCTGCTGTTCCAACAGTGTTGTAGAGTGCAATTGAGGCGTAAGTCCATCTAGGAAAGGCGCACACATGGCGAAGCCGAGGGTGTTCTTCGACATGACGGCCGACGGTGCCCCGATCGGGCGGATCGTGATGGAACTGCGCGACGACGTGGTGCCGAAGACCGCCGAGAACTTCCGCGCCCTCTGCACCGGTGAGAAGGGATTCGGCTTCAAGAACTCGACCTTCCACCGGGTCATCCCCAACTTCATGTGCCAGGGCGGCGACTTCACCAACCACAACGGCACCGGCGGCAAGTCTATCTACGGGAACAAGTTCGCGGATGAAAACTTCCAGCTCAAGCACACCGGCCCGGGTATCCTCTCCATGGCGAACTCAGGCCCGAACACCAACGGGTCTCAGTTCTTCCTCACCACTGCTAAGACGAGCTGGCTGGACGGCAAGCACGTCGTGTTCGGCAGCGTCGTGGAGGGCATGGACGTCGTCAAGAAGGTCGAGTCCTTCGGGTCGCAGTCGGGCAAGACCTCCAAGAAGATTGTGATCAGCGACTGCGGCCAACTGTGAGCACGAACAGAACTTCGCCAGAGCAACGCGGCTACGCCTCACATGCTCATACTCCTTCCCTTCACTTTCTTCCGTCACTCAAGCTCACTCCTTTCCCTTGACTTTTCAATAAAGTCAGTCCTTCCTCAAAATTTCTGTTGATTGTTGTTTGAACATTCTAAGGCTAAGACAATACCCGCCGGTCTTTATCGTAAGTGTCGCAAGACCTGTAGCGTGTGTGAGCGAAAAATACCTAGAATTTCGCCGAGGCACATTGTTGCATGTCGAAATTGACAGGTGAAGGTGGCGGAAAAGGCAAGGGGAGATTTACTAACACGAAATTAAGCCAGAAAAGGGAGCTGCAAAAAAAAAAAAAAAAAACGTCCCTTGCGAGGCGCCGCTCAGCCGAATCAGCGTTCTAAGAGCACGTGCTAACTTCCACGGGCTCTCTTCCACCTGCCCCGCTGAAGTTGTTGATGATGATGGTGTTCCTTGGTTAATGGAACATACTCAAACAGGGGGTGGGTCAAACATAAGGGGAATGAAAAAAGATCTTATTTGTTTACAGGCTCCTGTAAATGGGACATTTAAAGCGTTTGAAAATCCTTTTGACAGTAAAATCGAAGATTGAAAAAAGAGAGGATTGGAAAGACCTAAAACCAATTACGTAAGTTACCAGCGTAAAAGAATCGAATCAGAGCGGAAATAGATTAGAGCTCAGAAGGGCAGAGCCCACATCCCCGGAAGCAGAACCCCGTTTCGGACGCCCCAAGTGAAAGGAAGTGGCACCTCCAGCTGTTGTTGTATGACCCATTCGTCGTCGTCGTCTTCGTGGCGTCATAGCAGGCGCTCTCGACACAATATTAAAGTGGCTGGACTGTGGCTTAATTCGTCCCGTTACAAATACGTTAACACGGTTGAAAAAAAAAAAATCACCCAACAGTCCTCTGGGAGTTATGAATTATGCGTAAGCATTTGCTGCTAATTGCCAGTTATTTGTCGTTATATGTAGCTGTGTTAAGTATAATGGCGAGAAAGAACGCGAAAACGTCGCGAAATTTGAAATGGGTGGTTACAACGCCGAAATGTTAACTAGGTCAGCATGTGTGGACGAAGAAATACCGATTGGTATCAATGTTCAGGCATCTTCCGAAACTGCCGTAGGAGCTTGGCACGATTGAAATGGAGAAATTTGTTAACTGTTAAATGCGACACATGGAGCGCTACAGAATGACATACGGCTTTCCCGATAAAAAATAAATTACGGTGAATGGTTGGAACTTTCCGCAGGATGTGAAGGCGAAAGACCATTAGACCTTCTCTTTATCTGCTGTTAAACTTTTAAAGACGATAGTATTTTTTGGGCTACTTAAACGCAGAAATGTTGGTCCGTCCGTCCGTCCGTCCATCCGTCCGTCCATCTGTCTGTCTGTCTGTCTGTCTGTCTGTCTGTGACTCGATTCGGCCGCCCGGCAAAAGTAAAACAAAAGCTGCGCAATAGTCTTATATACCCGCAGCCAAATCTAAGCGCCTAAGTCCGGTGTCAATGTTCATACTTTGTTGAACATGTCAACATTGTTGAACAAGACATTACGTAAATATGAGGCAGAAAAATCAATACATAAGTGATATTTGCAGTGCTACCTTATTGAAAAATTCATGAATGCTTGGTTTTCGCGATAGAAAATGAAGTACTACATCAACGATATAAAACCGTCGCCTGCTGTTGCCCGCGCTACTCTAGCTCCTGGCGACATTTAGAAATCAAACAGAAACAGCAACGAAAGGTTCCACTAGAGGATCCATGTTCCGCGTGGAACGCTCGTGGATTAGGGCAACGTGGTTCTATACTTAAGGAAAAACAAGCGCTACAAACGAGGATAAAAAACAAAGAACGACGAGACAGATGCGCTACTAACAACTGATTTATTCCAAGGAAAGACAGGGATATAAGTAGCTTGTCTACAAACAAACAAACATACACAAAGGATGAAAGATCTAAAAAATACTATAAAAACAAAATAGTCACAGCTCAGACAACAATCACACCTTTTTCTCGCATGTTGTCTAGGATCCGGTACTCCTTCGAAAACAGTGAATAGCGATGCTTCACTGATACAGCCTGCGCTGTTTTTCTGGATAAAATACGCTTCGCGCAGTTCTCGCGCCACGGTGTCACGACTCTTTCCTATAATGATTGTTTCTGTCAGTCGCGGAAGGCATCCTTTGCCACACTCGCGGCAGTGATGAGGCAAATGCGACCCGGTGCTATTCTTCATGGAAAGATCATGTTCCCTGAGGCGGTCATTTACGCATCGGCCGGTTTGTCCGATGTATGTACACCTTACCGCAAGTGAGCGGAATTTGGGAAATTACGCCAACTTGGCAGTCCAGCCAAGTTGGCGTCGTTTGGTAAATGACGCCAACTTGGCGACTGTTTCGCTTTCTCGGCTCGCGCTGCGTCGTCCTTTCTCAAAGCCCTCCTCCAACCAACACCAATCCTCCTCCCCCACTGCTGTTTCCCTTTCCCGGCACGAGCTCCTATTCTCGGTACCTAACGATTTTCTGTATAGTTAAATAAATTGATTGCGCTAAAAAGGGGGACACGGACGAAGTGTCCTCACTTCGTCCGTGTCCCCCTTTTTAGCGCAATCAAATTATTTAACAATGGAGTACCCAACGTTTATAAGTATCTATAAACGTTGGGAGTACCAACGTGCCCAGGACGTCACCCTTATTAAGTTGATTTTCTGTACCTCACAACACGTTCCATGAAACATTGAGATCTAATGCATCCGCCTTGCAATAATTTCGCAACCAAAAAGAAAAATACTGCCCACGCTCAAATCTATACAAACGTATGCGCCAATGCTAATCGGCCATCCTGGGTGAAAAATAAATTAAACTGCTTCCAGCCCATATAGTCCACACCCACGAGCGAGATTGGCCAAGAATGAGTAAATGCTGTGCAGGCCACGCATTAATGCTTCCTTGCTTACTCTCTCGATTACTTGCTTGCTTTTTTTGTTTTAATGCTACATTCCTGCTGAGTGCGTCGCATTTTATGATATCGACGTCATTCTCAGGAAAGGCCCACTTTTTTTACTTTGTTTATCTTTGTCCAAATGAGCTCTCACTGAAGGAAACACAAGCACGATACCTTAGAAGTAAGGTTCGCGACACGACACTTTTCCTCTTGCGCTATGTCGGTGAAGGACGTCCAGCAACGCTGCTTTGCGTTCGCACCACGGTAGTTGCTATTACGGGCACACTGCACACCGCTGACGTAAGCTCGCGCGATAGATACCGAACCGGTGCTTTTCTATCGGCATCGGAAAACCTCTCCACTCAAACGCCGGCAGAAAAGTCGCGTGACGTAACCTCAAGCGACGTGCCGGCTTTCTTGTTATAGCGAAGTGAAGCTGCGCAATTTGGCACGCACTTTTGAATTGAACGGCAACAGCGCGATCATGAAGACAAAGTAAGGAAAACGTACGGCAAAACACGTCTTTTCCTCGCTTTGTCCCCGTGTCCGCCCCATTACCACCATGGCTGCTCGCGCCGCTACCAAACAAAAGCTGACGGAAGATTCGGTGCACCTCTACACAGGACGATGACGTGACACAATAGCGCGTGAATAAAATTTGCGAAGATGAATATTTTATTACTGTGTAGCTTTAGTCCGCGAACAGAAAGCGTCGGCGAGCGGAAACCGTTTTGGAAAGAGAGCGAGGTGCAGGAGAGGCGTCGGCGCAACACCACCTAGGTGGTGTTGGTCGGCGTCGGAGAGGCGTCGGCGAGAGCGGCATCGGCGCTCACCGCTGCAGCTGCGGAGATGGGGAGAGGGCGCGGCGCAACAGCAGCCGGGGCGCGGGTGGCGTGGAAAGAAGACACAACCGCTCCCGCCTCCAACCACGCAAACGCTGCCGGCAGGCAAGGCGCAACACATTCGTCCACCCCTGTGGTCTGCACCCCGGTCAACTGAGTTTTGCTTCCTGAATGTGTGCAACCCAGAGAAACCGAAACAGCTTCGCCAGCATATGCATGGTTTGGCACACCAATTTCTTTAGCGTGGTACGTGGGTTTATCAAATAAATAAAACGTTCTAGTGCCAGTTGCCGATATGCGAAATAATGTCAATAACTAATAGTTAAAAGGTTTTTTTTTTTTGCGGGTACTAAATTTTCACAATTTCTTGCTGGGTGCCGAGCTGCTGTTTTTCGAAACAACCAACGTCAGTGTACCCGCCCGTGAAGCGGCTTTCATTCCTTAACAGAAACCAGTGGCCACAAGTGCTTGATCAAAAATTTAGCTCAGAATCCGCAACTTTAACATGAATATTTACTAAATATTCATAAAACTTCCTTTTCAAGTAATTCAGATTTCAAGTACATTCACGTCGTATTGGGCACCTGCCACCAGTTCTGAATTGCGACGTTAGCACCGATATATTTCAAGGCCAACGATTGGGACACATGCCTTAACCGCAAGCCAGATTTCGAAGTTCTTTTTAGAAAGAGGTACTAGTTCCATTTACACTCGACGACCGATTATTCGGACCCTTAATGGGGCCATGCAGACAAAATACAAGTTTATTTTATTCGAACAATTTTGTGTTTTATAGTGCCCCCAGCGCTTGTCCGGCAACAAACGATGCCGTATTCGACGGGAAATTAATCAATTTAGGTTAAAATTTTTATTCTCCCGCCAAATCTTGTGTTTTCGTGGCGTCTCCCATGAAGTCATGACGAACTTCAGTGCGTCATCGCGCTCTGCAGCCTTGCTTACCGTCATCCCAGATGGCGCTACGCGCTACCATAATCAGCCGCGGACCGTTGTTCGCTGTTGCCACTGTAGCTTTGTTTTCGAACGTATTTGCTCCTGGCTTGTTTTTGTTACTGTGTAATGTGCCCCCTATAAAGCTCACTTTATTGCTTACTATTGACTGAGTGGGCGGAAAAAGTGATGAATGCGCAACTCAAACAGTTGCGGCCGCTTGCATCAGCTCAGCTTGCGTCGGCTGCGCTGAATGCAGGTGACTCGTCATCGCTCTCAGACTCCGCGATCACTTGGCCAATAATTTCTTCATCCGTGAGCCCAGCGCACATTGTCTGTGAACTCCGTCTGTGAACTCCACGTCTGTGAACTCCGAAAACGAGACGATCGAGGGAATTTCGAAGGCTGTGGCGCGAAGGTCGTTGACGAGCAGGTCACTGCCAGACACATGCTAGATGACGCTATCCTCGTCCTCTGTGCCCCTCGTGCAGTGTGACTGGTGACATTGATCACTTCATTATGAACTGCTCCAAAACCAACCCTGAGCGGACGAACTTTTTTCGTGATCTCCAGAAGTTAGGAGTGCCCCATGCTACATCGTAGGACATTATTTTTCCTAGGGACCACTGGATTGTACGAAGAGAGGTGTCTCATCTCCTACTCGGATTCTTGCAGTCCACAGGACTAACTGAGGTGTGGTGACATTGTGTGTCTGTTATTTTAGGACTAAGTGAGGTGTGGTGACTTTGAGAGTTTTGATATGGTATTGGGGACGATTAGGCGGAGCAATTGCGGGCAGCTATGCAAGGCTAAGTCCGCCTTATTCAACAATACTTACTTACTACTTACTTACTCGTCAGAGCTGGCCGACTTGCCATTCAACACAAATCCCGCGTTGCGGAAACAGTCGCGCAGCGTTGTGAGTGCATCGCCGCCTAACACGCATCAGCGAGCACGCTAAGTGATCCAAGCAAATCGACAGAGTAGGCTGTCGTAGCCGGCCCGGCTGACGCTCGGATAGTCCGAAAAATCGAACAGCCCGTCCTATACCGTGTACGAAATGTTGAGCTGCGTAATACATTGAATGTATGAGGTATGTCCTGGTGAAGTAGAAAAAAAGCAAGCGAAGAAGGAAAAAAAAAAGCAAAGGAGTCTTGGTGAAGGGAAAAAGTCCAAATAATCAAGCATGACCGGGAAATTAGGCGTCCGAAAAAATTGGTCGTCACCTTGCTTCTGTTATCACAATTATGAACAGACGGTCCCCCAAAACAATAATTAAAAGCTATTTTTTCTTAACTTTAGTTGTTAATTGTTCAGAAGTTACGTATTATATACCAAATAATGTCCGCCTGTCACCCAAACCAGCATGACCGGAAAATTAGGCGTCCGAAAAAATCGGTCGTCACCTGTATTACTTCACAGTGTGAACAGTCAGGTGACTTAGCTCGGCGGACATCGCCTGTCTCATTAAAGATTGTTCTCTCTCTCCCACCATGCCCTAAAAACCATAATTAAAAGCTACATTTCTGAATTTTAGTTATAAGATTATTTAGAAGTTACGCATTCCATACCAAATAATGTCTGCCTGTCACCCAAACATATATCATTAAAACACCATTGCGGTAATGGCGCAGCTTTTTCTTAAATCTTAGCGACGAGGAAAATAAATTACGTATACATACTTTCAACGCCAATAAGACCTAAAAGAATGTGCGACAAGGGGTTCTAGTTTGCCGTACAGTCCCAGAATTCGTCTCCCGGGACTCTCCCCACCCTTCACGCACGCACGCACCCCCCGTGCCTTCCCTACATTAAGCTCATCTGTAATCCCCTCCCTTAGAGAAATTGACGAGAGGTCGACGAGAAGTTCGAAAAAAATAATTGGGGTTTAACGCGGCGTGTTCTTTTATTACGCTGCAGACTCCTCTTCCTCCAGCTTCAACACATGTTCGCGCCATTATAATTGGCTGCAACAGCCTGAGGCGTCAATGTCAAGCAAAGATGAAAAGTGTGGCGAAGAGCTAGGGATCGTGTTAAGCTTGCACGACTCCCCTTATTTCATGTTTGCTTATAAACTGATGTTCGCTCATGATCTAAACAAAACGACGCAAAAAAGACAAAGACATGGCAAGGACGACACTGCTCTGAACTATCGTCCTTTCACTGTATTTGTCGTTTTTGCGCTGTTTTGCTTAGTTTATACCAAAACGCCCAGTTTTACACGTTAATCAATTCGCTAATGACTTCTAGAAGCACGCATATAACGGCTGACTGTAACAGCCGTTACATCCAGCTAATCGTTGTCCATGCGCACACAGACACGCTAAACTGCAAGGCTCAACCGAATTCCGTCGTACTGCGTTGTGGCGGCCCGTTAGCTCTCTCCCCACCACTTACAGCAATTCAAATAGAGAAAAGTATACGGAAGAAAGGGGATGTAAGAAGGATTGCCGTGAATACTCAACGTGGCGGTGTTCTTGTGTGCGGCGCAGCATGTTGCACTAGGGTTGCACTGGTGTTGCACTAGAGTTGCACTACGTTCCAAGAGCGCTCCTCGAGTTTTTCTTGTTCCTGGAAAGAGATAGGCACTTCCTTCTTTTACCTCTGGTGGCGCAGCATGCATGGTTTCCCGCCGAGCAGCTTGGCGCGACGTGTTGCACTAGGGTCGAACTAGGACTACACCAGGGCTGCACTAGGCTGCTGTAGAGCGCCGCTTGGTCTTGTTAGCGGAAAGTCGTAGGCCTTCTTTTAGCTCTACTGGCATCAAAACTTGGTTGCCCGCCAAGCAGCTTAGCGAACACAATCAAGGCTCATCGTTGATACAATGAACACGCTGTGACAGGTCAGGATAAAAGCGAGCTGACTATTAATCACACGATCTTGGCCCAACGATCACCGGTCGAATGTCACGAGCGTTCATTATTATGTCACGCGTGCACGTCTCTCTCGACCCGGCTCCTCACGCGGCGCCGCCACGTCCGCGTGTCGCGTTTCCTCGTCCTTTCCAAATCAAGGAAAGAAACGCGGAAAAGTAAGCAACAAAGGGGCATAGTTTTGTTTCGGTACGTGCGCTGGCTATAAGGCGCTGGATAGCGTCCGATGGTTGCCCAACGTTGGCTTACAACTTTGACCTCTTGAACCATTGTTGCGCGAACGTACACCCGGCGTGTACAAACGCTGGGTGTTGACTTTAGAATTGAGGAATCTTTCCTCCAGTTTCTTTTTTTTTTAATTATGTGAGAAGATTAAAAGTTAAACCAAGGACCACCCGGGACATGAGGACCTGAGGAACACTTACAGGCCTGTTCGGTTCCGGGTCGATTCAGACGTCCCTCGGCAGATTTGTTTACGCGAGAAAAGAGTGCGTCGATATACCCACCGAACTCGTTCTGAGCAGAGTGCGCCTTAGATACACATTAGATACTCATAGATACTGAGAGCCGCCGCCGCCGCCGTCATCATCATCATCATCATCGTCGTCGTCGTCGTTATATTATTATCATTAGTCATAATCATGATAATTATCATCAGCATCAGCAACATGTCAATACTCAATCGTACCACTTAGCTGCACACATGAGTCATGACTCCCGATTACGCAAGCGTCAAGCCTCCAAATTCTACCCCGGGGCCCCTGTACAGCCCGGCATGCTGGGGGAAAGCGGAGTTTAACCATCCTTGCTGGTGTCTCTGCATACAAACCGTTGATATTTGTGAATACACCATGACCGTGTAGTAGTATACCGCCAATCCAGTACTTAAAACAGCTGCATTGTGCTGCGCATGCGCACGCGAAGCCCTTGCGCTCACATGAAGTAACGACGATTGAATTCGACTCACGTATACATATACGTACGGC
Source organism: Haemaphysalis longicornis (assembly GCF_048455015.1). Classification (NCBI taxonomy): domain Eukaryota; kingdom Metazoa; phylum Arthropoda; class Arachnida; order Ixodida; family Ixodidae; genus Haemaphysalis; species Haemaphysalis longicornis. The sequence continues at coordinate 50,556,881 of NW_027526460.1, forward strand.
AACCGGCTTTGTGATCTATTAAAAAAGGTGTATAATTTGCGTCTGAGCTCATAATGGAGAAATTAATTTACCGACGTGGGAACAAAAAGGCGTCGAGATACGCATATCCAAAATCTGCCTTCCTAAGGACGTGCGGTAGCCCATTTCGTACGACCGATTTGAGGTACACATCTTTTCTTTCGAAGCCGCAAATTTAAAGTATCGCAAAAAGAACGACTCGTATATACAAAAAGGATAAATACGTCTTTTTTGTTTGTTTGTTTCGCGCTACATCCGGCCCTTACCCGTATAGGGAATAAGCCATGGTTCTAGGCCTGAGTTAGTACGGTAATTAAAAGAGACGTTCGGGTGATATAAACTGAACGCTTCCTTGGTCTCTTATTTTCCGCGTATTAGTTTACCTTCTAGACCAGGCTGAAGAGGTAACCACTCGCTTTCGTTTCCGTGTACGATTGGCTGGTCATCACAACAGCCATGTTACAAAACTCGCGCGCCGGCCGTACGCGTCGTCTTGCGGTGACGATGACGCAATACGTGCTTCACCCCTGACAACGCGTGTACCGCCGGTAGAAAACCTTTTTCCTCATTTCGCGCGCGTCGCGGTGCTCTCCGATTACTCCGTTTTTACTGGCGCTACCGCGTGCGAGAGTGTAGCTGACAATAAATAACGACGAAGTCAGAGCCCACCACCTCTACCTTGTTTCGATGAATGCCTTTCGCAAGTACCCACGCAAACCTTCGTAAGTCACGTACCGGTACTATTACTCGATGCCCTGTGTGTTTCTCCGTTCGCGTCCGGCGAACCTTGACCCCGGTGTGGATGGAATGAGCATGTATGTGAATGCTTCTTTCCTGAACATTTTAAAGGGGCCCTAAATAGGCTTCTGAATGTCATTTCAATCGCGCAATCGCTAGAGTACCCCTTCACGACAACGTATACCAATATTACACCTCTGCGTAAAGCAGGGCCCGCACAAACACGCAACAAAAATCCTTTCTTTCTTTCCTTGCTCACGTATCGCTTCCTCGCCGCCACCCTGCCGCGCTCTGACGTGCAGCAGAATGCTTGTGACGCAGCCTCTATGACGCACGAAGCAATGAACAGTACGGCGTCGCTATTGGTGGGCCCCTTTAAATGTGGTAGCCAATCAGCGCTCCCATATCACGACATGTGGCGTGGTACAAGTGCCTTCTTCAGCTCGGCAGTGGAATTGGTACAGGTGGCTGTTCTTCCACAGGTTCACCTAGCAGTGCACTGGCATTTGTTGAGCTTCCGTCAGGCAGCATGTAGCTCCGAGCCAACACATCGCCAAGGGGGTGGAGTTCCAGTGATGAGGACGCCGTCAACAGCATCCCAAAGACGTCCCAAGTAGCCTGCACAGGACACCAGTAGATGATTTTTGTAGCAGAAAGAGAATAATGCTAACAGCCAATGTGAGTAGCCTCCTGTAAACTGGGTGTGACTTCAGCGTTAGATTACAGATGAGCTGTATTCCAACGCTCAATGACACCTTTGTAGAGTTTTGTAGATCGATATACTTGAATGAACCGCCAACCTTTAAACATAAACGTGGTGACTACAAGTTGTCCTTCTAAGAGCAGATATGCAGGCCCTGAAGGAGTAGCAGCATCAATATACAAAAATCTCTCGTTAACTTGAACTCGGATATCTCGAAATACCAGTTAAGTCGAAACTTTTTTTTCGTCGTGCATTTACGACCCGTAGGCGCCATGTTTCTTCCCCCCTTTATCTCGAAAAGTTTTTTAGATGACCACAGATATCTCGATATATATATATATATATATATATATATATAGAGAGAGAGAGAGAGAGAGAGAGAGACATCTTTATTTGCCCGTCTATAGAGGCGAAATGTTGACATAGAGGACACAAGACAAAGTTCGCTACAGACTGCTAATAAGGCCTCCGTTCTAACGCTTAACTCCCACTACGTGCTGAGCGCGGTTGTGAACGGCAAATTTACGCGGTACGAGGCCGATGTTCCCGTTACCGGAATGCTGTCCGGCGCCTACATCGTTGAAAGAGCTGTGGACGAAGCAGCTGATCATGAGGACGAAGAGGAGCCTCGAGAAGTGCCTACAACGACAGAAACAACAAAGATGCTGTGCCTGCTTCGCAACAGGGTAGAATGTAGTGGTGATGCGATGCACTGAGCAGCTCAATAACACTTTTCTGGGGCCAGAGCAAACGCGAAACATGCGAGCATCACGAAGTTCTTTCTTCCGCAACAATAAAAATTCGATTTTTGCAGACCTGTCCAGTGGCGCTTTTGTTACCAGAATTAGCCCTCATTTCAGTGACCTGGCCAGAAATTCAGCATTTCGCTTAACTCAGAACTCAGCTTACCTCGAAATTTTCAGCGGATTTTATTTACGACTTCGAGTTAACGAGAGATTACTGTAGGTCTCTGTGCAAAGTGGAGAACAATAGCCAGGTAGGGGCGGTGCTTCACTGCAGTCACCTTCAAAACTAGATTGCCAATGTTTCCACACCGTAGGTGGGTGCCACATTGATTGGAAAAACAGTCGGCTCCCCAGTGTTTGCCTTAACTTGGAAGTTGGCACCGAAGCTCTGCAGCCGTGGTCACCGCCTGTTCCCTGCCCGCATTTTCATTGTAGTGGAGGGCTGCCAGTGTACACCTGTACCAAATTGTCATGCGAAAGACCACATTGCATGCCCACCAAGTCTCCAAAATTTTTAGTAAAATGTATGAATTCAGATTTGCCGTACGACTTTAGAAGTTCTGCCTGAGATTCCCCAAAATATAATTTCCTGCAAAAATTTCGAAATGCAGTAGAATCTCCATTACCACTGTAGCTGATATAATTTTCGGGGTGATATAAATTCAAGTTTTCTGCTCACGTGCATTGCATACAATGGACACAACTTTGACTCTTATTGTGTAGCTAACGAGACGAGTTAGCGATCCTTGCCCCTAAACTTGGCCACAGGAATTTTAGGAATTTTAAAATCTACAGGTTGACAGGTATGACGTGTGACAACATGTACGAAAAAAAATTGTATTTTATAGCCACACCATTCCATTGAGGTGATTTCCCATACAAGGTCAACTTCCCAAGAGAGAGAGAGAGAGAGAGAAAGAACTTTATTTGCCCAGAAGTAGAGAGCTTGGACTCTCTTTGCCGCGTTAGTCAGCCAGGAGATCTTGGTCCCTGGCGGCTTCTTGGGCCATCTGGACAAGACGCAGCTGTGTTAGAGGATCAGAGCTGCGCAGCAGGGTTTCCTAGTGCTCTAGGTGTTTGATATCTATGGGGGATAGAGGGGTCTTGCTCCGTGGTTTTCTTTGGCATTTTCACATATTGTGCGTGAGGTCTGCGGCATTCTAGTCCCACACAAGGGCTGAATGCCAGGCCGGGGAGTCGCTTGTACATACTTTATCGGTAGGTGCCCAGTGTCACCACGGCACACGAATGCCCATGTCGACTTCCACAGCCACAGCGGACACCCAACACGGTAACCGACTGGGGCAGGACAAGCTGCAGACTCCCCCCCCCCCCCCCCCCACGTGTGGACGAGTAGGGCCATCTAGCGGCAGCCAGGGAGGACATCGCATACGCTTGAAAATACAGTGGACTCCCGGTAAGATGAACTAGGTTAAGACGAACACTTTGGTTAAGATGAACATTTTTTCTTGCTTGTAACGTCCACAATGCGAAAATCCTTCGCTTAAGACGAATATCTGATAAGACGAACTCATTTTTACGGTCCCTTCGAGTTCATATTAACGGGAGTCTACTGTACTGTCTTTAAGCCAAAATAAGCGTTCCCATTCATTTCAACAGCACAGCAAAAGCACACAGATGGTCACAATAAAAGTGGCAATGCCCACAATATTGTACAAGGGTCACCCAATTATCTGGCCGAGTATTGCACCAAAACTGAAATGAACTTGTTGGCATTTCGGGTCGCCGCATGTTCTATTGGCTGGGCTCCCGTGATAGTGGTTCTAGCTTTTTTTTTTCTTTGACGTTCCAACATGACACTACAAAAACTTCCAGGTAAGCTTTTATAAAATTTTGAAGGCATATTGTTAGAATATCTGTCACGCAATTTTAACCACCTCCAGTGGAAGCTGTGCAAAGTGGTCAGTGACGGTGATACTTGTCTTCACTTTGCCACTATTTTCCATGTTATTTTAGAAAACTTGCGCGTAAGAGTTATATATTAGATTGATTGTAGGGTTTAACGCACCGACGCAACACAGGCGATGAGGCGCGCCGTAGTGGAGGGCTCCGGATTAATTTTGACCACCTGGGGATCTTTATCGTGAGCCGAAATCTCGTACACACGGGCGTTTTTGCTTTTCGCCTCCATCAGAAAAGCGGCCGCCGCGGCCGGGAATCGAACCCGCGACCTCGTGCTCAGCAGCGCAACGCCTTAGCCACTGAGCCACCGCGGCGGGTAAGAGTTATATATTAGTGTTCCTGCATTGTATTTTGTCTCCAGTGTCCGTTCAAGTAGTCACTCGCATGGCTGAGCTCTCTGAAGCAAGTGGTTTGAAGTGAATTGAGTCCCACGGATCATCTTAATGGTTCTGACGGCACCAGTGAACAGCACTGTTTATGGAGTTCCATTATGAGGACAAGTTCCGGAAACCCCATTTCAGTCCGGCATGCTGAAAATACAAGGTTATGATAATGCATTGACTTAATGCACATTTGTGCGTGATGTTAGGTTTTAGGGGCGAAGCTCCTCTTGCTCGGACCCTGTCCCGGCCGTACACGGCACATTGTACACGGCACATTGATGATGATTGTGGCAGGATCCCCCTAGGGATTGGCCAACCAAGGATTGGCCGAAGAGGTCATAACGTTCAACGCGTTCGTTGCTACCCAACAAGGAGAGGAGGAAGAAAAGGTTGTCGTTCGTCACCTGCGAGCTCAATACTCTTGCTCGGGCCCTGTCCCGTCCCTCGTTGCTGCCATACACGGCGGAATGATGATTGTGGCAGGATCCCCTTAGGGATTGGCCAAACAAAGATTGGCCGAAGAGGTCAAAACGTTCAACGCGTTCATTGCTGCCCAACAAGGAGGAGAGAAAGAAGAAGAGGTTGTCGTTCGTCGCCTGCGAGCTCAATACTCTTGCTCGGGCCCTGTCCCGTCCCTCGTTGCTGCCATACACGGCGGAATGATGATTGTGGCAGGATCCCCTTAGGGATTGGCCAACCAAGGATTGGCCGATGAGGTCAAAACGTTCAACGCGTTCTTTGCTACCCAACAAGGAGGAGAGGAAGAAGAAAAGGTTGTCGTTTGTCGCCTGCGAGCTCAAGACTCTTGCTCGGGCCCTGTCCCGTCCCTCGTTGCTGCCATACACGGTGGAATGATGATGATTGTGGCAGGACCCCCTAAGGGATTGGCCAAACAAAGATTGGCCGAAGAGGTCAAAACGTTCAACGCGTTCATTGCTGCCCAACAAGGAGGAGAGAAAGAAGAAGAGGTTGTCGTTCGTCGCCTGCGAGCTGAAGACACGTACCGGGGGTATACGCGACACAAGATGCTCTGCAGAAGGCGACGGCCAAGGTGGCTAAAATGTCACACACCGAATTCGCCAACTTACTCATGGAGATTCTCATCGTCCCAAACAAGCCCTACATAATCACCACAAACATCAACGTCGTCGACGGGCTTGTCAACGGAGCGGTGGAAAGCTTGACGTGTCGAGTCTTTATATGATGTGTAGGCTAATGTTTCACGGTTTTACCGATAAGCATTTTAGCTTCGCCCCTGTCATCATCATTCACTTCGTGGAGATGGCGGGATTTTTTTAGCACTAGTTTTGACGGTAGTTATGCTACGTACTTTACTAGAGGGAAAGTGACGGCCCCACAGTATTTGAAAGAGCAGTGGTCCACAAGCGATGAACGTTCATTACCACAATGGATGCAACGGTAATTTCACAATTTACTGTACAGCCAAAGGCATGCTACATAAGTGCACCACTGCAGGTGGGCTCAACCAATAACGAGAAACATCAAAACAGTGCGATACACAGTGTTTCATAGAATAGCTACATTACGCACTTTTGCTGTCAGATACAGTGTCTACACTCTGCATTACCTTTCTAGCTGTAACGATTTTCCAGCATTCAGATATCTGAGTTGCTATCAGTAAGGATCGATGAGCCACTTGCATTAATTAACCAACCGCACGTGTCAAAACTTGCTCGCTATATGTCAAATGGTACGCACCGACTTCCCTCGTTGCGCATACAGCCTGAACCTTTCCCTGAACACGAATGCTCCTCGTGCGGGTTTTCAGCGTTGCCTGAGTCACCGTGGACTGAGTTTGTGCATCAAAATTTGGCCTTCCTGATGCTACGTGCACAGGTGTGCAAGTACCAGCCCCCAGTGGAACATCCGGACCTGAAAATGGAAAAAAAGGAACACAATCAGAGGATTAATGAACTCGGATACCTGGATTATCGATGTCTCAGGCCCCAAATGCACTCTTACGGCCAAAATCACAATTATATAAAAGTGATTTGATTGATTGATTGTAGGGTTTAACGCACCGACGCAGCGCAGGCGATGAGGCGCGCCGTAGTGGAGGGCTCCGGATTAATTTCGACCACCTGGGGATCTTTAACGTGCGCCGAAATCTCGTACACACGGGCGTTTTTGCTTTTCGCCTCCATCAGAAAAGCGGCCGCCGCGGCCGGGAATCGAACCCGCGACCTCGTGCTCAGCCAATTATATAAAAGTGATATACATATTTGCCTTTTGATATTAATCCTACGGGTCACTTTTTAGTGCCCTCGCAGATTTGCTATAAAATCGTCTGATGTTTGCAAGTGAATACTGTCAAGTTCTCTTCACAGCACTCGTGCTCACAGCTAGCTACGTCATACGGACGTACGGTTGGCATGAACATCCGCGTATGCGCTGCCAATTGATAAACGCGAAGGGTGATTGTTGCCGTGGCCGCTTTATTTTGACACTCGATAAAAGCCCACGCTCGGGCTAGAGAACTATTACTATACTATTAGTATAGTTTCCAAGCACCCAAAACCAACGACGCATTCAAGTAACTGACGAAGTTGCAACGCTATAATTTGCCTAGGCTGACTGCACGTCGGACCGTGGTAAGAAAAAACCGTTATTTACTTCTCCTCACCTCAGCGCGAGGAGCTACACTTCCTGCTCAAGCTACGCTGTCTCGTTTGCTGAGTGAGCAATTGACCACGCCCGGACAAACAGCGCCGAGAGAGCGCACACACCTGAGCTCATAGAACTGAACGCCGTAGGCGCTTGGTAGCCCGTACCGTACGCCACGTCTTCCGCGGTGATATATCGGCAAGGCCCCATTCTCGAGTATGCGCAACGCCTGCTTACCGTACTGGCCCAGGTTTGTCGGGTTACGAACGTAGCAGCCCGGCGCAAAATGCAGCGACGGACGAACTGCTGTTTCCGCGTCCGCTCCTGCGGACGAACTCAGTCCACCCCAGTATAAGTTACAAGTCGCGAGGAAAGCGGTGAAGAGGTATGCCTTGCTTCGATTTCGTGCGGCAAGAGCTCACCGCGCAGTATTTCGGCATTGCAGTGGCACAACTTCAGGCACAACTGAGCGCCAGAGCAGACTGCAGCAAAATCCAGCGATGAGCTTCGTAACGACGCACAAAGCGCAGCGGCCAAGGGAGTTCCGCGCGCACCGACAGCTACAACCACGGAGGAAGGAAACCCACAGTGCATTGGCTGCGTCACGGAAGCCGTGACGTCGTCAATTTGGGGCCATGGGAGTAGATGGCGTCATGCTGATGGGCGATCTTGACAGGGTATGCGTTCTGAGCTTTCTCGTGCGTGCAAATTTGATTAAAATTGATTTTGAATGCGGTTATACTGAACGGTTCGGGTTGAAACTTACTGGAAGATATCTCCGCATACAAAGTAAGCTATTTACACAGTTATCTCAACTTTGAAATTTCGTGTCAGTGAAGTGCGTAGGGGATACTAGGGTATCATCCATGCGACCATTTTTTCGTAGCGCGACTTGCTCGAATGTGCCGTAAATCGATCACCCAGAATTTCACTACACAGATCGAAGTGGTTTTCATAGACTTTAAAGGTACACTGATGGGAAACATTGTCCAATAACGTTATCAGATTAAAGTCTAGGATGCGTAGGCATAATTTACGAGCCTTTTTGAACGAGAGAAGCGCGTTCGAAAGTGCTGGTTTCCTCGCACCTACCTCGGAGTACGGTTGCCATCTGCCCGGTTTTGTACCGGCCCGACCGGTTTTTTAGACAGTGGACCGGTTGCCGGCATTCCGGTTTATTGTCCAACATGCCACGATTATTCCTTTTTTTTAGTTTTATAAGCGTCAATTTTGCCAGTCAGCAATATTAATTCTATGAATTCAGCAACTGAATTCATTTAAGACACGTGAGCAGAGCAAATACGCCGGCGAGCGCGCTCCGTGAGATGGGATGGGACCTTGCAAAGAGAGGAACAACACAGCGAAATGCTGTCACCGGACAGCGGTCAGCAAGTTCGGTTACTTTGCAGTGCAGCACAATCAGAGCAATAACCAAAATCTCAATCATCTTCAGCACGAACGTTCTGGTGGATTATCTCTAGGAAATCCACATGAAACCTCTCTAGGAAATCCACTTGCATTGCACGTCATGCAGAGAAACATGGCGACTTTTTTTCAACACAAATCCAAGCTTGTCCACCCACTAGTTGTTTGTTTCGTGCTTTTAGTTTTATATGAATCAGTTCCTGGCTTCCATATTTGTTGAGCAAATAAGGTTATATTTGTTCTAAATTTGCATATTCTTAACCATTTCTTCTTATGTAGAGAAAATAGAAAATTGCAAGCAGCGATAGCAATTCTGACACAATTCTCGGAGCGTACGGATAAATTTTTTGATAAAATATTTTGTTGTTCTTGTTCTTGATAGTTAATAGTGAGTATTTTCAGTTAACTTTTATGTATATTATCATTTATTAGTTATGTATTTATTATTCCTATTTTTAATCCCTTGAAAAATCATATGGAGGAGGTCAAGCTGCAATCTCAGCACCCCCCCCCTTCCCCCCTCCCCCCCGAACAAAATTTCTGGCAAAATTTCTGCTGTGAGACGAATCCAGACGTCTCATTGGAGGGATGGACTTCATTCAGCCGTAAACCTGGTGGGCTAAGTTCGAAGGTCCTTGGGAAAGCCGATCAGCCTAGCTCTGCCTCACCGGATCCGCCGTTGAGTAAAGGACGTTGCACTTCAAGGGCGATTTCCTGCTCTAGCACCCTTCAAGTGCCTTCTGTCTGAACCGCAACAACACCAGATTTGTTCGCCTAAGCTCTATACTTAAGCGTTGCCCAGGAGAGTTCCAAACCCTTTATACAAGCTTCAAAGGACTATTCAACGCAGAAATTTGGGCCAGTTGGTGATGCTGATACTCCTTCGACATGGTAAAAAAGCGCGACAAGACGGGGACACAAGAAGACAGTTACAGAGACAGTTACAAGAAGAGACAGTTGCTAGCGCTCGCCCCGTGTAACTGTCTCTTCTTGTGTGCGTCTCCGTCTCGTCACGCTTTTTACCATGTCGAAGAACTATGAAAGGACGTCGTCCCCGACATCCGGTGGTGTCGACGGAGTGATCGTAGCCAATTTAAGAGAGAGCTAGCGTAAGAAAAGGAAACGCGTGAGTGGGAACAAAAACAGGACATCGCACAACACGCGCAACGTAGCAGCAAACACAATTGAGGCGTGTTTCTTAGAAATGAGCCAGATCCACCTAACGCGAATTTGACAAACAAGCGGAAGTTTGTTACCGGGCCTAAATGCAACGACGTCAAAGCTATTATATGATATATTTTACATTTCAGCGAGGGAAAGTTCATGACCACATGTAGTTAAAAATTATGCTGTGAATATGAGCAATATTGGGGAGATTATCTTGGATTTGTCTCATATTGAATTGAAACACTCAAGTTGATGCGGTTTTCTTATGAACACTTTATTCAAACTGACTTTCAAGCGTGGTGTGATTGAGTTTTGGTGGAAAAGGCATTAAAAATATGCAACGGGGCTTCAAGAACAGTAGAACTATACATGGAGAGCAGGCGAGTCCTCTTGGCGCCATTAGCAGCTCTTTTCAAATTCTACCACAGGATAATTTTCTTGTGCTCGCTTGAAGGCACTCACGATTAAGCAAGTTCGCCATTCTTTTGCCATGAATTTCCAAAACGCTTCACAAGGAGGCTGCTGATATCTTATTCCTCACCCTGACTAATTGGTTCGTACTCTCAGAAAGGGGGGGGGGGGGGAGAGAGAGAGAGAGATTTGCCAGGGCTTGTAAGAGGCGGATATTTAGTTAAGTACTAAAATGGTAAATGCGGGAGTGAAATAATAAATATAACCAGAGTTATTTCGTAGGGTAGGATGAGACGAAATGAAATCATTATTTCACATCTCTCAGTTTCGTTTTGTTCACTTCTTCATCCGTTCACTTCGTCGTTGACATCAGGGGACAGACTTTCGCTGATCTCCTAATTGCCGCCCGCATTCATGATAAGCCAGCTCCCAAAACAACAACAAAAAAAGCTTCCGAGAACACCCACAAAGCAGTCAGAACAGTCAAGCCAAAAGCAAACGCCCATTGGTCAAATGGATTTAGCTCATTTTGATTCGTGAAACGGCAGGATCTGGCCCATGTTCGATACGAACTACGATCTGCGTACGCATTTTCAGGGCGTTATCTCAGCTATTTTCTTCCCACCCATTTTTTACGGGAAAGTTGCCGAGTTTTTCTAATCCCTGCAGATTTATCTGACTTAGTTTTGGTTTCTGGAACTGGGTCATTTCAAAAAATAAAAAATAAAAAGAAACGCCTCAATTTGCGATGCATGCCATGGTGTACGACAGCTCCTACACACACACACACACACACACACACACACACACACACACACACACACACACACACACACACACACACACATATATATATATATATATATATATATATATATATATATATATATATATATATATATATATATATATATACTGCGACGGCCCCAGGGCTATGGGCAGCATTCCGCGTCGAGTGCCCGAAACTTCATTTACAGACGTGAAGAGTGAAGAACGCATACGCTGTGTTTCAGAAAGCTTGCACCACGGATTAAAATGGTGAATTCCGAATTTTTATCAATGCAGTTTATAAAAATCACCGAAGATGGCCTGAACTATCTCAACCCATTTTTACATTTCAGACAATTCAGGAGTCAGTAAAGATAAAATGATTTTTTTGAACGAGTGAATAAATAGCTGAGCGCCACGACCAATACAAAGGTCAGCTGTTAAGCGTGGAAATTCAGTCTCTAAATAAGAGTTTTCAAGGCTCCATAAATTCTCTCCCGTTCAATGAATTATCTGTGAAAAATATTTTAAGTATTAATCGACTAACAGCAGCATCCTATACGTGAGGAGTTTCAGCCGGTTTCAGTTGTATAAAAAGCACCTAACTCAAATAAAAATATAGGCTCATGTGAACCACACCACCATGAATTATTCATAATTGATGTGTTGTTAAAAAAATGTCCAGAAATCCAGAGAATTGTCTACTAATGCGTAGTATTCTTATGCCACTTCTCTAGAGTGTTAGTTTTTTACAGCCAAAATTGTGGCAATGAGTAGCGAAAGACGTCGGATTGTTTTTTTTTCTTTTGTTTCTTTTCGTCAATGATGTAAATTTATGCCATTACAGAGATGAAGTGTCTTTACTTTGCTAATTATGTTTTTTTTTGAAGATGTAAGGTATGCTGCAAAGTTGGTCCGTTTAGCTATTTTGTATCACTATTTCGAACGTTCTTTTGTGGACCTTTTTGTGTATTCTTCAGTTTTTTGGAGGAAATGTATAGGATGCTTTTTTTTTTATTTTCTCAGATCATTTTTGGCGAAAATTTTATTTTTTTCTATTCTTCTTTGCTTTAGTTTTTAAGAATTGTGTCTGCGCAATCATCTCTATTTACGCTATTATAACGAATAGAAGTATTACTTCTGCCAAATCTGCATTTTTGTGGAAATGCAAGGCGTTACACGGTTTACCATTTTCACTCATTTTTATTCATATTTTGAACGTTCTTTCGCGGCCTTTTCTTCGTTTATTATTCGGTTATGAGGGGCGATGTATAATTTGGATATTTATGATTTTGCCAAGTCATTTTTGTGAATTTTTTTTCTATTCTTTTTATTTCTTGGTTTTTCAATATTCTCTCAGGCAAAGTTCTATATTTACGCTATTATAACGAATAAAAGTGTTACTTCCGCCAGATCTTCATTTTTGTGGAAATTCAGGGCGTTACATGGTCCTCCTGGCTGTGGGGGTACTCGGCAAAGTATGCTACGCATTAAAAAGCACTACAATCCCTGGTATAAAGCTACCTCACACCACAGCAAACCAACCCCACATCGCGCGAACTGTTACTTCAAAAGTGGCTTGCAATGTGCGAGAGTTTTGGTAAGATGCGGTGAAAGGAAACGCGCTTATCCGTGTCGTCCTTCCGCCGTCATATCCTGTCAAACATTTCGCGCTTTACGCGTATGGAACGGAGAACCAACTTGCTCATAAGTCCGCCTTAATAATTACATTACTGACTTAACTAAACACTACTTACACATTCGCACTTGATCAAAACATAATCATCGTGCCCTTGACAACGAGCGAGCCGTAAGAGGACGGGGTTTTCACACGCTTGCACACCCCCATTGTTCGCCCGCATGCATGCACGCCCGGTGAAACTCGCACAATGAGATTTCCCTGTGGAGACCACGCGACGATGACCTTGCCTCCATTCTCGCCACGACGTGTTAGAAAGCACGGCGCGGGACGTGCGTGCGAGCTTCAAGAGGCCGTGATTCACTGTTATTATTGTTGTCATTACTCTGCCACCTGGCTTCCTCCTAAAGCCCGGCGGCGCTTACAAAAAACCACGTGCGCTTGCTAATGCGTGATGGGCAGTTTCTCCATCTGGGAGGCAGACGGCAATCTGCGCAGCAGCCACTGGTCCTCTAAGGAAAAGAGAAAAGAAGAGTTTTAGGTGGAGTTCCGAATAGGATCGCATCGGACGCTCGCTATTCTTCGAACATTCACAAGATATTCGAACGTTATTTGAATAGTATTCGCAGAATAATCGTCAGGTAAAAATGGATGGTAAATGAATTCCAGGAGTGATAAACAACTAGCAAAAAAAAAATAAGGGATAGATTTCACCCTGAAAAAGAATGTTTCACTTACCTGACGGAGCATTGATTGAGGTCATCGAAACGAACGCGTTGATACGAGTAAGGGAAATAATTGGTTGTTAAACGTTTTTTTTTATTGAATCGTCACAAGGGGCTTGCGGTCAATTTCTCGCCTTTGGACTTCAGGTAACCGTTGAAATGATTGCGGCAGAGATTGGTAACACGCGCGCGTGTGTATGTGAGGTTCCCGAAACGTTTCTTAAAGGATGCTTCGTGTCATCCCAGCCGACGCCACAAGTCGGCGAAAGAGATGGCTTATGCAGGAATGAAGATCATTTTGCACTAATCTTCCATGCCAAAAACATGCGTGTAAATTGACCCCGTCAGTCGTGGGATCGTGATAGTGCAATTACGAAACTTTTAGGACTCCACGGGCCATTGCGGACAGCCACAACCCCATGAATGGCGACCACCCCCACACACTACACACCCTAACCCCTACTGACATAGAACGACATCCTCTCTCACTACCGACCAGGCCACCAACCAGTTTCCTCCCCCACATAAGCAACTCACCAAAGAGCAAGCATTCATACTTCGAATGCTCCAAACAAACACCTCCCCCACTACACGCTCTGGCACAAGGTATTCCCCACCCCATACTCACCTCAGTGCATCTTCTGTCCCGCATCAGGAACACGGTACCACATAGTGTGGGCATGACCGAACACCCCAGATCTCCCTCCCAATCCCAACCCTACCCCTTCACAGTGGGCGGCGGCGCTGACCACCTTCGACTCCTGCTCCCAGCTTCGGCTGGTGAATAGGGCACGGCTGGCCGGCTACGACCAGGGAGTCCTGGACTGAGGACGCCCCTCACTGGTCCGAAATGACCGCAATCACAACGGATGGGATAAAAAAACTTTTTTCCTCGTCCTCCCCCAAGTTAACTTTCCTGCCTTTCCTGCGCTGTTTTTTCTTAGAACTCGCTATAGTGTGACAAGGAACACCAGATTGATGACAAGAAACGCGGGTAGCGTTTGTATGGCGCTCTAAAATCTATTTTAACACTAATTAAATACCTTTGCATTCTTCCTCACACGCGACGCTTGTTCGGAGTAAACATTTACTTCCCAAAAGTTTCACCAGAGTACTTCGAAAGAATAGGACTCTGGTTTCACCTTGTTGAGGAAGAGGTCAGGCCTCACATGCATGTGCGCAGCATTGTAAGGCTGTACATTCACAGCGGACCTACAGTTCAGCTACCCCAATTTGCATTGTTGCTACGCACTGCACGCGCCCAAGCCCTCAAGCAATGTGGATACAATTTGCCATGCGTTCCACATGACGCAACCGGGCTCCGTCGTCACGCAAGGCTGCCTGCGCGTGGAGACACAGAGAAGACATCGAACCGATCACACCAGACTCTGTCGAGGGGCCGAAATATGGAACCCAGTTATGCGTTTCGTCTGGTTATTCGTGACGTGGGTGCACATATGTACATTTAGCTCGTAAACAAGGCCTCTGCCACGCGCATTTGTCACGTGACACATGCGTACCGCCAGCCGCACGTCACTACGAAAATGATGCGCGATTGACGCTCGTACGACATGGCTGTAATAGCCTTCTTTTAGGGGCGAAGTCCCTTACGCGCTGTCGCTGTTGGCGTCTCCTGTCGTCGTCGTCGTCGTAATCGCCGTTTTATGTAGTCACGGCACTAAAACACCCGGAAACTCGTTTACCCCTCGCGCTAGAGAGCTTCGCGCTTCAAAGACAAGAGGCTTTTACAGCAAAGCTCTATACCTCTACCCCCAACGGTTTCATCGTCATTGGTAAAAAAGCCAATTAAGGCGCCAAGAGTAAACTTGTGCACTGCATGCTTCGCCCCTCCCCAGGTTTCACGTCACTGGAGATGGCCCGGTGTTTTCTTTTTTTTCGCTTATCATTGCGTGGACGCCACAGATGCAACAATGTTGCGTTGTGAACGCGCAGGACTTGTTATGTCGAGGAATCTATGGGATTTGTGAGAGTAAAGGTTAAGAGGAGATGAAAGCGAGAGACGAAAATTCGGAAGTCACTCATGATATTATTTTGTAAAAATGAACGACGGGATAAAAATACATAAAACAAAACGCTGGCAGCCGCACGGTGCATTTTACTTCAGCGCGGACCTCAAAACTCTCGTTTTAGCCGAATTTTTGTAGTTTTGGTGTGTCGTGTATGAATACACGAAGCCAACTACCAGAACACGACATTTTAGAAACGTTTATTCCTATTGACGCTCACCCGACTGCAGCATCGTTTGGCTGTCATGGGGAATTGAATGACCGCAGGTATCTGCTTGCTGGGCTTGATGTGATCTTTCGCCTCGAGCTTCGCGATCGCTGCGCCGCCTGCCGCAGCTTCTCTGTGGCGTTTACGGGATTTGCGCTGCGTGGCTGATAGGAGCTCGTGCGGTGTTTTGGTTCTGTTTCGCTTCTTTTCGCATTTGCGCGCCCTATAAAGCTTGTTATGGTGATGTATATAAGCAAAGAGTACGTTTAGATCACTTAAAAAGCAGCTGCGTCTTCGTGGCGTACTCGAACGCCAACAAGAGCCACCCGAGGACGCGGTTCTGCGCGCTTCGTCGCCGCTCTTCCGGGCGTAGGTGACGGCAGCAGCATATCACCGATGTCACCTCCGAATACGTCAGGCACAAGTGAATTCTACTGTAGCCTCGTTTAGGCCTGATACTGGCACAGTGAGAGGTTGGTTTCGTTTTGCAGCGCGGACAACGAATGCGGCTTTTTTTCGAATATATACGTCGAAGAAAAATATGTTTCGGGGATGTGATTACACAATCACGGACAATAACTTATGCCTTTTATAAGAATATAAGCCATGCGAAAATATGCTTTGTTGAATATGTGCCCACTCACGCCTTAGCAAGAACCAAGGAAAGTTAATGAAACTACGGAAAAATAAACGATGTGCTAGTCCGGAAGAAACATAATATATCTCTAAAGGGAATGAAAAAACCTAGTGCAGCTTCTGATATGCTAAAGATGTCCGTCCAACGCCAGGTAAGACTCACCAGACCAACTTAGACGCGAAATGCACTGCTATTTCGCGAGACATCGGCGGAGGGAGGGGAGGGGGACGCTGTGTACAAATGCGGAGCGAAATCAAGCAATGAACGTTTTAGTAATCACACAGAGAAATCTCGCGTTCACTTTCCTTTTGTTTTTCGACTTCAACGAACGGCTGATCGTTCGGCGGACGCATTTTTATAAGTATACAGGGTAGGCAGTTCACAAGCGATGAAAGGTGTGGTTGGAAGAGTGTGGTATCTGATAAGGCCCTCTGATTTCAGTTTGTGCTTTTTCCGGCTCCCTGTGCCATATGACGATGTTTCGAAGAAGCGTTTAGTCGCGGACGCGGATTGTATTCTAAGCCCGTCTCCGCGCTGCATGCTCGGGAGGATTCGAGTATGTATCAGACGACTGTTTACGGGCGCTCACCTCACGACAAGACGACCCTTTGTCGTGTGCCGATCCCGGAGTATAATTCTGCATTATCCATCGTACTTTCGTTGAGTGTTTGCGAAATTAAGACACTCTGGCTTGTAAATGGTGGTGATCAATATAGGAGGTATGATATTGGCAAACGTAATTGGCGTGCTGTCAGGTATGAGTCTTCCGCCAGATTATGTAAGGGCACAAAACCGATTTACATCGTGCTGTATAGCCGTAGCATGAACATCTGAGGAAACGCTATTACGGAGACACTGTTAGTAAATTTCAGGGTAGTGTATCTACAAACAGCTCCATGAATACGCCGGTTCCGCGACGCTGGTTGTGAAACACACCTGGCGCTTATGGAGGCCGAATGTACCACACTAAGATCGCGTCATAAACATTTACACTCTCATAAACACACCCCATTTGCGAACAGAGTGACTGCTCCACATAAACATGAATTTCCAAGTTCCAACGCGCACAAACGGTAAATCTCGTTGATGATGATGATGGTAGGGTTTTTTGGCGCAAGGCCAGCTGGGGCAAAGAGCGCCAAACGGTAAACGGCAAACGGTAAATCTAAAACTGGGGCAAACGGTAAATCTCAGTCGTGAGCGTGCCGCAAAAGCAGTGGCGACAGTGAGGAGCGCGATGGAGACTCCCGCGGCTGGTTTCGAAACGGGCCGCTAGGGGGATTTCAGTGGCGCCCCTACTATTAAGGGCCTTAGCCCCTACAGGCAGCGCTCGAGGCGTATAACGCGATCCTGCGTCAGTTGCTGAAAGGTTGTTTCGGACTGGTGTGTTTATTGCAATATTGGAAAGCACAGCGTAGCGCCTGTGCTGTCGTCTTTCTTTTCCTCCTTGTTCCCGTTAGGCTGTAACAGTCCTTTCAAGATTATCTGTGCCAGCGTAATTTTAGACTGGAAAGTCAATTTGTTTACGTTCAACAAATAAAACAACCGTTCACACAAGTACAGGTGTTCCAAAACAAGGGACCTTGGGAGCTTGTTTCCGCAATTCCGGGAAGTTTTCTTGCCGAGATATTTGTAAAATGCTATGAATGAGATGAGTCAGCTGTGTATACTTAGGAGTAATTGCGGTATACTTTAGTGCCGCTCCCAATCTACCCAATTCACCGGTGTGGAAATGGGTGCCTATGTGTGCGGTGTGTGCGGTGCAGCTTTCTGGGGTTGTTAGTGAAGGAAATCTGCAATATACTCCCATCGCGGACACCAATGATGACGCCACGTGTCTTCACTTGAGCTCCGATGGTGACGTCATGAACTTCGTGCAGGAAGAACGCAAGACAGACTGTGTCCCATGTAGGGCTGCTCCAATACCCAGCCTAACCAACCATGGCGTCAAGTCACAAACTTAGCGCAAGCGGGCGGAAAGCACGTCGCCGGCAACGAAGAGCGGAGCAACCGTTGGTGGCGCTCTGGTCGCGCGAGAGAAACGTGACGTTGCAACCTCTACTCTTAGAATACGTGTGCCTGGCTTCAAGCACAAACGTGCCCACTTAAGTCACGACGCATCGTCACCAAGATCATCATCATGGCGGACTGCTTACGGGTAGGGGGGTCGCGAAATGTGTAGTGCGATCACCCAGGACCTCATGCAAGACAATGGGCGATGAGTAGGCAGCAAAGTGGCGCCCTTCTACACCTTGCGGAGAGGGGCCAGAGCCCCCTGCTCACTCAGGTCAGTGATGCGTCACTCAACACGAGATTAGGGATCAACACGATCCCTATCCACGACGGCCTTTAGTGAGTGAGTGCGCGTGTGCATGTACACCAGTCTCGGCTGCCTTGCGAATTCCATAGAAAGAGAAAATAAGCTTCGATTTTGGTCTCTTGGCCAACCCTTTCGCCGAGCTAGACAACGTCTTCGTGATGGAGATGACAGGGAGCTCGCGCGCCGTGCAGTTGCCTCAATGTGCTCCCCGCACGAGACACCTTCGCCCCGAAGACTCGACAGCTTCCCACCATTCATTCATTCATTCATTCATTCATTCATTCATTCATTCATTCATTCATTCATTCATTCATTTGAAATAAAGCTTAAAGCCCTCACGGAGAGGGTATTCATAGGGAGTTTGTGACCCAACATAAGAAGAGGAGCCAGACATTGCTTTCGTCATATGGTGGTTACCTCATTCCAGGAAACCGTGGTCCCCTGCTGCTCGTACTTTGCCCGGGTTACCAGCATAAATCTGGTCGGTGGCGCCGGGACTTTTCAGCCTAGTAGATACAAAGGTCACCAAGCGGTTGTTAAAGTCGCGTTCCTCTGGTGTCCCTTTCTAGCCGCGAGCGGACTCGTGTGAGAGCATATTCTCTCTCTTTTTTTTTGTACTCTACTCTTTTTTTTTTTCAGGCACACATCTTTCAGTACACATTTTTCCGGCACTCATCTTGAAAATTTCAAGGTATTATACTTTTACATATGCTTCGAAAGCTCGACACACAGGCGTTTTCGTTTTTTGTTCGCGTCTACCACAAAAAGGACTGGCGTGGTCGAGGTCGAACCCGCGTCCTTGGGCATAGCAGCACAACACCCTAAATACTGAGCCACCGCGACCGGTGGCACATGTCTTCTTCCGGATTCATCTTGTAGTTCTCCCTACATTGTTACAGTGGAACTGTTATGGGCTAACTCCCCCGTTTTTTTATGTGCGTAGATTGTGAAAAGCCGCGCCCCTCCTCCTCGTATCTACGCGTCCTCTCCCTTCGGCCACCTGTTCAGATCCGGCGCTTCATATTTTTATACAAGACGGCGTGTTGTGCCACTGGAAAGATAAGTTTTTAGCAATGCATTTCTGTGTAGAAGTGAAGCCGACTTTAAGAAAATCGGTGTAAGCTTGGCCTTTGTCAGGTAGCTTTCCTACATTGCGTGTTGCACAGTGAAGCCTACTCAAAGAATAAACAGGATAAGTTCCCGCGATCGCGTCGGAAGGAGACCACCGACGGCGACCGGGCCGATGGCCGTCGGTACCCCGAACTCCCCGAATACCGCGAGGCAGAACACGCAAGACGTGGACGTGGCGACAGTCCCGCTGCAGTTTGAGAGACACTTTGTGACCACCTAATAACCCACAAACAGCTCCGCTGTTCACCCATCTTCACATAGTGGAATAGCATTGAATTTTTCATTCCAGAGTCAAGCTGCATTTTCTATGACAGCTATCCGCGTTCCAAGGATACCCACAGTATTATTTACCCCGCCGTGATTTTCTGCTTCAGAGTAGTGACCCGCTGTAATTTTATTTTATTTTAATTCATTTCATCTCATTTAATTTATTCACACCCTATAAGCCGAAGAAATCGCATAGGATGTTGGAAGGGGGGTGGGAAGGATAAAATGAAACGTAACAGAATTCAAGCGTACAAATTGGCAGACAGACACACGAACGTACTAATGCGATTACTCCGCTCAAGCCTGCTCCACAGCTACTGTCTCCTCGGGCATAAATGGTCACAAATAAGAATTCAATTATCATTAGGCGCCAATATAATTACCCGCCAAGGCCGTTGTAGTGTTTCTCGCTGTTAACCTTGTTTTCCTACCTTCCCCGCAGCACAACTGTGCTCGCCATGTAGCACCCTTTACAGGCGAGTCTAGATTATAATGTTCGCGCGGGTACGAACAGCCGATACCCTCCAATACCAGCCAACGCCGTAAAAAGCTCAAAACAGATGGAGAAAATCATGTAATTTATAGGTTGGAGTAAGGTTAATACAGTTAAGTTGGTTTAAAGCAGCGTTGAAGATGACCGGGGAATACAGCGGGACAGACCCCGTTGTGGCAGGTGGGAGGAGGGCCTACCCGTTATACACATCCTCGTTCAATACAAGGCACTTGACATTAGCCGACGCAAACACTTCAGAGTACTCTACAGACAGCATATTTTATTGCATTCATCACACTTTTTAGGAGGCGATGCCATGTTTTCTGTTAAGCGCACCTTTAAGTTTCTGTCAGAGAGAGAGAGAGAGAGAGAGAGAGAGAGAGAGAGAGAGAGACTTTATTATGAAATCTGTGTCCAAAGGACTGCTCGGCTTTCCGGTTGGGTAACAGGGATTATAATCCTGGGTATAGACCTGACCGTCTGTAGTTCTGGCGTGTTTTTAATGTGGTTCACTGGTCCATTAGACCTCTTCAAGCTCTTTAGGGGGTGTGAACCATGCCTCCCAGTAAAAAGGGCACTTTGTGGCAGGAATTGGTCGCAGGGAAGATCTCAGGGTGCTTTGTATGTTTGGGCATGTCCAAAGGGTGTGTTCAATGTTGGGGTATTGGTAGCAGTGTGAGCATTTTGGTGTGGGTCTAGGACATTTTGGTGCAGGCGCGCGCGCATTTTGCGGACATTTTGATGCACGGAAATTTGGGTGCACGGACATTTCGGTGTACGGACTTTTGGTTGTACGGACATTTCGGTGCAGGGACATTTCGGTGTACGGTCATTTGGGTGCACGGACGTTTCGGTGTACGGACATTTGGGTGTACGGACATTTGGGTGTACGGACATTTCGGTGCACGGACGTTTCGGTGTACGGACATTTGGTTGTACGGACATTTCGGTGCACGGACGTTTCGGTGCATGGACGTTTCGGCGCGCAAACTTTCCAGCAAATGAATTATCTGGTGCTTACTTGTTTTAAACAGCCATTCTATACTTCCGCGTAACGTGGGTTATGGAGCACAACAACCTACTGCAGTGCTTGCGCATTTGTATTGATGTCATGTTCGATTTTTGCCAGTTATTTGTATAAATAGAGCAATTCTTTATTCCTGTAAACGCCTCGTTCAGAAAACACCTGTTATGCAACCAACTAATTAAATCCTTTTTTAGACCTTTTTGTTTACGACAAGACTTTATAATGTCAATTCGCTCTTTTTTTGACGCATGCACATCAGCTAAGGAAATCAGCCGGTGGTTACGATGCATTTGGCAAGTAATTTTCTTTAAATAAAAGGCACACGTCTATTATCGCAAAAAAAGCAGCTTTACAAACATTCTGTTGCCCCCGAAAATGCAGAAAATATTATGAAGTGTTTCCTGTGGGCAGCGCTGTGACGCTAAACCAAACATGCAAATACTGTTGTCGGTAGCTTTTAGATGCGAAGCATCTCATGCTCAGGGCTGTGTCCCTGCCTTCCTTGTTGTCGTTGTCCGCCGTCCGCCCTCAACTGCGCATGCGCGTCTCTTCAGCCCCGTCAGCGTTTGGGCTGACGTCAGCGCAGTCCACTATAAAAAGAAATAGTTAGGCGGCACCCGGTTTCGATCCCGCGACTCTCTGGCCGCAACGGGAGGTACGTGGCGCTCTTCCCACTGCGCTACAAACCGAGACGGGAGCATGTGCTACGAACGCGCCTTATGTCCTTCACTCATTCAAACTACGTCAAGAAGCTACTGATACAACGAAGGCACGCGAAGCTGAACGTCAACGGAAACGACGAACTGAAAACTAATGGGAACTTCAGTCGACCCCATGGGTGCTTCGCATACTACTCAGGGTTCCCCTACGGGAAGATGGTGTAATTTTTTTCTCACGCGTGAGAAGTCTAGAATGTCGCCGTCGAAGAAGAATGGGCCTTTTTGAAGACAGCTGGAGCTTCTATCTCTCTTAAATTCTGCTAAATCATGTGTGAATTGTTCTTACAAATACCAGTCACTCCCGTGTTCGGGCAAAAGCGCGATGTCACTCGCCTTCAACTCCAAGCACAGAAAATACCAAGGAAAGGGTCCGCCGTTTTCCAAGCTGTGTCTTTTTTTTTTTTTTTTTTGCGCGCCGCGGTTTGAGGGGCCTTAGAACATCTGCAAAAGTGCATATACATATGCTTGTGGTGTCGCAAATTAGTATGATCATTCAGCGGAACCAATGGGTAATTGTGCTGGCCAAACTTGTTATAAGTAGGACCCACACAACATACAATGTAGGTAAACACTTGGCTGCGATCTGTCTGGGTGGTAGGTTACAAATGAAAAGCTATAATTACACCGCAAACAATGGTACAATAAACGGAGAAACCGATGTTTCACAACCAGCTTTCTTTCTCAAGGGTGACGGCGGTCAGGCTGCTGCATCGTCTGATAGTCTTTCAATGCGTTAGGTATCTCACAAAGCCCCTCTCTGAGGAGCGCAGCCCGTGCGTGTACACAAAGATGAGAGGTAGCGCCCCCCTCGAGGAGCAAGCTTGCTCTCTGCACCCTTCCGCGCGCCACTGTCATACCTAATAGCATCCTCGATTAACCGCACCGGTGCACACCGGGGCACACCGGTGCGCCTTTTCATCCTCGATAAACCGCACCGGTGTGCACCGCCCGTCCTCGATAAACCGGGGTGCACCGTCGCGGGGCAATTTTTGGTTGCACCGCCGCGCACCGAGAGAGTCGACGGTGCGCCGGCGTGCAGTCCCGAGATGCATCGCGGACGAGGCAGGCGAAGGAGCTTCCTCCGCCGTCTGCTGCAGCGACGGCGCATCGCCGCACTCGTGTCAAGGCGGACGGAACTGTGTATTGTTGCTGACAAGGATGGCGTGCTTGTGAATTCATCGGGCAACGATGCGACAGTCTCCTAACGGGCGGTAACAATGGCCAGTGATTGTAAATGAGGACGCAAACTTTGTGTACTTCAAAGACGGCTGCATGCATTGCCAGAAAGTTGGGGATTGACATTCGTTTCGTTCGATCGAATTATCATGAACTGTTACCGGAGTGCCTAGACGATGAAGACGTACTTGTTTTGCTGTAACGGAAGGGCGGAACAAAACAGGCACTCGCATTATGGCTCAAACGAAGATTAGAAGCAGCTTGTATGTAGCTGTTTAGTGGAAGCGGTGGCAGTACGTTGTTCCGCATGTGTGACGGATTTAAGTTGTGCGTACATATAATCATTGGCCTTCAATAAATACCACTTTCAAATAGCGCTGTGTCTCATTACAGTGCTGTATTGTTACTTGTGAACGTTTTTATGAGTTGATTTCTTCGATTAGAGATTGCGCCTGGGTAGAACCGCCCCGTTTGTCCTCGATCAACGCTCCGTGCCGGTACGCACCGTCGTAGGGCACTGTGCACCGCGCCGGTTTTGGGGGCAACACCGGTGCGTGTTTATCGAGGACGCTATAAGGGGCCGCGCTCCTCTCCAGGAATCACTCCTTCTTCGCCCCGGTGGTCCCATCGGCGATTAACTCTCCAAGCCTGGTATATTAACACGCCGGACATCGTTGGATGCAGGCGTCGCCTCGGCGTCTTCCATTAGAATAGGAAGAAATTTTAATCCGCTGGTTTGGCGAGAGCTGCAACAGTCGTCTTCCCAAATTTATGACCTCCGTGCATTCGTTTACATTTTTGTACACGTATACTACGTACATGTACAGGCAATAATTAAAGAATGTGTAGGCCTTTTTTTTTTTTTTTGCTTCAAATAACGCGCCCAAAAATAATCCCAACGGGACACAGCAGCACTGTTCGAGACAGCGTGGAAATCCGCTAAATTCTTTGAATTATTTTTTACCATGATTTGTAACTCATAAATTCATATATGCTCGTTACCACAGTTGCTAAAACGGTGCTTCCAGAGAGTTTCTTATTAAAAAATCCAAGAATACGAACTTACGAAAGACAGAGGCTGTGCTCGCGCGTGTGTGCCATTACGAAAGAATCAGACACCACCTCACGTGTAGGCGCACTTTCGAAAGAGTTTAAAAAGGTCGCTTTCATGAATACTTACAAACATGTAGCCAATGCCCGGAGGCACACGACATCGCGCCAGGTGGCTTAGGTTAGGTGTTTCACTCTCGCTGTCGGTTCCACGCTGGTTCCTCGTCTTACGTAACTCTGGTCAAGCAGGTTTCGCGCCTTCATGTTCGCTTCCACATGCGTCACAACCTTATCATGATGCAGCTTCCCAGGTGATTAACACCAGAAACGGTTTCTGCGTGGCCTGCCTTCCGTTACATTTTCTTTTTTATAAATGAAGCTTTTATAAATGAAGTCTATCGGTTTTACGTCAAAAGGCGACCTGTCTGGTTTTCAGAGCGGTAGGTCGCACTTTTTTTGGCTTCTTGCCCGCAGGCAACGGCCTTGACCATATGCAGACCGCATCTTGAATCGGGCCTTCATGTCCCGCATAGGGCGGGGAGCGTGTCCGCACATTTTCAGTTGAAAGCCCGGCGCAGGACCAGCGAGTCGCGTTCTTTCGCAGCCGTCAGGTTGAGCGATTAACTTCCGTGAATAGGGCTGTGTAAAGGGCGGTGTCTCGGCGCGGCGACAATGACTTTGTGTAGCCTTTATAATAAGCGGCCGCTTTTGGTGGCCGTGACGATTTGTGATTCAGACCTTCATTAACGGTGTGAGAGGGAGAGAGAGAGAGTGTGCGGTCCAACGTGTGCGCGCGGCGAGGGAAGGAAACTGAATACATTCGTCGGGGGCAGGAAGCTGTGAGGGGCTCTGTCTCTGAGAGCCGTCATGTCGGCCGCGTGGCTGCCGGACAATCCTCGTGACGTCACTGCTTTCTCCGGCGAAACGGAGCATCCGAGAACAAGAAACTCGCCGTCGTCTCCTTCGGGCCAGCGTAGTTCCCTCCAGGAGGAACGTATTCTTCATGCTTGCTTCCTCTTTGGCAGCCTTCTTTTGTGAGTTTCCTTTTGATCAGCCTCCAAGCTCGCGCATTGTCTACGCGCTGTGGTGGCCTCCGCCGAGACATATGCTCCGCGACGTGACGGGAGACGGCTTGCGCACAAGACCTTGCGCTCTCGACGCCCGCTGCTGGAGCTGACGCCAAAGCTTGGTTACGAAGTACGAAGCCCCTAGGAACGAGTGTGTGTAGTCGACGAGCTTGTGCTGCACGTTGTGAAAGAACGCCCCAACGAAGCATGTGCCAGGCGACGTTGATGGCTACGAGAACCTGGAGGATCTGACCGATACCGTGCCAAAGGCGCGTGCTTCTCCAGTCGCGGCAAGGCGGATATGACTGCCAAGGGCACGTGAGTTTCTACCGGCGAATCATCAGACGAACCGCAGGCGTCGCCGACGTCGAGTGTGAAACGACCAACTTGGCCGCTCTCTGTGCTATTCGATGGTACGCTGTTGTGTGCGCCCCGCAGCAACACCGAACCGAAGGAAAAAAGTGAACGTGGTGTGTTGGTTATGCGCGAATCCCGCGTAAAACAAGAGATCCTGACTTTCCGCGTGAACTAACTGCACGTTTAAATGGTCGCACTTCGAGGATAGTTACGTGAGTGGTCAATCGGAAACGAACATTGCAGGTTTGAAGACAGACTGATGGTCAGTGCTTGCGACAGTGCTGCAGGTGTCAAACACTTTAAATGACAGCATAGTTTAGTATTGAGTAAATCAAACACTTCTCTTCTTGTCTGCGGTTGTCGCTTATGGCCTGGTGACACTTCAGGACCTGCATTGAATCGGCGAATTCACAACATTCCGGAAAAGATAGGCTAAGATTTCAATGCTTTTTTTATAACATCAAGCATCACTAAAGACAACTGTTGGTGTTCAGGCGTACTCTCGAACAGCGTGATAACACTAGCGGCTATCTTACACATGTGCTTTCAACGAGCAGACGTTCGTTTGCGCGCTCATTAAAGACACGACGGGTGCTCGCAGACATTTCGCGTCGTCAGTCAGTTCGATTGTCCACCCGTCACTGTCAAACCGCGATGTACGTGCACGTATAACAGTGACGTTTAATCCGCTCTTCCGGTACGACATCGCAGGAGCTACCGTAGCAAGCCGGCCACATGCCCCGCCCAGTATTGAACGAACGTTGATACCGTAAGACTCTGGACAATCGATTGCGATAAGTTTCTACCGCGGCTGCATCGTTCGGCGTCAGAAGAACTCCTCAGCCCCCGGATATTTTGGGACGGCTGGAAATAAGGGAGGTGCAAGTGAATTGCGACAGTAGGCGGCAGACATGAACGACGACGCGGTGCAACCTGTGTATCCGACTGTGACCGATATCGTAGATACATCGGGCGATGAGGATCGCCCTGGGCGACGAAGCGATGCATCTGAAGGCAATGATACAGGCTGTGGCCGTGGTTGAAACACCCGCCCTCTGCCGCTTCCACAGGAGACGCATTTCGTACCGGCGCATCGCTGTCATCCGGAGCTACTTCAAGAAATTAAGTCAAGTACGTGACCGTCTTTGAGATCTCTCTGATGTGTCTTGCAAGATATGCACATGTTTATCGAAAGTACGTGAGAAAAAAATTCTGTAAGGGGATGACCTTATACGTGCCCCTACATGATTGTGCGCTGAGGCAATATTTTGCGCCATCTTTATTTTTCTTTTTTGCCAAACAGTAGTGAAGTGTATGGCCCGAGAATTGTGGGAAGAAACAAAATATTTTATAAGACGACAGTTATAAACGAACAGTTACAAGTAAAAGGTGGTGGTTTAGTGTCGGGCAACTAAAATCTGTTCGTTGAGTTAACGATTACGTTAAAACGAACTTTGTACCCACCGCGGTGGTTCAGTAGGCGGTGTGCAAAAAATCGGCTGAGCCCAAGGACGCGGGTTCAGTCCCGGCCGCGGTGGCTGCTTTTCTGATGGAGGAGAAAAGCGATAATGCCCGTCTGTCGAGATTTAGGCGCACGTTAAAGATCCTCAGGTGGTCAAGATCAATCCGGAACCGCGCGCTTCGTAGCCTGCAGGTGCAGCTTCGCCACCTTAAACGTACAAAATTTGATGAAAACGAACTTTCTAACGCCGAGATACAACTGCAGGAAGCACGGCGACAGCTGATCAATTGAAAACGTAGGAAAAAAAATTCCCATATATTTTTTTTTTTTTACTGCAGTATCCATCTCAGAGAGCATGTTTCACGGGTCGGATTTTACCGTTTTAAGCTATATTTGTGGGCGATATTAGATCGTCATTGTTGGAGGAACACTGAAGTGAATATGTGGCTCCTTGTCGCGAGGCAGCATTGCGCTGTTTAGCGCTCGCCTTTATTTTTTAACAGCGAAGCTCTTTAGTAAATCGTAATTTTTCCTGTCCGCAGTTAAAAATACCAAGAAAACACTCTCTCTCTTTCTCTCCCGAGAGCGCTCACTTGAGCGCGGACCTTGCGGCGAGCGCCCCGCAAACAAACCCAAAAATATGCCTAGCGCTCGTGTGCGCGTGTTTTGCGACGACCACCCAGCGTCCCCAGCGCACGTGTGTCAAGTCAAGCATACCCACTTAGGGAGATCGGCCAAGATTGACCAAAAAGAAAAAAAAAAAGCTCCAGCGTTCGCCGTAATCGTGGCAACACTTGCTCGGAACGAGAAAGACACGTCATAGCGTACGCCCCTCCAAGGTGATGTCCAATGATTATCACTTCCAAAACAATGAAGGAAGCTCACACTTATAGCAACAATGATGGAGTAAAGGTCGTTGCTGCAGCGAAGAAGAAGCAAATCGTCGGCAATAATGGACTTAAACGTTCGTGATGGTCGCGAAGGTTGCCTACAGTTTCGCTAAGTTCAAGTCTTACGCCTTAGTGCGAGCTTCCTTGATTTTTTATTTCATTAATCAACTGAAGTGTGCTGTATTTGTAAGTTCCAGAAGAAGAGCGGACGCAACGCGTCCATCGCGGCCGCCTCATAAATTGCCGCACGACATATGTCACATTCGTCTGCACGTTTTAAAATAACTGCAACGCTTGGGGCTTGCAAGGTATAAATAAGCTTTAAGGTGAGCTCACCTTTCGCTGTGACGTGACACCACCGTTCAAGAACCTCGTGTATAATATGGGCCTCGGCCCCCATTAATGCAAATTGCGAGAAATTAAGTCTCCCTCCCCCCCCCCCCCCTCCCCCCCCCCCTCTCTCTCTCTCTCTCTCTCTCTCTCTCTCTCTCTCTCTCTCTCTCTCTCTCTCCCCCCAAGTGCGATTGACTGAGCTAAAAATAGTTTTCCAGTGACGGTTCCGGGTAACAGGCGCGTCATTTCGTTCATACCTTGACCTACATAAGGACTAAATTTATATTTTATTCCCATTACCCGGATCCGTGCAACGGCGTGCATAATTAAGATAACTACAGGTTCGACTGAAATTTCCCCTCCGTTACTTTTCACATGGTCTCGTTTAAAGAGCATAGCTTAATGACGTCTTTGGGCGATCTGTAGCTTTATGCGACACGGGGTGAAGTGCAAGGGATTGTAAAGCCTCCGAAGGCCGGACCAGAGCAGAAGCCCAACAACGCTGCTATAAAATAGGCGACCCGGATACCCTCTTCCGTCACTGCCGCCCTTCAGAGGAGAGCCACAGCCGTCTCTGAAGCGATGTGTGCTCCGAGGAACAGAGCACAAAAAATAAAATGAGAAGAGCGCCTTCTCAACCCGCTTTAAGGGCGTATGTGAATTTGATAGCAAGTGCCGCCTTATATGACTCCCCCTGAATGTTACACGGATCGCACTTAATTATTTACGGCTTTGAAGTGTTCGGAGCTTGATGTCGACGCTTGCTGGCGTTCAGTTTTCATAGAACGAACTTCGCTCCTCCGTATAACGCAAACTCCGTTGAGTTAGTAAACAGGGCGAAAAAACGGAACACATAAGTGGCGCTGTGTCATTTCCCTTGCGTTCAGCATTTCTGCGCTGTTTGCGCTTCACGCTTTGCAATTTTTTCTCTCTTCCCTGTCGCCCCCAAAACGCTGACGAGCTGCATACTTTTACCGGCAGCTGTATGCCGTACATAAAGAGTTAATTCTTCCTTTTGTCTTCTTTCTTTGTTCCGTTTTTCTTTCCCTTTTGTCTTCATGGATGGCCGACACAATGGAGTTATTATATTGCGGCCCGTGTCCTCCGAATTATTCCGAGTGTTCTTGACGTGGACATATAGCGGTCCTAAACTGAATACCATTTCTAACTTATAATTTTTCCCTGAGCTCAATGCCGCCGTTAACTTTTTTACAGTACACGTTCCCTGTAACGGCACCACACAAAAGCGCAGCTTCGTACGCAGTTTTGCGATCGATCTTTATGGTAACAAAACCCAAACTGTCCTTTTTTTTCTTTTTATCTTCGTACACGAGTTTTTAATACGGCATTGTTTAGGCTACTTTCCCCACTTTTTTATCGCGCTTTTTCCGTCGTCGTCAAGGCAGAGCTGTCACTTTTTTTTCTACCGCTGTAGTAGCTGAACTACGAAGTTTTGATTTAGATTGTTGTCTAGACGTTTAGTTCGCTCTTTATAAGTGAATTAGTAGAGCAGTAGCCGGCGCACCCTGCAATGGGGCTCGAGGCCGTCCCACGACTTTACCCGTGCCCGCACAATGGAAAGAGCGTCGTATACTGTGCCGAGAGAGACGTATAGGGGCCGACATATCCTTGCTACGACTTCTCGACGTAGCAATAACGCCTACATAAAGAAATGCGCTACGATAAAAGTCGAGGAAGAGTTCTGATCGTCTAAACGGCACTCAACCGGGGACAGCCTTCTGACGAGAGAAGAACAGACGGGGGGTCTCTCGTTTATTCGCGCCGATTTAGTAGCTTACCCCCTTCAGTTAAGCTCTGAGTCAGTACTGGGGGTGCACTTGCATTGATTGCATGGTAGGCGCGAGTAAATGCGCGCGCGAATATGCGAGCCCGGGAAGGATTGTCGAAGAAGATCGAACTATAAAATTATCCAATTTTTTCGCTTAAAAAAACACAATTAGAAATTGACATATGTTACAGCTTTTTTTCCAGTATCAGCGTTCAGGTGGGGGGCCTTAGTTTATTCTTTCACGCAATTCCTCTGGATATTACCGGAAGCGTTGCTGATCACAAGAATTGAAATGTTCGAAATCCGGGATTTCCTTAAATATGGATTGTGGCTGCGTGTCGTCCTCCTGCTTCTCATCTGTGACCTTGAAAAGATGACCTTGAAAAGAGTTCGCGGAAAGTTGGAGGGTAAATCCGAGAAGTGCGATAATGGAGAGAGATCCAACTGCGGATTCTATTCAGTTGCACACATTCAGGATGCAGCAACGCACACACGGATACAAAACCAAAGCATTGTTGGCGGCCTCCCAAGTTGCGCTTCAGGCATAAAAATGATACAGAGAAAGTCACCTACGTGAGTTTTGGAAGGGAAGCTCTTGGTCTTTGTTAACTGCATCTTTCTCGAGTCTGTCAAAGGCAGAAAAAATTCAAGAAAAAATGTCCGCACGACCGCATGTGCCACCGCGAGAACTGGTATACGCTTCAGTTAAGCGTTAACATTTCCGTATAATCAAGGCAAGGTGTCCCTGTGGGAGCGTTCTAACGGCTGCAGAAAAAGAAGCTCCGCAAGGGCGCTGCAAGGTTACTGGCGCAATAAAATGTCCGTTAGGAACGAGGTGCTTGATTCAAATACAGTAGAGTCCTGTTAAGACGAACAAGAAGGGACCGTGATAAGAAACTCGTCTTAAGCGGGTGTTTTTTGCACTGTGGGCGTTACAAGAGAGCAAAAGTCTTGTTTGTCTTAACCATAGAGTTAGTCTTAACCGAGTCCGTCTTGCCCGGAGTCTACTGTATTTAATAGCATACGCCATGTCATAACAAATGATATCCATCCTTCATCCTATTTGCGTGTATATGCGCGCACTGTGTTCTGTTAAAAATTTTATCGAAAGGTGCAACTTAATTTTTGTTCCGCATCGCCTTGACAGCCCCCCACCCCTAAAACATAATGAATGGAAAAAGAAATCTTGCCTGTATATATTATGATTACTAATTATCATACAACAAAAATAGCCGACCTTTACACGCACCTGCAGCGGCCCGCAAGAAATAACCGCATCCTTTTTACAGGCCCCTAATAAGGACCTACACCAGGCTAAGCCACGACGACTTCGCGTACGACCTTTGTTGACTGACGACAGAAAACTGAAGCCGGATGTAAAGGCTCAATAGCAACAGCAGTGGAAATGAAAAAAAAAAAAAAAAAAAAACGGATGCTTAAAAAAACTGAATTGGGGGATACAAAGGGAGGGTTGCGCGTTTGTAAGCTTGCACGCACAAACACAACGACGCCATATAACGCTCGCGAAACGTCATATTACAGGGCTAAGAACAGCAACGCCACGCAAGCAATGACGGGGGAAGAAAGGACAGCTCTGGCGTAACCTCTCAATGGGTTTTCTTACACCGTCAGCAGTGCAGTGTTGCATGCTGGGAAAGAAAAAGTATACAAATTCCCAAAGAGTGATGACTCCTGTCGCGGAGGCAAATCGAGGTCGTCTCGCATACGTGCTTGTTTACGCGTTGCCCGTGCACGGGCGAATCCTAAACACAAATTAGTCGCCGCGGGCCCTTTACTTCATTTCTGCGCGATGACAGTGATTATTTTCACCTCGTATTGCAACAATTGAGTCGAATATAATAAGTGGGGAGTTTGACGGCTGGTGTTAACTTAGCCTTGTGGAATATTACCGTTCTGGCTGAGTAAAGGACTAAAGAGGTAGCGTTACGTGAACAGCCGGAATGAGCGCATTTGTAAGAACTCTCTTCTGTGGCGACATTCACAAACACCGGGTGTCATTATGACCCTTTTTGGTATTTTTTGCCATCCTTTGGGTCATTGGTAAGGCGCTTATTGCCGCATTAACAACATGCCGTGCCGGCGGCACGGCATGTAGTTCATAAAGACGAAATTTTTTTCAGTTTGGAAGAAATGCACTTTGGCTGTTCAAACAGCTTTATTCGAATCCCGAAAGACGTTTATTTAACTGAAAAAAAAACACAAAAAAATATCGAAAAACTCGAATTTCGCGTACAATAACGTAATATGGGCCAGCACTAAAAAATTTTTTTACAAAACAAAAAAATTCAAATCTAAGATACAAGTGAGTCATATTTCAATCCAAAGTGTGCAGTTCTAAGCTAGAAATCATGTAACGTGACAGGGGTGTGACAAGCAGTCATACGCAAATCGAAACATTTTGACTCTTAACCTCAGTGGAGCCTCGCTTACATTTCTCACCCGATTTACAATAAAAAACGGTGGGTGCGAAATATAATTACTCTTATATATACTCTCGAAACCTTATGAATTTGCAACGCCGAGCGTCTGCAATCTATTTATTAGGGGTATTATGGGTAGCTCAATTCTTCTTTTAGGTGTCGTTCTGCATTTCAGCCCAGACGGCATTTTCAGGTTTCTTATTTTTCTTCTTGCAGCGATGGTATCTAGCTTCCGGAACCTAGACATGGTTCTTTGCAGGATTACTTCCATGAATTACGTCTTGAGGTCCCCGCAACTTCCGGGATCGCAATCAGCCAATTGACGCAAAAGCGTGTTGCTACGAATGTTAAGCAGATGAGATAACGGATGACGCATTAATTAAATGTGCCCATCGTAGAATGTATTGGAAAAAGCCGCAGCACATAGCGTATTCATTAATATTTGTAATCAAATATTATATCGCAGTGGGCTACTGCAATAGGAGAAGGGAGTCCTAGTATCAGTTCTCTAAGGCTTCTAGGGTCCTCATGGGCGTACAAACTGTTACCTGTATGGTACTTCGATAAACCGCGAAGCCTAGACGGTAACCTAAAAACGAGAGGCACAGGCTAAGCGTATCGCAGCGTAAACAAGTGTTTATTGTCGACCCGCTATTATAGCAAGGTCGCAAACGCTGAGGTTGTTTTACGTCTGGTCGCGCGGGAACCGGTTTTCCAGCATCCGACGCGGTTCTGATTCACGCGCCTGCCTCCACCCGCGTCGCTGGCATTGATCACGACCTTAGCTGCGAGATTAATTTGGTCCGCACTGGCGATAGCAACTTTCGTTCGTAAGGCCGCGGGGGGCCTGCGCCCTGAAATCCCCCTGAGCACGCAATTCTCGGAAGCGTTGCGAGTGTAACGAAGGTGGTTTTTTTTTTTTCCTTTCTTAAAGGCGCGTCGAAGCAGCTTTGCCTAACCCTTACTTGTTGCTTCATTGTAAGTTTAACTCATGTAATCCTTGATTCCACTATCCAAGGAAATTCAAGGGCCTCATTTACTTGCAAAGCTTGGACGATGAAAAACTCTATCCCTCGCGGCTATACGTGCACTTCCGCAGTGGTTTGCAATGTCATTTGACGCTATCACATTCTTCTTTTATTTTTTTTTTTCGCTTATTTCGTCATGGCTATTGGCATTTCGTTTGTTCTTGTGCCGCTATACAGGTTGAACGTTCTCGTAATCCGTTCAATTTCTCCCCACACACCGGCGAGTAAGTCGCCATATATCGGACAGCAAACACAGCATTCGAGCGCATTTTTCGCTTGAACCTATAAACAGGCAGAAATAACTCGCAACAAGGGGTATGCAAATTATACACTACTACAGCTAAAACCAAATCCAACGAAGTCACCGGGAACAGCGAATTATTTTGTTAACCAGACTTACCAGAGTACTTCGTAAAATCAGGAATGTCATTTTACAAGCACTTCGTAAAATCAGGAATGTCATTTTACGAGCAGTTCATTCCATAAATTCGACGTCTAAAGGGAGACACATCCCAGCAGCTCCCATGACATCTTATAACTGCGGCGGCCACGGAACTCGCCGGCCGATAATTTAGCAATGCGCTAAAAGTCCGCGGTAAAAATCATAACATTAAAACGCTGGAGGTTCTGGGGGACACGAATTTATTTCCTGGCAAAAAAACACTACAACTGTGATTTTCGTCTGCGCGGGATTCGTTAACACTGGGCGGACAAACCTTTCGGACCACACAAGCGCGTTCAACGCGTTCTCGGTTCGTGCATGAGCCCATGAAAAGCGCCTGAGCAAGTCAATAGCGTCCATCAGCTGGCCTGGGGCGGGCACAGGAGCTTCAGCAGTTTTAGCAGTATAAAACCGGTACTGACGAGTTCATCTCGTAGATCTCCATAAAACTAAACTATATGCCTCTTTTTTTTCTGACTTGGCGCAATAATCTTCGTGGCGTTCTGACGAAATACTTTCGAAATGGCTCTTTTCAGATGTGTCTGTTTCTCGAACTACTTCGTTAAATCGAGAATACCGCTGAATCTATTTCGTTAGTTCGAGTTCATCAAAGCATTGAGCCGAATAGGCACCTGTGGGGGAATCCGAATTTGTTCGTTAGATCGGGAAAATCGTAAGGTCGGGTTTCGTTATATCGAGTTTTGACTGTATAACCTGCTTATGCAATTAGACATGATTCACAGCTCACTTCAGTGTCACTCTAATGCGATTTAACATTTTCATAACTCATTATTTGCGACTTTGCGGCAAACCACTGCCCATTCGTAGACCAGCAATCGAAGACCCCTTCCGCCTCATTCTTGTATGCCCACTGGGCAAGCCAAGAAAATGAGGTATAAAATTTTACATTGTTAACCAAAATTATGAGTTTTTTTTTTTTCAAATAATAATATGCCCTTCCTGATTATCTTTCAATGCAAACTACCTTTTAAAAAAGCCTGCGACACAAAACAGTACGCCTGTTAAAGTAAATAAAAAAAAACGAAAAAAAGAGCACGTTTTTAAAACGCGGTGAAAAACATCGCGTTTTAAAGGACGAACGTTTCTCGCCTGAACAAAATACGTTACCCGGCGGGGGACGGAGAGGCTAGAAACGCTGGAAATCAATTGCGGAGTGCACGGGCGCTTTAGGGCATAGCTTTACTGAGAATATCTCTCGTGTTACTGAACAATGTTTACCACGTAGAAAGATACCATTCTAATTTCGTGTTTTATTCGTCCTAGAAACTCAAGCGGTAGCCTGATGCATTAACGGGGCCCTGCAACACTTTCCAACTGAATTGTGAAATGCTTGCAGAACGTAGCGACCCCCTACTAGGATTAGGGGGTCACAAAGTACCTTAGCCAGAAATCACTGTCTAATGGCCATCAGATAGCTTAGAAACTTGCTCAAAAGATTTTTCTCTCTTTCCCGGTCTTGGCATTCGAATTACGTAATTGCAGTGATTTAGCGGCTATTGGCCGGCTTTCCTCCAGTCGCAGCAATGAACGCATTCGATAGCCACTTCAAAAAAGAAAACCACAAGAGCAAAGGAGAAACGGAAGGCGTGCCGGCTGCGACAAGCAAATCACGCAGTGCCGCTCCGTGCTGGCGATAATTGTAGTTTTCGCAGTGCTTCCAGACGTGAAGGGAAGAGTGAAAGCATTGATCAGAAGTGTTGCAGAGTCCCTTTAATCAGTGATATACGTCCAGCCGGAAATGATAATCGCGAACTTACGCTCAATAGATATACTCGGATACCACTGCTTGAAGCAAAGCACAAACGAACCCAATTGTAAGCCGTTCAACGACACGCGCAGAATCCCATGCACGAGAAAGAAGCTGGGGCTGGGTGTCCGTGGTGTTCGCGAGTCACTCGTAAAACACTCGCATCAATCTGCGCTAAACCGTCGCGTGTCTGCAGCGATTCTTGTTCGCTGTGTGTTCACCGAGCAAGAATGGTGTTGCCTCAGTTCAAAAGTCTTCGCAGCATTATGTTAAATGCGTGTTTCGAAGCCCTTCTGTTTGTCTGTAACGCTTCATGTTTCGGACTTTAGCCGCACAAGAAAATGCTACGAATAAGAGGCCTTCCTTATTCGGCCTTCATATTTTCATGCAAGGCTGCCTACGTTGCCCCTAAAAATGTATTCCGAGCAGTGCATGTGTGAGTGGCAGCAAAGCCGACTTTAAGAAGACTGGCAGAATAGGGCGTCAAAGAAATACATGTTGCCTCAAATAGGGATCTAAATAAGGTCCTAGAGATAGTCGTGATTTGATAGCTGGCTATTAGCAGTGAAGCTGGCTTTAAAGGGACTCGGTGTATAGACAGCGGAGTATGCTCACGCATATTCCGACAATTCCTGCCTGGGATTTTCTCGAAACGTTTTTCAGCGCTCCTCCGTTTTACCGTGCCCGAAGGGACAAGTTTCACCGCGTCACAGTGTGTTTTTCCGGTTAGTTTTCTGAAGTCTGACGCAGGCTATTAATAAGAGGGGTATTTGTTTTTGTAGAACGTGGAACAGAGAGTCACGTCTAGTCACACTTCATTTTTCTTCGTATCGTATTTTTTTTAATCGGCAAAGTTTACCACGTCAGGGTTTTTCTTGCTTGCATAGAGTGTACCCACGTAGTTGTGTTCGTTCTCACGCGAACTCTTCCGTCATTCTAGTCTTCGCGCAGTTGCTTGGACGCTTGCCAGGCACGCCCCCATCCGAGAAAACATTACCGATACGCTTGGCGTTCTCCTGAACATCTTTCCTCCATTGTCTATTTACATATTATATACACGTGCCGTTACAAGACACGCCATCTTTACGCAACACTACCAAATTACAAACCTATAGGCGTTCTGCGTACACTCTTTGGACTATCATGCGCTGAAACATGCAGCAGCGATACACCCACGTATCAGGCAAAGTTGCGTCGGAAAAAGGTGGCGTCAACAGGTCCATCAACGCGCGGAAAGTCTGCCTATGGATTTATCTCGCCATTATTATTTACTACTGACACCCGGCGCAGTTAAACACATATTGAATACAGCTGAAGACGCGTAGCTAAAAATTTGCCCAGTCGTAATCCGGCGGCAATTTATGCCTACGTGAGATTCCTTTCATCTGTTTGACGTGTGACGCCGGTGGGGGACCCGCGCTGTAGTGCAGTGGCTAAAAGTCGTTGCGCTGCTGAGTCCAAGGACGCTGGTTCGATTCCGGCCCCCGTGGATGCTTTCAGATGGAGGCGAAAAGCGAAAAAGCCTGTGTATCCAGATTTCGGCGTATGGTACAAATCCCAAGGGGTCAGAATTAATCTGGAGCCCTCTAATACGGCGCTCCAAAGCCCGGACCTATAGCTTTGATGCGTTAAACCCCATAATCTGGAACATCCATCTTTGAAGTTTTGTGCACTTAGATCCGGGTTGACCACGTGACGTGTAGTCCTTCATCAGAGGTTGACCTCCCAGGCAAGGCGCATGCATTCGTATTGTCTTACCGACTTGAATGCACTGAAGGGCACGATTGGTTCTTTAGACCTTCTTTCTCCGCGAATAGTCGGATTATAGACTCGGGTCCTCGGCTGGCAACGAGTCGAAGACCTTTGTACAAAAGGCTCATTTGCATACGGTGCGAGCGCCCGCGCTGGCTTGCAGTCGTCAAGGGATGCTCGACATTGGAAGGGAACGCGCCCCTGACGCCGTGTTTCGTGCGTAAGCTGACCTTACGACGTCGTTACCTGGCCGGCGCCCCGGGGAAGGCCGAAGCATATGATATCGGGGGGCAAGTGGTGACCGTAGATTTTTAAGTACGCCCCTACGGTGCCTGTGTTTTACGTACACAAAAAGTGGACACTTGTCGAAGCGCTTGGGAACATTTTTGTGTGAAATAATTCGTCCGAATACGGGCACAAAGGCGAGAATCATACATGTTCAAGACACACTGCGCTGTACGTTTACCTTCGTTAGGCGTGCTTCGAGGTTTGTTGTGACAATTTCTAGCTGGTTTGTTAACGTTCATCACTGAAATGAGCCCTCGCGTAGGCGGGTTTGTAGGCTTGTCACCAATTCAACCTACTCAAACGGATGCAGGATAAGGAAAGCGGCACAAACAGACGCACCCTCTCCACAGGGCACCTGCATGACCTCAAAGCACCAAAGTGAAGTGCCAGCGACATTCCCGTCATAAGCCACACGCACTTGAAAAGTTTCGTTTTCAGGGAAGTCGTCTCAAGCCTCCGACACAGCTTCGCCGATACTTGCAACGGTGTACCGTACTCGGCTTATGGTAGTCAGCAGCAGGCAGCTTTCGTTTATATCGACTCGCTAGCGCGCACTACCATGCGATCAGAACAGCGACACGCGCATTCGCATATACACGCGCTGGCGCGAAATCAGTTCTTAGTGAAGACGCTCGAGTGAAAGCCAGTAAGGACGTTTGCCTCGCCCAATGACGCGTGCCGGAGGCACTCATCGGCACAGCGATTCAGCGCTTTGAGTCGAGAAACTTAACAGTACACGTCGGAAAGGGAGAAGATGTACGTTAATGTTTGTAACAAGAAAAAAAAGCACCATTTCTCGACTGCGGAAAAAAGGGGAGGGTGGGGGTTGCGTATCTCATCTTCAAGGGCGCGTTACGTCAATACCTTCTGATGGCATACGACGACCTTGCGGTCCCCGCTGTAATGCAAAACCGCTAATACTTAGCGCCCATGAACTCCGTGGAGCTAACTGCTGTCAT
The DNA here is from genome assembly GCF_048455015.1 of Haemaphysalis longicornis. Classification (NCBI taxonomy): domain Eukaryota; kingdom Metazoa; phylum Arthropoda; class Arachnida; order Ixodida; family Ixodidae; genus Haemaphysalis; species Haemaphysalis longicornis. Next base: position 50,595,783 of record NW_027526460.1, read on the forward strand.
TTTTTTTTTCTCACGAAAAATAAAATCAGCATGGTTTACCGCAGTAAATTGTAATGCTGTGATGGCTCTCGAAGCCTAGGCTTTGGCTTTACGCTGTCGGCCTTGAAATATACAGTGCGTATGGATGACCACATGGAGGGGATCTTTTCATAAGCTCCCACTTTCCTCGACACGCGTCCTTGAGGGAGGGTCGCTGCTGGATCAAACCTGCTCAGATTTACAGCCCTTACATACGTAAGCCACTCGAAGAATCTGCATATATTGAAAAGACGTAGTATTAATTCTATGGGAAAGACGCGTTGCCTCCAAACCGCACACGGAGTTAGAAGTCGTTTTCAGCGGCACGTCTTCGTCTAATTCGTTGGCACGCTTCCAGTTTGACGAAAGTGTTTTCTTCGGACGGAATTATTGCGCAATCTCCAAGAGTTGGGCTGGCTGACCAATCTTCTTTCTTCAAACTCCCCTTCGGTAAATATCCAGCGAGCGTTATTTACTCGAAAACAAGCGCAACTTGCGTGAGATTATACTTGCTGTCTTTAACCACACGCTATTTGGTGTGCGTGTAAGATCGGCTTCCGTTCGCTCGTCCGACACATGAAGGCAAGCCGGCGGTGTTAGCCGCCGATAACCATCATCACAGGAGGCCGGCCCACAAAAGCCGGCGCGGAGAGGCAGGCGACCTTGTCGTGATTCCCGGCGCGCCCCACGTCTCCCACTCGCCCGTCGACGTCACGGGGCGGACGTCGGTTTCACTACCGCACTTTATAAAACCGGCCGGCCGTGGGGACCGGCTCCTCATATGTGAACTTGAAGCCGTTTCCGGCGGATGCAATTGGTGGATTAACGGGGCCCGTGCGCGCGTCTGACTCTGTGCGTCGTACTTTTAAACACCGTTAATTTTAAACCGCAAACGACACTGAGTGACACGTGGACTGTGGAAGAACTACCAGCGAGCCATGCCCACGGTGGCGTACCAGCCTAAGGTCCAGCGGCCGCCGGTAGCCCGCAAGACCAGTGCTTACCTGGCGGTACCCGACCGACCCCCGTGCTGCAAAGAGGTCAATGTGCGCGCCCTGTTGGCGCTGATGGTGCGTAGGGGTCGGGCTTCGGGTTGTCCCGAGCACAGCGGAAAGCGGCCAGCACGCAAGACCAGTGACCACCTTACGGTACGTGAACCATTCTCGTCCAAAGCGTACGTATCGTCGGATAACTGCATATACCGCTCTGCTTTACACCCATCCCCTCTAAAGTCGGCTTCACAGTTGCTCTCATACGCATTGGTTGGAAGACATTTCTTTAGGGACATTAAAAGTAGTGTATATAAAAACACGAAGGCGCGAGGGCCTTAAATTAATACCTCCATAAGACCCTATATATTCCTATAAAATGCTGTACACCGACCCCTTTAAATTCGGCTTCACCGTATACACAAATGATTTGCTAGAAAGACATCTTTCCAGTGAAAATATAAACGATAGTGCATGAAAATCTCTAGGCCCTAAAACGTTTTGTTATTAGCGCTGTCTCATGCGGCGAAAAGGTGCCACACCAAGTGTGACAAACGGGCAGACTGGCGTCCTCGTGTAGTCCACACAGAGATGCTTACGCATTAAAAAAGGAGTAGGGCGTGCAATGAATGCACAGAGCGCTCCACCGTTAAGGGAAACACGAGAGTTTGACCTATGATACAGACTGTGCGCCAGAACTGACGTGTAGGTGCGCAGAATGCGCGAGAACGTGCTTCCAAAATTTGGTCTTTGGCACTGTACAGGAGGCAATCAATGCACCGGTATAATAAGCTTCTGAGTTCCCGTAGAAGGCCCATTGCGAACGTACGCAATGGAATCCTTTGTTCCCTTTAACAATTAACCGCGCAGTACTTGCATACGGGCGCTGGTAACGTGTGGAGAACGTTCGCATTGTTCCGAGTGCTATATCGGTGTCCTACGAAAGTAATCTGTACGTTCGCCGCTTATATATTAACGTAATGATGGCACTTACTATTAATGTGCTAGTTTGGCTTTTTCCCCTTTTTTTTTGAGTGGCCGGAGGGGGGGGGGGGGCGATTCTCGATTCGTTTTACTTGTTGAAAGCTGCGTGACGTAAACAGCATTTTTCATCTTTAAAATCTTATTTTGTCAGGAAGTGAGCGCGTTGTGATTAATCTCGTGACAATTTTTAATTCATGGCGCACGCAGGGATCAGTACAGGCTTTGTAAATAATCGAGCATCATAGTACGTATGCAGCATTTTCAAATAAACGCGGTATTCTCTGCGAAAGTAGCTGCTGCAGGTGAAAATCTTTTAAAGTGAGACATCTTGCGAAAGCATCCGGTCGTCGGTTTACTGCATCATATTAGATGCCGCTTCTTCTTTCTTATTTCAATTAGGGACTTAGTTAAAAAATAACCTTAAAATATCACTGTGAGGCAACAATTCGCATATTGCAACGCCATCCGTAAAAACTTAATTATTCAAAATGTACAAGTTTTAAGTGCGAATGCACTTTATAAGCGACCCCGAACCTTCCGCCGTCCGCATAGCAACAGCTGCGGGTGCGCGCGCTTTTCGTCTTTCTTAGCAACGGGGGGAGATGGGCGCGCGCTGCCTGGCCGCTGACATGGCACATACCCACGTGGGAGATGGGCCAGGAATAAGTGCGAATGCACTTCTTAAGCGAGCCTGAATCGTCCGCCGGGGAGGTGGGGGTCCCGCTCACCTTCCCGATCTAAACTCAGTCGAAGAGCGCCTCATCTCGCCTCGCCTCCCCTTCATGGCCATCAGGCGGCTGACTCGGGGCAACGGTCAGTACGGCATTAAGGGACAGATCGTGAACGTGCCCATCGACGTTCCGAGCGTGGTGGAGTGTCTTCCGCGGCTGGTTCCCGAGGACGTTGCGATAGACGTGCACGTGAAGCGGAGGCTGGTGAGTCCGGCTACGTACAGGCGCGGACTAGTAAAGCGTGGTAGCATCTTGGCGTGGTTGAAGCACCTGGAGCATGCGCCGTTGTATGTCGCTAGCGGCGTGCGCATCGACTGGAGTCGGCTGGGTCCGGCTCCGATTGCCCCCACCTCCCCGAAGGGAATCGTGAAGGGAAGGGAAGGGTTAGGTTTGCACTCACCCTCGGCGCGCGCCTCTCCCCTCGCCTGACAGCTCCCCCTCGCCGGTACTGCGCCTCTCAAGGCGATGGCACAATTACTACGCCGTGTACTCTCGGCGCAAGAAATGCATTCGCACTTCCTCACGATTCCCTTCGGGGAGGTGGGGGCAATTTTTTTTCAACGACGAATTTTATTGCACAAGAACAGTACGAACATATTGGCAGATGATATAAAATTAAATGTACACATATAGCCATGTAATTTACGTTTAAGCAATGAATGTGGCTATTGGTTGGTAATAGAACGAAACTTCTTGCTGGGCAAGTTGGTGAATAGTTGTCATGATTTGAAGCGCAACAAGAAAACATGCACGATGAAACAGAGTAGACGAGACTCGCGTACTCTGTTTCATCGTCTGTGTTTTTTGTTGCGCTTCAAATCATAGTTGGTATACGTTTGTTTGTGGTCAAATGATAGTCAACTGTCTTAGTGAGTTGCTTATGCGTGCTGCGCCATTGCGATGAGTTTAAGGCATGGACTGCTTTGTTAAGAGCATCTGAATTCCTGCAAGAAAAAAAAATCGTCATGAAATTAGCGCAGAACCGTGCGAGGTATAAGAAAGAGCCAGTTGTGCAAACAAATATTTAGGGTTAATTCTTTTTACGGAATTGGTAATGTGATGGCAGCTGGTTATGGGCGTATTCCTACACACTCACGCACAAACACATTCCTCCTCCTCCTCCTCCTCCTCGATTCACTCTTCAAGTAACTGAGGAGTGATGGGACGCCGTTGTCGATCACGAAAAAAAAACTAACATGACTCTGTTTCTAATATCGCCGAGGCGATGGTGTGCTCCGCAGCATGTATTGTATCTCATAAGCAAAGGGATCACGAATCCTGCGCCTCCATGTGCCGCTATAGAGCGGTAACCACACGATAGACCCTGCCTATGTGGGTTGTGCGCGACGTCATTGGCCGAGGGAGAAGGGGAGGGCGTTCTCTCTTTCTCGCTGCTCCTTCAAATGCCCGAACTGCTGCTTGGGATGAGATTCGGCAACCCCGCCCCCCCCCCCCCCCTTCCCCCCCCTCTCTGCGGCTCTGCCACCGCCTGCACCCGCGAGTTGCGCGCGAAGGCGTGACGTGTCAGTCACGTGATGCGCGGCGCGGTGGGCGAGACTTCTTCCGCGAGTTGCACAGAAAGGCGTGACGTGTCAGTGACGTGTTTCGGGGCGTGGTGAGCGAAGGTATGTTTCGTGGCCGCGCCGCGTCTATTACTCACCCACCCACCCGCACGCACACGCGCACCCCCCTGCACATTCACACAACCATGCACGCATGCCCACCCCTACACAAACGCACCCAACCCTACATCCCCCCCTACACAAACGCACCCATCCCAACACACACACACACACATGGAGGGCGTCAGTTGCCTCACTAGTCGATTGCTCTTTACATGTCTGTCTGTCTGTCTGTCTGTCCCGGTACACATCTACACGCAGCACCTACTGCCTCACCGCCGACTGTTCCGGTCGTAGCGTGTGAAACGATGTCGCAAACAGGAAAACGGCCCGCACAATTACTGCTGCCCTTTGTGTCGGTGGGCCGCTGCCTCGGCTCGAATTCCGATGAGTCGTCAGTTTGTCTTCCCGGCACCGCCTCTGTTGGCACCTCTCCCCCCATCATCCTTCGAGCGCCACCTTCTCCGGCGCACACTAGCTTCCTTGAGCTCAAGGTTGACCCGCGTGTGTGCGCCCTGTACGGAGAAGTTACGCAGTTTAGCGGAGCTTTCTCCTGCGACCACGTTCTCCTGGGAATCGTCGTGGAAAGCTCATATTTAATTTGTCCTTTCTTCTGTCTTCGCTCTGGACGTGAATTCACTGCTTTGCTCACGTCTCTGTTCTAGCTTGTGGAGTAAGAAAAAACGCTCACGCAAGGCCGCAATGTTCAAGGCCGATAGCAGAGGTTCAGTGGAAGAAATGGGTATACCGAACTTACGTGCGTAGCCTTGTCGCTGCCCAAACTTTTTTTTTTTTACCACCTGGTTGAAATCGGACGGACGGACGGTCGGACGGACAAAATTTTAAATGCAATTTGCTGCGTGGCCTTTAAATAAATATTACATTTATCGATTGTACATAACCCCATAGAGACGCAAAAGGAATTGGGACTGGGAACAGCAGACAGGCTGTGTCAATAATTCGTTTTTACTTTTTACGTCCGTTTTATTCCCGGCAATGTTAATTATTGCCCGGTTGACGAAATATAATTGTTATGCACAGCGTTGCATTCACGCCTTAGCTGCAACTTCAAAAAGAATGCATTTTTCACAACGCTCTCGTACAAACTTGTCAACACCAGTGATCAGTTGAACGATTGCAATAAAATAAGAGAGAGAGAGAGAGAGAGAGAGAGAGAGAGAGAGAGAGAGAGAGAGAGAGAGAGAGAGAGAGAGAGAGAGAGAGAGAGAGAGAGAGAGAGATGCTCTTTAATGTGAACTGGTGAGGTCAGCCCTGCTAGGGACAAGGCTTAAGCAAGCGGCTTTTTAACTGCGATAAACGTGCCCGTATCGAAATGCCTGTATACAGTCCTTGAATGAACGATTGTGTTGCGTCTTGCGGTTTCAAACCACGCTGTGCGCCCAGTGCTAAATCATGCTCCTTTTTCAAAAAGTACCGACCTCCGTTTCGACGCACTAGCTAAATACTCAAAGAACGCGAAATTACACACAGATTAGCCATGAGGCCCCAAGGCGGCACCACTTTCGCGTCTGACAAATTATGCCTTCGGAAAAGAACGTCGTGGGGCTGATCTTAATCCGCGTCCTTCCATGTTTATCACGCACAGAGCCGAAACAGCTCGCTCCGAATTCGTAGAGATCGAAATCTGGGGCTTTGGGACCTTATACATTTAACGTTGAGTGCAACACTTTCGCGTTGTTTTGTTTTGTTTCGTTTCCTGCGATCGAAATTATGCCTATGAAATTCCGCACCGTAGGAACAGTGATTAAAATCTAGGCTTCCCCGAAGGACTTGAGTCGTTTGCAGACGCACAACCCCGCGAGGTGAATTCGGAACACCTGAAAATGCAAGGTCGTAAGTGTGCTTTCTCAGTTGTCTGCGTCATAGTTATCACGAAAGCACGAGTATATATATAAGGCACCGGAAGAGCGCACGCGGAGCAATTACTGTCGTGTTAAAGTCGATGCAGTCAAGTCTGAAAAGGGCGCTTCTGTGTTGAACAGGACCTGGTTTCACCTTTTCTTGGTTCTTCTGCATTTCTTTTCTCATTTACGCGCTGACTTCACTCACGGGTATGATGTTTTTTTTCTGTTTTTTTCTGCATGGGATGATGATGACGATATTTATGGTGACCTACCGGATCAAGGGATGTTTTGACCCTCCAAAGGCTTCCGTCAGTTTCGATGACCGTCTTTTATCGCGAATGCCTAGCCTTCTCAGAGACTACCTATTGGAACTCAATTAACCTTTATTTGACTTCGTATTGATATCCCATTGTCGTTATTGGGCAAACTATCATCACTGTCAGAGAGCAGCTTCTGGTAATTTTTCGAGCCGAATAAGTTTCGATGAGACAGCATTGAGCTTGCTCCGACAATGATCACAGGTCGCGTCGCAAGAAAAGCGGTGGCCGTCGTATGCATCTAGCTTAATTAAGCCGTTTTAAATGTAGACGTTAGAATTCCGTGCATGAAACTTGAACGCAACTTGCGTTATATTTATTTGGTGATAGTAAGCTTACGGGGCACCTGACAAGTCTTATGCGACAATTGAAAACAGTCGGGTGAGTAAACATATGTGAAAGGGGCCCCCTGCGTTGTGGCCAAATCAAGGCTGTTTACTTAAATTACTGATAGCGCCTCGCATCGGTGGTGGCGGCGCCAATCTGTGACCATTCATGGCGATGGATAATTATATTAACGATGATGATAATTCTTTGGCTGTAATTCCGCTACATTTGACGGCGGTATCGGTGGCGACAAGAGCAATTACTTGTTCACTGCGTGGGATTACAGGGTACTGTCGTACATCAGTGACAAATGTTACGCCTTGGCGCACTTTTCATTTGCTCGAGATACCCTCGCTCGTTGATCCTTCTCCCCCCCCCCCCCCCTAAATGCATTTGTATTTTTTTTGTTTTCTCTCTGAAATGTTTTATCGTCATCTGCATTTGTCATGCAAAATGAGGCATGGATCCCGTAAAACGTTGACTTCTGAGTCGGGCGTCGTTTCGGTATTGCTACAAATTATTTGCTTTCGTTTTAAGCTTCACCAAATTTTAACGCGCACAGCCACATTTTACATATCACAGTATGTGTGTGCATGCCAACGTTAGTGGTATTTTACCGGGGATGAAAAATTACTGTACATGATATTCGCCCCCAAACCGGTATGTTGAAAACTGTCCAATTGTATTTTTACCCTGCCTTTTACAATTTCTCTCTCTCTCTCTCTCTCTCTCTCTCTCTCTCTCTCTCTCTCTCTCTGAACTGTTTCTTTGCAAGCAGGAACATTTACGGGAGTTTCAGTGCAGGAGTTTCAAAGAATGCATTTGATATCGCGTGCTCAACGCATACAGAGTGCCTAATCTAATCTTATCTTTTTTTGTGTGTGCTGGTCACTGAACTATTTTTAGCTGGACTCACTGTACATTGTCTGCGCGCATGGCTATCGAAAAGGTTTCCACTGCAATGGATAGTCAAGAAAACGGCATTGCAATTCTCCTTCGCAGAAAAAAAAAAGAAGAAAAGAAAGCAGCCTTGGGAATAAGCAACGAGCAGGCGTAAAGGGAATCGAATTTTTAATCAATGCCATCTCTTCAGCCGATCAAGTGAGCCAAGATTGAAGCCTGTGTAAAAAAACCGTGACGCTTTGCGCTCACTTTTTTATTATGTACAGAGCTTAAAGGTCGCCGACTACTGCGCAATTTCATTCATTATCATTCGATGCACGGAACGAAATTTCTCCCGACAGTAAATTTCTCCCGACAGTTTTCCGTTGCCCTCAAGAGTAACTGGAACAGCACTGGGATGTTTATTTTTATTTGGTCCTTTTTCGCTCTCTCGTTCTACCCTACCTTCTCTTTTCCAGGACGCGCTCTCTTTTCCTTTTCATCGCCTCAGTTTCTCGGCACGCGGCGTGCGACGTTAACGTTGCGCTAAGAGTCCCGTCATGCGACGTCGACCTGCCGGCGTTGCGTCGCTACCCGGCGCTTCTTCCGTTTGCCGCGCTGACGTTTTTTCCTCCTGCTGCTGCCGCTGTAACTCGGCGCAGGTGCCGTCCCTGAAAGTTCCGCTCAACAAGTCCATGAAGAACCTCTCCTGTCCCGACCTGACCAAGATCGCCGGCCTCCAAAATGGCGGAACGCAGGAGGAGGACATTCAGCGGGCGCCAAGCCTCGGGGACTCGATCGGAGAGACCATGTCCCTCCACTCCGACCAGGTATGTGTACTCTGATATCACCCTATCGTGCTTGCACAGAGAAAGGGTGGGAGAGGCAATTCTCGCGTGCTCAACGCTTCGGGAACTTTCTCGACAATCGACGCCCCTGAAAATTTGTGGTTGGTCGGCTGCAATACGCATAGCCAATCAAAAACCTCTGATGACGCCTGAAAGTTTCGTGATAAGCTCGTGGATCGTTGCGCTTATGGAACATAGATTCGAAGCTTATACTACATCTTGGCTTAGCCCGTTAACTAGCCAGGCCAAGCCAAGCCAACCGTGCGAAAGGACGGAAAGTTGTTATTATCTTGTTATTGTTGTCGGATGGCAACAATAACAAGAAGACAACAGATCTTGTAACAGAGTCGAATATTATTTTTTAGTGCGTCCACTTCTATCCCCGCTTCCCTAACCTTGCTCCCCACCCACATTTTTTGTGAACAAAAAAAAAACTTATTTTTGGTTAGAAAATGGAGGTGTTATCACTAATCATCCATATGGCGCGACCTGAGCGTGGCAAACTTGTCAATAAATAGTTCACATGAAACAAGAGCTCAAAAAAACAATAGACTTCTGCCAAAAACAATAAATAAATAAATAAATAAATAAATAAATAAATAAATAAATAAATAAATCTCCAACAGAAAGGGATCTCGGAGCTCAGCGCGCGTGCTTCCAAAGTCGATAACGGCTTAATAGCGAGCACTACACACACATTGTCGCTCAGCGTTACTCGGAGTCACTGCTCGGCCAAGTGCCTCTACAGAGAAGAAAGCCTCAGCAAGCGGCGATAACGCTTATCTCCGCCACGCTCCCCGATCTCGCAGGCTACGGAAGATGAGCTGCAGTTCGCGTGCTCCTTCAAGAACCGAAAGCTCCTGAGGGCGGACAGATCGGGCGACGACAGCGACTCTTCCGACTGCAGCCACCTCGAAATGATGCCCGGTAGGTCGCCACCACGCGCCAGTACTTCTTTTCCCCGCTTAGCTTATTTTAAATGCGATAGCATTTATATGCAGAGAGAGACGCAACCTGTCCTCCTCCCCACACTGCCTGCGAAGTCTGCGGAGGGTTTTGCAGGGTTAGCGTCGCCCTCCCCTTTCCCCTCCGCTGTGAGGGAAGTCTTTCTCCTCCCCCAAAACCCTAAGTAGTCTCCTCCTCCTAGCTTATGGTACGCCCCATCACTCCTGTGGATGTTGCTGCATTTAAAGTACTCTGCAACGCTTCCGATAAACGCTTTCACTCTCTCCTTCGCGTCTGGAAGCACCGAGAAAGCCATAGTTATCGCCCGCACTGAGCGGCACTGCGTGATTTGCTTGCCGCAGCAGATACGTCTTCCGTTTCTGCTTTGCTTTTGTGGCTTTCTTTTTAAAGTGGCTATGGAATGCGTACATCGCTGCAACTGAAGGAAAGCCGGCCAATAGTCGCTACGCCCCTGTAATGACGTAATTCAGGCAGTCGAAGAACGCCAAGGCCAGGAAAAAGAGAAAACTTCTGAGCAAGTTACTAAGCTATCTGATGACCGTTAGGCAGTGATTTTCGGCTGAGATACTTTGAGACCCCCTAATCTAAATCTACGTTTTGCAAGCATCTAAGATTACGAAAAAAGTTGGGAAAAGTGTTGCAGGGTCCCTTTAAAAAATTACTCCACAAAGGGCGGGGAGAAAAAGGTGGCAAACACGTGTTTAGGATGCGGACCGATAGGAAAAGCTTACAAACCAACGCGTGTAATAGCAGAGATAAGGGCTTCACAGATGGGGATAGTGGTAGAAGAGTTGGCGGAACAACAAACGAGGTTAGTGACATTTTGGTTCGCTGGGCTAAACCTTAATTTTCACCCGTTTCCCAATCGCTCGCATTACTCGTAAAAAACAAAAACAAAAAAAAATGGAGCGGTGGATGTTTTCGTTGTGATTACGCAAGTGAAGAACGTATACATTATTTCGTGTCTAGCGGTGTTCACAGCGGTGCCTTTCAGCCTACAAAAGCGTACAAAAAAAAGTGCCTGTGAGAAATGAACTACCTGTATACAGGTATTGCACCGGACGATAAAATTTGGTCAATTCAACCGCTATCATTTCTCATAAGCGAAATTAATTTTCTTTAAACAAAACATGTTTGTCTTTCTGCGATGCAAATAGGGAGGAAAATTTCGGCTGCGATGTAAGTGTCAGTTTGTTCTTCACTTTCACGTGCTGTCAGGGATGACCAAATTGGTCCAAAACGTGCGTGCATGCTGCAAATGACCTTCACCACGAAACACTGTAAAATTATTTGCACCATTTCTGTCCATAACTAAAACCCTTACGCCCTATCAACAAACAAAGAACGCCCTGTTTTACCCTATGTAAGGGTGTTCTTCACGCGTTTAAAAGCGTGTACAGTCAAACCCGGTTATAGGTTATAGCGAACTGCAATATGCGCCATTATTAATTCTATATATCCAATAGTTCGATATAGCCGAACCCGCCTATAACGAGTTTATTGTTACGAGTTCGCAATACGCGGGAATCCCCTTGCCATCCCCGCATGCAGAAACGAACAAAATAAAGTATCTCATTACCATACACAAAACAACCGATTTATTGCAAATAATAACGATACTTTCCGCCTTAACGCCTTAACTGCCTACTTCCAATAAAAAGCGGTGATTTTTGTTTTCCCTTTCGTTTTGGCAGCGTCAACTAGCACAACATTCTTTACTCGAGACATTGTTTGCACCAGTTCGAGTCCGTGTCCTTCAATATCGAAGAGATATGGGCGGAGGACATCGACTGCCGAAAGCATTTCATTAAGCACCGTACGGCTTTCACTCGCGACATCCTCTGCCTCCTCGGTGCTTTTCATCAGCATTACGACGGTGCTGCTGACGCTGCCCGCGTCCGAGGGGCTTAAGTGACGGCAACGTCGTCGTCGACACTCAGGAAATCTTCGAAGGACACTCCTTTCGGCACAGCATCGCGAAGGTTGGCGAGCTTCCGTCTTGGTCCGGACTCACTCACTGGGCGGGTTCCGTCGCGAGTTCCGCGCGTCGGAAACAGTTACGGAAAGTGTCGGGCGACATTTCACTCCATACGAGGCGCAATGTCTCAGTCGCGGCCAATCAACATCTCAATCGCCGCACCGAGACCATGCATTTTGGCGGCCATTCTAGGCACGCCGAGTTCGATATATCAGATGTGAAGTTCGTTATAAGGAATATGTTTCGCGTGTATTTCCGTAACTGATTTATTTTTGTTCGATGTATAGCACAATTCGCTCTATCCGGGTTCGTTATAGCCGGGTTTGACTGTATTCTTGTGTTTTTGCTAGGATGTAACGGTGCCATAAACGACAAAGCAGCCTAAAATGTGATTATTTTGTTTTTAATGCTATGGTTTAAGTTATGGACACTGATTTACGTCCTTAAGCATCTAAATCATTTTATAATTTTACAGTGCATGGTATTCTGTAAAATTATTTACACCCTTTTTGTCTATAACTAACAACTTTTACCCCCTGTCAAAAAAAAAAGAGAAAGAAAAACACCCTTCGAAAGGGTTTACTAACGATAAAACAACTTTCAAAAGGTGTATTCTTGTTTTGCTAGACAGTGATTCACACCCTTAAAGGTGTAAATCATTTTACAGAGTAGAGTCAGCAATGACGTTCATTGCGTAACCACAGTACACCCCTGTAGCTTTGATATTAGGGAGTTTTAGTATAGAGGAAAGCACCACTTTAGCGCGCCCATAGCGTTAGCGGGCACGCTAACCGTAGCATAACGAGGCGCTATCCGTTCGCGATTGCCGCCCGCAAAACGTTAACGCTACAGCTAAAACGCTATACTAAAACTCTCTATTTATTTAATGAACCACGCACGTTATGTCTTCAGCCGGACGAACAACCAACTCTTGCGTTCCCCTAACAGAAGCGACCATTAATGGTAGACACGCTAACGTACAGTCCGTCTAAGGCTATAGAAATGGACCCTTCACATTATTTGGTAATGGGGTAGGGGATTTGGATGGCCGGTCGAATAAATGTAGTGCGCATCCGCGGCCCATGCACAGGGTGCTTGCAGACGCTTGCCCGAAACGGTGACTGAAACGAACTTTGCCGTCACAACCAAGCCCCCGAAGCTCCGCGCGCGAACCATTCTCGAAGACGAAGACTCCTCCTCCACACTCGCACTTAGGGAAATTATACAACGCATGTCCGGTGCAGCCAGACTGCCGGTGGACACAATGCGCCTTTTTTCAGCGCTGTGACAACGGGCCCGAACGGAAGGGTTTCCGCTCCCGCAAAAACCGGTCGTGCGGAAGAGAGGAAGAGTTCGCTCTATAGGAGCGACTGTTGTGTAGGACGCGTTTCGCAACACCCGTTTCGAAGGACGGGACAACATGGAGAGATGAGAAAACAGTCTTTAATTTACATTTTGGCGTTCCGTACAACTTTGCCGGCATCTGCGTAACGTGAGCACGTTTTTCGCTATTTGCGGCTTTTCCTTCTTATACCTTCAATAACAACAACAAAAAAATGGCGCAGCTTGCACGAGTGGTGCAAGGCTTGAGAAACAGCGAAGCTTGCGGTCGACCTAGCTTCTTTCGGTTTTGCTAACTTTTGCTAGGTTTCACTAGGCTTTGCTAAGCTTTGTTAGGTTTAGCGATGTTCTTGCTATAGGCAAGCGTAATAAGCGTTAAGGGGTGAGGCTAAGTATAGCCAGATTTTACAAGGCCGTTCCGGTAGGTCCCCTACCCCGACAGCAGATCCCAAGGGAGAAGTGGCTAGGTCTACCTCCAGCTACGCTGCTTCTACAGCCTCGCACCCCTAATGCAAGCTGTACCAATTTTCTTGCGTTTTAGTATCCCAAGAAAGATTATCACCTTTAGAACGGTAAAGTAAGAGGTGCGCATACGCATATGCCCCTTGTGCTACACCCGAGAAGGCGAGAAGGCCGGCTTCACTGCTATAATGCCGTAACTGCAGTGGTGCACCCTTTACAGGTAGCGCAGTTTTTTTAATTCTTCTTGCTAACGCCAGCGGACCGAACTCACACTTAAACAGCTCAGCTGTTTTAATAAAAAGCGGTATTTTCTTTCCTTTCTTTCCGACAATGCTCGCGCCTCGTAGTCAGTGAGCACATGCCGCTGCGCACTCACTCACTCGTTGCGTCACCTCTGGCGCAGGCATCCCGCGAGATCAGCTGACCCCGCGCACTATGCTGCGACACTACGACGGAACGGACTCTCGCGCGGCATTCCAGGGTACTGCACTGTTGCACTGAACTCATTTGCGACGCGGGTCGAGGCTAAGCAATCGAAATCGACGCATGCGCAACAGTGGGATACCGTGCCTGCACAGCGAGCGCAGTCAAAACCTTCAGATGCGAGCGAACGCTGCAGGCGGTGAGGACCAATGTAGGAATTAAATTGAAAGAAGGGAAAAGGTGTGGTAGAGATGCGAGAACGATATTAGAGAGATTTATAGGAAAATGGCATATTAAGCACAACGAGGTCAGTCGGAAAAGCACAGCGCAGCATCGAGTGACACCTTCAACTGTATACCGCTGTCACCGACAACGGTATACAGCAAATTCCGTTTAAGACGAAGTGTATGTTTGAGACGAACAACACTTTTGCTTTCTTGTAACGTCCACAATGCAAAAAAAGAAAACGTCCGCTTAAGACGAATTTCTGATAATAGAGACACATTCTTAAGGTCCCTTCGCGTTCGTCTTAACCGAAGTCTACTGTGTAAGGCTTGCGCCAGAAAGCTGTTGGCGGCATTTTGTCTCGGGATTGCTAAAATGAAATTTTATTCCGAAGTGTGGCAAGCACATAAAAACCTCGTTTACCATTAATAATACAGTATTCAACAGTACAGAAGGTCGGAAGTGACAGCTGGAGCATTTGACATGAATGTTTCTTAAATAGAGTTCAAACGGGTCCATAAAAACCTTGTTTTTACGTTCCTGTTTAAACTCTATGCAAAGCAATCATGCCAGACAACACAGCTGTCGTTTCCGACCTTCGTTACTGCTGAATATTGTAGTATTCATTGCAATCGGTTAATCAGTTTACTATTAACGTAATTAATTTTCCTCCGTACAGACTTGTATACCTTTTTCCACCTCGAGCGAGCAATTTTCCCACGCCGCAGTTTGCGTCCTGTTCGTCCTTCCTATTCAATCGTCTTCGTTACGCATTGTACGTCTCGGCCACACGGCCACTAAGTTCGCGCCTTTGCGTTCAGTTTCAGACGACGACGCCTTACACACCCAGAGCGACAAGTCCTCGCAGAACGACTCGAGTTCTCCGAAGCTCACCATGAAACGACCCGCCTACCAACCCCGACAGAGGTGAGCACGTCATTCGCCGCTCTTTCCTCGCTTACGCGCTATTACTTAACCTCACCCGCCTAACGGAGTCGGATTATAACGTGACCGTCATTTGCTTTCAGGCGAAAGCCCCCGGCGCCTCAGGGCCCATTGGTCCAGAACAGTGCAAGCAAGATTCCGAGCATAAAAGTCACCTGTGGTAAGTGTATACGCAGCCTGTGTCGCTCATTACGAGTACTTCAACACTTCAGTCGACGATTCTACGAACCCGGGCATTGTTACAACGCCAGGAGGAAGGAACAAAGAAAGGCTTCGAGGAAATTTTACTGCGCGATGACGCGAACGAGTGAAGCTGTTGCGCAGACCGGTCTTTTCGGCATTAATGGAAGGAAGACACGAGGATGTAACAGATCGTAGCTTCAAAAGAGTTGTCTTCACGCACGTGCTGCCACAGGATAGCTCTAATCGTTTCTTGATGAAGAGCAAGGCTTCTTTGGGTTGCACAGTCATTGTCGGTTTACTGAACAATTAAAGCGGGGTAAATAGATGGATGAACAATCATACGGGTAAGACAGGCAAACCGAGTTCAACAAAATACACAAATAAGGTAGACACATACAAACAGAAAGCGCGTTGCACCCTAAATCATGCCGAAGCCCAAAATGCTTCCTGTGGCTCCGGCCCCAAACAGCGCTCATAAACGTCTAGCTTCATCCGCACCTGAACGACAGTTCGAAGTTTCAGGTGCAAGAAGCGACTACTCAGACTCGCGCGGGTACGAACTTTATCGCCAATATTTGATACATTCGGACTCTGTCCAGCGGTGAGTGTAGTAAGAATTTGATATAGGCTTCAAACCGACCTCGCGCGTCCTGTTCGTGACCGCGCAGAGACGCCGGCGCTGCAGTCTCGGTCGGCGTCGCATGCGGAGAAGCCCTCCGCCGATTGGGTGGCCGTCCAGCTGACAGCGCTCAAGCACTGGTTCGCCGAGCTGAAGGACGACTTCTCCGAGTGGCACCCCGTCGAGGTGACGGACCACCCGCCCAAGGACGACGACGAACCCTTCTCGCTCAAGTAGTACGTATGCATGCACGCTGCCTCGTCCCGATGCAGTGGCGTAGCCCTGACTTTATAGCCAGAAAACCTCGGAAAGCAAAGGGGAGGTTGTGGTAGGTCATTGAAACAGATAAAGAATTTGGAAAGAAAGAAAGAAAGCGGAGAAAAAATGCCCGCCAGGTGGGATCTGAACCCACGACCTCCAGATTAATACCGGTCTGGTGCGATAACCACTACGCTACCGGCGGGGCGATTCCCCCCCGCTTTCCGGGGTATTTATGTCAATGTAATTTTTTCCTGTGCTTGGGGGTGGTAGCCAGCGCCACTATGATATATATATATATATATATATATATATATATATATATATATATATATATATATATATATATATATATATATATATATATATATATATATATATATATATATATATATATATATATATATATATATATATATATATACAGAAATAAAGGTAGGCAGTCAAGAAAGCTAAGGAAAGCAAAGGGGAAACTGTGATAGGTCATTTTATTATCATAGAAACACAGTGTTTTTACAAGAAAGAAAGACAGTGGAGAAAAATTTGACCACATCTTTCCGCGGGGGGAAACCATGGGGCGATGCGACGCATCTGGGCGGTGCTTGTTACGGTTGCGCCGACCATCGCGGTGGCAGACCTGTTAGTCTCCATTCAAATCATCGGCGGTCATCGGATGTCATCGGAGCGGCGGCGGTGGAGCGACTGAGCGGAGCGGCGCAGTTATTGCGTTTATATGTACCGCGCGTTAACGGTGAGGGGAATAAGAGAGAGTAGCGCATGTGTTAACCGAGCGCTAACGCGCGCTGACGCACAGCTGGTATGGCAAGGGGAGCGAGCGCTAACGCAAGATGGCGCTGCGGTGAGAGCGGCGTTACCGCGCAGCTGGCGTGGCGAGGAGAATGGGGGAGGGATGCGGACTACGGATGAACGCCGGAGGGACAAGGCGAGTTGAAGAGATGCGTCGCATCTAAAAACATGCCCGCCCGGTGGTATCCGAACCCACGACCTCCAGAATACGACTACTCGGGAGGCCGCGTATAAATACATACACATATGTCGAGCCGAAACAGATACCGGCTCGGTTACGGTTCGGGTTCAGAAAAATTAACTTCGTTGCGGTTCAGTTCCACTCTGACTAACCAAAAACTCGAGCCAGTTCGCGAACCGGTTCGAGTTGTCATTTCGAGCAATTATTAGCGAAATGTGAAAAAAAAAGTTATGCGGGTGAAAGCGTCCATAAAAACTAAGTACAAATCGAGTGCATTTAAAATACTGCGTTTTTCCTTTAAAATTGGTGTTAGACAGCAGTAAGCAGTTATAGCCATATATTACGGAAAACAGACGAAATAGTGAAGATTTACGAGCTGCTTTCCGGCCGTTTTGCGCAGGGACTACCTAAAGCATCCACAAAGGGTCGTGACTGTCTGTGGAATATACTTTCTCGTTTCCTTCCTTTTTTGATGTTGTTAAAAGCGCAACCCTTGCTCTAAAGCCTCTAGAGTTCCTGCGTACCGACGGGTCACCTCCGTGCGTTAGTCGAAGACGTGTTTGTGCACTCTATCCCACAGCAGCAACGTAAATGCCACCTACGAATTCGATTGTTTGGGCACTTAGAATATAATTTATTAGCAGCTCACCTTCTCGAGGATATATCTTGGAACGGGAAGAAAGTGGGCTGGTCGGTACATGTTAAAAACGTGGGAAACAGCGCGGATTAACGGGATGCAGAGTACGGCCCTGACTAACAAGAAATAAGCCGCCTGCAAGCAATAAAGCCGCGATTTCAATGTAAATTTGTTTATATTCAACAAATTGCAATAGAAAAGCCCTGGGAATATTTTGAGTATATTTATTGCTAAATTATTGTTCAGCATTTACGGTTTTTATGCAATTGACTGATTGAAACTGGACGCTTATCAGCTTTGAACTGCGCTTTTAACTGGACGCTTTTGCATATTCGTTACGGCTCCTCCAGTCTGCCGAGTGCTGTTGTTCTCCCGGCTTCGTTTTCGAGATATAGTAACCCTTATCTTTCTAAAAATTTATTTAACGCAGCAGTGCAAGACATGGCGGTCACCGCGGTTGTTCTCATAATTTATGTCTCTTTTTCTTGCAGCACGAAAGACACCCTGTTTCGGTTCGGTGAGTGTCACTGTTGTTTTGGTACAGGAAAATGCTTATATTTTAGAAAGTCTGGAGAGCTGGGGTTGCGTGCAAAAAGAGGAGGGAAGTCGCACATTAAAAAAACAGAGAGAAAGAGTGGATGTAATTTTAAAACGACACCAATGTCAAGACTGACAAGCCCCATACGGCGCGCCTGATAGCCGAGTGTCCGTAAAAGCCCCCAAATTTTATGGCAAGCTTGATGGAAACAAAGGCATTTGGATTGCGGCCTCGAAAGCATCCATTTCGCCCTTGTGCAGCGCGCTCAGTTTTGTAGAGGAAACAATGTAACTTGTTAGCGCTCACGTTAAAGTAAACGCGAATGTAGCATGTACCGATAGAGTATGCGCAAACCAATGTTCTACCGGAAACCAAGATATCTGATACAAATACAGCATGGTCAAGTGTATTTAGTTACAGATACGACCTCCACAAATCCAATAGGAAGGAATGGGAGGGGGAACTTGCGAAACACGTGCGGATTGAACCATACATACAGTTAGCCCTCAATATAATAAGTCCCCCGCGGGGCAGATAATTGACTTCGTTATAAGCGGTACTTCGTTAAAAGCGTTATGATTTGGGAGGAGGAGGAGGAGGAGGAATACCTTTAATGATTAAGAGAAGTTGATATGATTTGCTCTTAATGCACTACAGTGGGGACCATACAACACTTCGAAATAAGCGACATTTCGAGTGAAGTTACTTCGTTATAACGATATGCACATTCGCACGCAGCGTGCGTCGACTGTTCGTTGCGGGCCGTCCAGCACGAGTGCACCAAGCTGCTCCAGTGGAAGTCGCCCCTGCAGACTCTACTTGTGGTTGCGGTGAGAAACGAGTCCTAGTGACTCCTTCATTGTTACTTGGCTATAAAAAACATCGCTGCAATGGCTTTCAACTGCTGTTAAATTTTCCATCCGCGTTCGAGAGCGCGCGGATGCCCATTTGAAAAAAGCAAGCTGCCCAGCGTGCGCACATGGCGATGTGAAGATGAATGCAAAACGAAACTATAGAGTAGTTTCACAAGTTGCGTGCAGCAGCGCTGAAGCTACAAATTCCAGGCAGTTCCACCTGCAGAGCGGGGGACAGAAATGTCCTTCCAATGCATTGGCGGCTATTGCCGCTTTTCTTCAGCCAGTCTCACTAGAATGCCACCAATAAACGCGCTCGCTGGACGCATGGTTTGAAAGCCGTAGCATCCACCGTGCTGCACGCAACTTATAAAATTAATTATAACGCTGCAGGCATAAAAATAAAAAGAAGGGCAAGCAAAGACATATTTCTCTGTGAAAAAAATGTATTTTTGGTCCAGCTTCTATGCAGGAACTATAGCAGTCTGTAAGGTCCCGTCGCGCACTTGTGTTGAAAGGCTTCCTTTCTGCGCAGGCTCTCCTGCACGGCTTGTGGAGTGACTGTCTGCTGCCGCTCATCTTCCTTGGAGTCGCGCTAGGACTCGTCAAGAACTACCTATGCATGAAGTGAGTGTGCCCATGCTGCCGTATATTTGCTGTTTCCCAAGACGCCACGAAAAGCGGCAGCATTTACAGAGAAGTTTCACTGCTTTCTTTTTAGGGGCTTCCTCGCTTCTAGCACGGAAGACGTCTTCACGGTAAGTCACGGCGTTTCCTTCTATTCTTTTTAACGGTTTTAATCACCCCTAAGCGAGCGTGCAAATATATGCACTTTTTAACACGAAAGTGTTTTATTCCGGGATTTACGAAGATTTCGCTGACGTCATATCGGTCACGGAAGTGACGCCAGTACAACGAAGCAAGCGGCCTGTAAAGGGTGCACCCCTGCACCCAGGGTCTTCTTGAGGGGAAGCAACCTTTAGTACTGAAGAGCACGTTGTTCGTTTTCGGGTTTTATATTTTAACACGAAAGTGTTTTATGCCGGGATCCACCAAGATTTCACTGACGTCATATCCGTCACGGAAATGACGCCAGTACACCTTTGCCGAAGCGGCCCGCCAGCAGGACGTCGCTCGCCAAGCACTCCCACAAGACAGCCGCCGACCAGTAAATCACGCTCAGCTGTAGATTTCGCTGCACATTTTACTTTCGTGCTTTACCGATTCCTATGACAGAAGAATCAAACACAGTTTTTTTTGTAAAGAAAATTGAACTGTTCACGTTGCCGTTTTTTACTACATGCATCATAATTTTCGTAAAAACTAAAGACACCATTTTACTGCGCACAGAGCTCATGAACGCAGAGCATATTAACTCACCTTGATCTCTCTTTTCCGCGCAGACGAGTCACAAGAAGCTCGGTATCGGAATGGGGATCGACAAGGTTCCGGCCATAATGTCTCTCAATATGAAGATAGCGGTGAGTCTGCAGTGCTGTTCATTAATACCTGCAGGTGTTCGAAACGCTCCGCAGTGTTCTCCATTTTCAAACTGCAATAATGCCGTCCGTACCGTTTTGTAGATAAATGGCGTCTACACAAGAGTGTAAGTCGACCCACTTTTGCATTGTCACGATTTCGAAAGCGAGGACTTGTAACAAGAGGTGTAACACTTCTGTAGTATCGCTAGAGTTTTGTGAGGAAAGGGGAGGGGGGAGGTTCACTTTAGCGGTATAGCGCTTGACACTGCCCATAAAAATACAGTAATATACTAAAAGTGAACGTTCTCACCACTACAAATAATTATATAGTTGCATGCAAGACGAACCCCCTGACGCTCCTTTCCGTTATCTTACAGAAAACCTTCCACGTGCTGTCGGACGCCTTCGACAAAGGGCTCAGGTAATCATTTCCTGCGTACCTAGCCGCAATTTAATCCTAGTTTAGAGCGTGTTGTAGCTTATTTTCATATTCGTTGCGCCATGTCAGAAAACAAGGTAGTTATTGAGCCCAGTGATCTCGGCAGACTGTGGACGGCGTGCAATTATCCGACGTCATCGGCGACGTCATCAAACTGGCGGGAAGGAAAGTGCGAGGGAAGCGGCACTTTCGAACGCACTTTTCTCGCGGAAAAGATGCGTCGCAAATTGGCCGAAAAAAAAAAATCGAAACGTCGTATGCGCGCACATCGGTTGGGGAAGCTCGGATCATGGCGTATACGCATTCCAGACCTTAATCTTATAAGGTATAGTTACTTAGCGCCCCTGAAAGACTGGTTCAAAGCACCCTCAAGCCTTATCTATTGCGGCTTCCCCGACTGCGTGAAACGAAATTATGCCGCGTGAATTCAGTGAAGTAAGCATAACTATTGTACCGCACGTACCACATTGCTAAGGGTGTAGAATTAAAGGGACAATGCTGGACCATTTTGAGGGCAAGAAACAAGGTTAATTCTGTAAAATTTCCTCGAGTACAGTAATAAAGGTACAGGGGCAATACATTGACCGTTCATTGCACTAGCATGCAGATATTACAGGCGACATGGCGTTCGTTAACCGATTTCGTCTTTCCCGCCCGTCCTCCCAGCCTGTGGACATGGAGGAAACCCGCAGTGACAGCCAAGGTGTTGGCAATCATCGGCGTGCTGGTCCTCTACTCCCTAATTCGGCCCACGTCGGAGGTCATCAAGGTGCTCGGTGAGACAATCGCATCGCTGAAGTATACGCCGACAGTTTCAGACAATGGTTCCAACGTTTGAAGTTCGCGCGCTAACCTGTTCCGCGCTCTGCAGGCACGGGCCTGGTGCTGAAGGCGTTCGTGCTGGACTACGTGTTCGTGCGGTTCCCGCGGGTGCGCGCGAAGTACGACCTGGCGTGGATTCTCTGGAACGAGCTGCCCACGGGACCCGAGATCGAGAAGCAGGCGCGCCAGGACAAGAAGAAGGAGAAGCTCTCCAAGAAGAAGTCCGAAGTAAGCGCACGTTTGGTTTTTTGTATACCGTCATATGGAGAAGCTCTTACCGAGATGCATCCCAAGCAGCATTGGCCGATAGCCAATCATTGGACGCCCCTTGGCTTCCCTTTGGCTTCCGATAGCTTGGCCAGACGCCGGCCTGTACGCAAAAGCCATTCGTGGACAACGAGCGCTATACGACCGGCCTTGAGGACACACATTGGCCGGTGCGCAAAAAATCACACTGGACAGCCGATAGCTTGGCCAGACGCCGGCCTGTACGCAAAAGCCATTCGTGGACAACGAGCGCTATACGACCGGCCTTGAGGACACGCGTTGGCCGGTGCGCAAAAAATCACACTGGACAGCGCGCTCATTCAGACGTAATTTTTGATCATAAAATTTTATGAAGAGTAGTAGCCTATATGTGACGCAGGTATTTATGAGTGCCTTTACGCACGTCTTGGCATGTTCTTGTTAGTTGAATGACCACTCAAGTTCACTCAAAATATTACTGAAGTTTGCGTGTTTTTGAATTTGTTTTCACGCGCAGCGCACAACAAAAAAAGTAGTTCCAAATCATTTTCAAGCTTGTGTCAAGTAGCACATTTAAATAAAAAGTATTGGCAGGTGTAAATGCCGACAGCCTTGCCTGTTTTTGCATATTGTTACATGAAGTCTCACTGTAGAGCACTCGTGTGCGTTATTTTGCGTGTGTACATGCGCACCCGGCGCGCAAGCAGCACCACTCGAGGGCAGCACTGCGGTCGTTGCCCGCGGCGGTTCCCCAACGGTTAGAGCGCGGTGCACAGGCCAAAACGCAGCAAAAAGTAGTTACCTAAAGAGCCACAGCACCGTGCCACGAAACAAAGCGTACTTAAACTAAAGTGCAGCTTATTCAAAACAGCGTGAGAGAGAGTGTTAAACGTTCAGTAGGAATTGGTCATTTGTGTGTCCTAACGCAACGGTGAACGTCGAACTACTTCAGCGTTGTGCCTTTGCGCGTTCTTTGAACCCGCGGCGGGGCCGGTGCACGGGCGCGTTGCACCGACGGCTCCGTCTCTTTTGTGGCATTGAAACTGCGGTAGTACTCCTGTACGTGTCTGTGAGGTGCGTTTTGGTGTCGGTGGCTGTGTGAAGTATACCTGACTGGTGTAATAACATCGTTTGCCTGCTACGGCCGCCGCTGAAAACGTAAGTCACCATTTCATTTTTTCGCTGTGCGGGAGTGCTCGCGCTCGTTCCCGCCAAAACTTCAGCTGTCGTTTATAACTGGCGCTCGCGAGTGCTGCTTAGTGTTGTTGGTTCTTGCGAAGAAAAAAGTGGTCACATACATCTGCTTCCAATTGTGTGACGCCAGTTCTAGCTATCCTTTTTCCGGCTTTGTGTTTTCCGAATAAGCAGCCGTGCTCCCACTGCAGGTTCACGACGTTCAGCATGCGTTGAAGCAAGACTCGTGTGCAGTATAAGAGTTGCGGATGTATTACGCTGGCTTAATTAAACTCTACCTATTAATGAAGCTTTCGTTTCATTATTTTCTTGAGCAACGTAAAGGTATTGTCGAGCGACAAAGTAATTACACTACCGCTGGGCTTCTCCGTCGGTTCCGTTCGCGTCTGAATTCCGCGTCTGACGGGGCAGAAGTGAGCGAAGGCACAACAAAATTTCACGGAACCGCTGGCGTGTCGCTTTGTCTATTGGACTTTTTATATTACTTTGCGCTACTGCAATAAGAGTGAAGCCCATTTTCGGTGAAATTCCGGACTGTTTTCTCAAGCACGAGCCAAGTAACTGCTACCGTAAAATGCAGTATTGAAAAATGAATAGTGCAGTACGTTTTATGTTTCATAGCGAGTGTTAACAAGCTAGAACTTTAGGCTGAATATTTTCACTCGGATATGTGGTAAGGCTTGTATAGGTGCTGTATTTAGTAAGCAGCGTGAATTTAGCATTATAGTGAACTATTTTTTTTACTTATTACAGGCGCTACGACGCACAGGTGTTTCCCGTGGACAAGTGGCGGATGCAGCAGTGACAAGCTCTCCAAGCTGGGCTATTCTACAATAGTGCTGTTCAAAAACATATTGTGGTCTTGGCAGGCCGGCGAATTACCGGGAATGAGGGTCCTGTTTTCATTTACCTGAATGCTTCTGTTTTGTAGGCATCTCAAGCAGTTAAACGAATGATAATCGGTTCGCGCTTCATGAGCAGCGCTTTTTAAAATTTTTTCTCGACTGTTATTTGTGTTTGCTTTCATGTTTGTGTTCGTATTCTTGCCACTGTTAAGCGAGGTTTCTCGTATATTTGATGAGAATAATAAAAAAGCTACACAGAGAGACCCGGTGTGTTGTGTTGCTCCATTGTTTTTGGCAAGTCACGTATGTATAATTGGTTCGCAAAGTTGATGCAGTTTGCTTATTGTGCCTCGCGGTCCCATTTCTGTTTTATACATGCCATTGTACAGGAAATTATTTAACGAGTGCGCATTAAATAAATAATGCGCACCCGTTTAATAATTTCCTGTATACTGGCATGTATAAAGCAGAAATCGGGCCGCGAGGCAACTCGTAAAATAAGCATTGGTCATAAGGACTGGCTACAAAGCCAAAAATGTGCATGAAAATAGCGTGGGGTCCACCAATTGGCATTATCATGGCAAGGTACTTTGCCAAGCGTTGTCCAATATTGGCCTTCCAGGGCTTGGCCAATTGTTGGCTTGTCACCTTTCCCAAACACCAGCCAATATTGGCGGCCGAGGTATTGCCAAGCTCGGACACACTGGCCACTGATGTTTTGCCATGCTTGGGCTTGGCAATTTCTGCTGCTTGGGATGTGTTGTCGCTGGCACCCGAGAGCGTTCCAGAGCGAGCTGTGTGGAAGCCGTGGCGTTTGTTTCGGGCGTGCAAGTGCACAAATATTCGCAACGCTTACTAGAGAGTTTTAGCTAACCGTTTTCGACAGTCCGCTCCGGTATCGGCGGCACGCTCAGCACAACCGGAGCCAACAATGCCGTTCGCGGCCGAGCGCGCCACGCATGCGCAATGGCGCTCCCGCTCGCTATCGGAGCGGAGCGGAGCGTGAAAGACGGTCAGCTAAAACTTTCTACTAACTCTTTCTCGAAACAGTTCCCGATATCGAACGATAACACCACCCCTTTCCCTTTCGTTAAAATACAAAATGTAGCACTCAGGCGTTGCTGTTATTTCACGAGAACTTTGATAAGCCTGTATAACTGTTGGCGCGCAGTTGAAAATTTGCGGTAGCGCTATCCGCGCAACTCTTTCGCGCTTTTACCCTCACCTCGGTCTCGCTCCACAGCCTCTTGGAGCAAAATCTTAGGGCGACTGATATTGCGGATTTTTTCACTCACCCGGTCAACACGCCTGATTCACTGCGTCGCTCACTGGTCTGCCTTATCTGTTGAGTGGCCGGCTCGATAAGAGCTGCCACTTTTATCTCATTCGCGCCCGCATATCCGCCAATTTTGCCGCAGGACGAGACACCTTGGTGTTTTGTTACCGTAAGTTAAATGCGCAAATTTAACGAAGAGTGTGAGACAAACGAAATACCACCCGTCCCATCTGTATTTTTTTTTTCTCGCGCCAACCAGGCTAACAAAAGCCGCTTCGTTAACCAACGTCACGTCGCGTCCTCCTCCTCCTCCACATCCTCCGCGCAGCCTCCGCTGATCATGATCAACAACAGCGGGAACGAGAGCCGGTCGCAGTCGCCGGTTTCCTTCCGGGGAGATGACATCGACGAGGTCCTCAGCAGCATCTTCGATATACCCACCTCGGAGATGTGCCTGCCAGGTAAATTAGCGCTGCAACTGCTGCCCTCGATCGACTTTGGCAGGACAAAAGTGTGCTCCTATTAATGTTTTATCGGCTTGCAGCGTGTCAGTCTTCTGAAACTTTCCAAACTATTGGAAAAAAAACATTGTTTTTTATAGGCAACGGTAGCACTTATTCATAGATGAGTTTGGCATGAAGCGAAATTGCAGCTGTGCATTACGGACACAAAGCTATGGACGTGGGCAAGTAATTTCAACTTGACAGCCGAGTTAAAGCATGCTGGGGTTATTGTGAGACAGTACAATGTAGAACAGAGGCGTCGCACACACACACACAAAAAAATGAAAGCTCATGCCTTAAGAGAAATACCGTTAAAAATCGAAGTTGCGTCGATCGTGTCGGAACAGCGCAGTCGGATAGACGTCGGCTTCATACCGTGGGGACCCATGTTTGATTCTGAGCACAGAATACGCTTCTTCTTGGAGCGCTTGATGTGCCTTTACTTATCGTCATCATCATAGTTTTGTGAAACCCATTGTGAAAAGTTGACTTTCCTGCAGTGCGTGTCGGCGCTTCGCTTTGAAAAATGGTTGGCCGGACCATTCAGACGGTTGTGGATTACCCAACGGAGACGTTTCGGTTTCATTGGGTAGCGCACATTAGGCAGTTTTAGCATATCATTACCGTGTTTGTGTTACCCTTTACCGTGTTACCGGTAGCCGCTGGCGACGGTGAAGCCTGTGCCGGTAAGTTACCGTTCGCGGTAACTCTTGCACTGCGCAGTGGACTCCCGCAAACACGGTAAACGGTAACGTAAACACGGTAACGATATGCTAAAACTCTCTATTCATGAAACAAGACACGATTCGCCGGTGCTTATTTCAAAGGCGTGCACGATATTGCAGCGCCTTGCCACCCGGTGGTGTCCACGTGATAGGCAGCGGGAGTAGCTGCGTCGCGTTCGACGCCACACTTCCTCCTCTCCAGCGCGTTTCCGCTACTGCTGCACCTCGCCCTCTCCCCGGCTGTCATGCAGCGCCGAGCACCAGCGCCCCACGCACTCGCTCCACCCTCTTCCGCGCCCGCTCTCCATACCCCGATTTCTGTGCATGGAGGCGCTCTGTTCTCGGACATTTCCAAGCTCGAGTACCCCTGTTGGGAATCAATCTGGGGATGCGCACAGGGGCTGAAACAAACAGCTTCGCTGTAAAAATAAAACATATACATCTTCGCAAACAATACGGCAGTGAAAGTTTGATCATACACGGCAACAAAATCAAAGCTTTATCTAATGCTGATGCAAAGTAGCACTTCGGGCTTCTCTGCGTGCGCATCGCGCCATCTTTCTGTGTGGACTTCCCTTTAACATTATTTTCCTATGTGCTGTGTGTATTTTTAACTCGAACTTACTTGTCACACTGGCCAGGAACAGTCCTAGAGATTCATGTTCACCACTTGCAGGCTGGGAGCAAGGCAGGAAGTGCACGCTGATCAAAAAGGAGCGTTCACTGACGTCCGCCTTCCGCAACGGCCGTCTCTACCTGACAGACCAGTAAGTGCAATGCCTGCTGACTTCTGGCAATTGGAGTGACTGCCACTGCATAATTATTGGAAACTTCGAGGTATTTCCGGTACATTTGCAAGGGCACTAAGATTATTGCAGTAAGGAACTTGTTTTATATGTTAAACACTACGTGATCAGTTTTTTTTTGCACATTTGGACACAATCATCACAGAAACCGCAAATAGCTTATTCAAAGCAACTAATGTGACACAGGTGCACGTCAATTGCAACATGCGTTACACTTCAGATTTTTTTTGTGGACAAAATGGCTTCCCAAGCGTGTAGTAGAAAGAATTTATTAGGAAATTGCAATGCTTTACTTCACCTCTTCATTTTCGTCGAAGAAAGTGAAGGAACCAATAATGCTTTAAAGTATGCCTTGGTTAATCTTCCGCTAGTGTGGTTAACTCTTGAAACATTTTAACTGGAGTCCAGGTTGATTGATTTATTGATGTTTAGTACACAGTAGGCCAGGGTAAATGCAATCTATAAGTTCATGCATATTCCTGGTTCCCAAACAAACCACGATTATTATCATACAGTACTCCATGACTGCACCTTTCACACGCAACATGCTGAATTTAGCCGGTGTTGGCCAACGCTTCTCCAGCAGTTGTAGCACAAGTCAACTGGTGGTAACCCTGTTGCACACTTCTTTTCGCAGCTACCTGCTTTTCCTCCGATACAAGACCCATCATCCAAAGAATCTCACCATTCCTCTCAAGGAGATTGCAAAGCTGGAAAAGGTATGGAGGGCTCCATCTCACTTAGTGCCTCCATAACATATAGTGCACTTTTTGCTCAGCCTGTGTGTGTAGTCAAGCCACAGTGCATTACTAACTGGCACTGTTGATTTTTTTTTTTCCAGGGAAAGCCATCGTCGTGGATTTCTGGGGACGGAACAACTCTCATTGTCACCTTGAAAAGCGGCGATGTAAGTCTATACTTTACTCATTCCGAAGAGTCTGCTGAAGTAGTAATGTCAAAGTAAACAAGAACTTTTGCAGGGAAAGGTCTGTCATGGGACTAGCCCAAGTACAAGCAATGCCCGAGATCACAACAAAACAGTTATAAGTCTCCTGTTCTCATATTATGTGCTGGATTAGTTCAGTAATGTACAAGCCAATGCATAAGTTGGCTTCTTTCTGAACCAGCTTATCCAAATTCTAGCCCTTCTTTCGCTAGTTACATTCCACTTCCTCATGACTTGTTGCACAACTCCTGAAAGGTTTAAAACCGATTTCTCCTAACTGCTAGGTAGATGCCCTGCAAGATGGCACCAGTCAGACGCATATTAGAGCATTTGATCTCTGGAACAAAGTCTTTCTTACTAGAACGTTAGCATCAACTAGAGGTGCAGTAACTCCTATAATTATCACAGGTATGCACTTTCGGCACGGTCGCAAACCGGGACGACACCTTCCGAAGCATCGTGGACCAAGGTATGCACAACGGCTACAAGTGGGCCTCCATAGCCGATCTCATGCAGAGCAAGACCAACTAGAGCGGCGATACAGCGTCGGAAACTCGCACACATTCCACCACCTGTACATACGTCATCATCAAAAGTCCCTAGTACGCCCAACATGTATCACTCCTGCAGCGTTCTGTCCTTAGTCTACCTAGTCATCTGTTGTAAATAGCCACGGGGTGTCTTGTGATGAACTCAACATTGTGTGACAAGTAGGAAGCGAGATTGCGTTGTATACAGGAATGTGCGCTTGTGAAGTGACTGCAGCGTTTGTAAGGTAAATCTCCACTGTGTGGTATAGCTTGACTCCCTTGCTCCTGACAATGCAAAGGAATCTTCAAGCACTTGTGTCAGTATTTCTTACGGCTTCAGTTTTCTCATGCGTTTCACGGACAATCACTCGGATGTGAAATGTGGCCAGAAAACTGGCATGGTGAAGCCTTTCAAATGGCAGGCTCTTCCGAGCAACGCGATGCTGTAAATACTCCCCCCCACTCCACAAATCTGCGGGTGCTAAGAATGTGGCACTTATTTTTATGACATGGTGAAAGCAGCTTCACAGAGTGATAAACCTTAAACTTGTGCATAAATTATGTAGTTTGTGAGCACTTGTCGGTGCACAATGCAAATGTCATTTTTGTTGAGACATGTGGGCATATATTGTGCTGTTTACACACGGAGGAATAGACTTTTACCTCAATTGTTGAAGATCCAGTCATTTATTTGTTACTGCTCTTTTTTGATTGACAATGTTTCACAGCAATAAAGTTGTACCACAAAACATGCGTTTTTGTCCACAATGAACATACACCGATACCAGGAGGATTTCCGAAACGATGGCGAAATTACCATAGCGGCAACTGTCAGCAGAATTAATGGGCTTATACCATTCCTTCGCCTATCAGTTACTTAAGCCAATCTTCCAGAAATATTAGATCGAACACCTGTTGAGCTCACTGCCAATTGATAGATTTTATTTCAGTTACTTAGCTCGGCAAGTGTTAGCGAAGCATCAATGACCCCAAATCAAATCATTCATATCCATTTGATGTGCTGCTCAAAAGCACAAAATACGTCGAAAAGCAAGGTGGCCATTTTTCTCGCAGGAAATAAAAACGCACAGTAGCAGCAAAGAATAACAAGCCATTGGATAAGCAGAGGCTGTACAAGACTAACAAGTTGCGAGTAACCTGGAACCAAAAAGCGAAAGCCAGTCTTTTTACACAATTTCTTAAAGGGGCCATAAAAACCAAAAACACGTTTGGCTCATCAAAAAAAAAGTACCAGCAACAATGACATAAATGTGAATGCAAACTGCCAACGACTGAGCCAGATAGTAAGAAAAACATTAGGTAGTAACGATTCGCCTGCCACTTTCATGGCGGGTACTTACGACGTCCCAGCGACTTGTGCGTGCAATTGGCGGCCGTCAATTAAAGCAAAAAAATAAAATAAAAAGAAAACGACTGTGCGGTTGCAGTGGTGCCTTTAGTCCTGTATATTCGCACCACTTGAATGCTATTGTGCTGTTAATACAGTGATAACTGTCTTAGTGATCTTCCCGTTACAACACAAAATTTGGACCCCAAAATTCAAATGTCTCCTGTTATTTTTGGTAAAAAAAAAACATCTTTTGGGGCTCTAATCGAGTCGTACTGAGTACCAAACACAAGTTCTCTCGTACTGAAGTCGTATTTTGCTTTCACGGCCCCTTTAACATGCGCCTCATTTGGCTTCCTTGTCTCCCCGATAACCATCAACAATGAAGATACAATTCAAAGATGAAAGACAACCTAACTCAGGCAATCAACAACCGATAAACTCCACACATGCAAACGTATCCAATAACGCCCTGCTAAAACCGTTTGCAGCTAATTCTGCAGCGAAATGTCTTACACAGCACAAGCCAAACTAAAACCCCATAAAAAAAAAAAAATACGGGTTTGGTAGCAGGCTTCTTAACACGGCTGTTTGGGAACATATTGTATGAAAAAAAAAAAATCGCTTAAAATACTGCACAGAATGCATTGGCCAAAAGGCGGCAGGCTTCCAAACAGCCTACAAAGGTTTGGGAAGAGCAAATGGCTGCAGTATTTGATTTCACACGTGCAATTTCCTGAAACAAAACTGTGCCAACTGGTGCAAAGCTCATGGGGCAACAACTGCAGCGTTTCACGCAAGAAACTCCACAAGTGGTATAAAGGGTTTCACGACACCTCAACAGCATCAGCAATCAAAATGTGCTGCAATGCTAAGTTTAGTCGCAAACTATACATGCATAAGAACAAAGGTTGCAGCAGGTCTCAACGTGACTGAACAGCAGAAATAATGCAGAAGGCAGGAAAGAGAAATTGCACACAGGATTTGACGTGGTAGCACGGAGCGGCCATCTGCGCAACTCAGCGCTGGCACAAAAACAAAGCAGGGCAAAAATCGTGGCGTGAAATCGCACATCGCAGGATGCAGAATGGCAAGGGTATTGTGCGCAAAGCTAGCAGGGGGCCCAATCGAGACGTGTAGCCAAAACTCACGGGCCACAACTCTCAGTTCAAAGGCCCCCGTGCAAGGTAGAACATACAAGTCCCTAATCTCTACAAGCACGTACTGTGCTGACACTGGTTAGTGACTGTGCGCTGTCTCGAAATTGACTGAATCAGGTGTAGGAATCGGGATTCTTACCATCGCAAAGCACAACCAATATAGATATGTATACATATATATCACAGTATCTATACAATTAACAGCAACAGCACTAAAATTAGGCTTTGGGCTCAACAAAGACTACGCGAAATTTGTATCCGTGACATGCACTGCGCTGCGACGCCACATAAAACCGAACAGCAAAGACTCCCTGTTTGTGCACTACTGTACACCATGCAAGTACATGCTTCCTCAATGGAACACTAGCACCACACTGAAGGCTACCCAAGTTAAACAGACGACGTGATACCAATCCCTAATGAATTTGCCTCAAAGAAATAGAAAACAAGAAAAAAAAAAGAATCTTAAAAATTGGGCTCTTCTACAGACAGTAAGAACTGTGACATACTGAACAAGATGCGACGAGCCTGGATGTAAGTTCCAAGTACAAGCACTCCTTGCTAGTTTCAGATAGGTTTAATAATCGGTTAGATGAGTTTTGTGTGTAAAGACTTAGTAATGATACGACTGCGTAGGAATTGCCATCAAATAAAAATAACAGAGTAAGACACAGCATACTGTTTGGGAGGCTTTGTTGCAAAGTTATGACCTGCATGTCCGAATTAGCATTAATTACCTTGTTACAAGACGCATTGTATTACAGCAAATGAATTCTCACATGGCTATAACACTGCATGCAAGGATACAACCAGGCGAATTGTGTCACAGAGAAAGAAGTGAGCTCGCTGAAATCCCTTTCACTCCTAAAGCAAGCATAACCAGGCCCTACCTTCAAGAACAGAAATTACTACCGCTACTACAACCAAATTGTGCTTCTCCTAAGCCCAAAGAAGAAGAAAAAAGCCAGGCAAGAAAACAACAACAACAAAAAACAACAAACTTGGTTCTTTGAACAATGACGTCCAAACCACCATCTCTTCCACCCCCGAAAAATGGCAAGGCAATCGACCCAGTTGGAATAGCTTGGTGCGTAAAAAAATAGCCTCTACAAGCCTGCACAAGAACCTGAGGCCACGGAGGCTAAAAACTCGAGCAAGTGGCAACTACTGCTGTTGGTCAGAACACTCTATTTTACACTGAGAAACTTGTATAAGAGGCAGCTCTAGTAAAGTTATTTAAAGTACGTCGACCAAAAGTTGCAATTCACTGTTCCACCACACAACGGCTTCATTATAAAAACTGCATTTCTACGTACTTTGTTACTGTGCCCTTTTTGACGAGGCCAAGCATATAAACAAATCCCAATGTATGCTGGTTAAGGCGGCAAGCATGCACTTAGACTGACGCACTATCAAAAATTTCATCACATGTAGCCCCTCATAGACAGTATTGGCAGGAGTAACACAAATCAATGGTGATTACTGCTCACAAAAAAACCCGCAAAGCACTGGAAAAACTAATTTCATTCACCAAGAACATTAAAAATGCTATGTACTAAGCATTCAATACCATTATGTCCAAAATGGTAAAATTTTACATAGGGTACGTGCTATTCAGTAACTTGCTACTGGGCTAGTTAACTGGCCAGTGGTGAATTGCGAGTTGCAGCAGAAAGACAGTGGCAGAAAGGAATGGACACATCAAGAACGATGGTAGTTTTCACTGTATTCCATCCTTCGTTCCTTTCTGTTGCCCTTGTCAATTTGTGCCACAACTCTCAAAATTCATACCGGTAGATGAAATGTCCCAAAATAGGCATCCAGCATAAAATGCAAACACTAAGCCTACCTGGCTAAAGAACTTAACAGAACGTGTGAATCAGCCAGTGGCATTGACAATAAGTACATGCCCGCTCGGTACAGCCAAATAAATCCTCTAACGCCCGTCTGTTAGTTCAAAAAGTCATGACTGACAAACATGTTGCAACTACCCCTGGCAGGTTTCCTAACATTAAAAAGGAGACTCCAACCTTTCTTGTACTGTTCGTTTCAACCCTTTAAAATCAACGCAGAGCCCAAGTTTTTTACAACCTTCGCCAGGGCTCCATAAATAAAAAGGGCAGCAGAAGGGCAACACCATTCATGGCAAGACTGAAATTAATTTTTCATATCTAAGCGATACCTATACAACAAACCAATTGCGTCAATCAATAATCAGTAATAGAGAACGCCAGTGTACGATAAACTTCATCGGTGCAGTTGGGTGATAATGCCAGGGGTGATTTAGTCTCTACATTCTTCGCCAGTGTTTCATTGCACACGATTCCAATGGAAGCATTCCTGAATAGAACTCAGACAGGCGCCGCCGAAGGTTCTGCTGGCTGTACAAGGGTGTCGTCCAGCCAGCGCACGTTCGTCCTTGCTAGAGGCTACGACGTAATCAGGCATGGACGACGCCTCATTTCGGATGCGGCACGCCAGGGTTAACAACAACTGCGTTAGGACGATGACGACGGGAGACTCAGCTGATGTAGCGTCTCAGCCTGGCTCTTCAGCTGGCTGAACTCGTCCTGAATGACGTCCGTTATCTTCTTTCGCTGCTCCATCTAAAGACAAAAAAAAAAAAAAAAAGGAATAAATAGTAAATATTTAAAAAGCACAATGCACTGACAGGTTATGCTGTAGCACTTTGTTGATATGCGCCTGTAGCATATGCCTTTTTGGCTTTTATGCTCTAAGGTGCTGGTCCCATATTGTGCGAAGGAAAGTTTGACATCCACCTGAACGCAGCCGTATGGCTACTTACTCCACCTGGGGGATATCCCCTAAATCTTGGTCGATTGGTCCCATATTGCTTTCAAGGAGCAATACACTCAAGGAGCAATACCAAAAACTGCATTATTGTTGCTGCCTAATTTACGCAGCATTGTCTCCACAAAGTGCATGTTTCAGGGTTCCAAGCAAACAAAAACGAGCGCTTGTCATGCTGGTAGAAACGCTGAAGACGAGTGATAGTGACTACGGCAAAATGTCTGCTGAAGACACGCAAGGGCTTCAGAATGCCTTGGCAATAATGTGGGTCCTTGTCACCTATTGAGAGTATAAGTGGTGTGATAACGTTGTGACCTGGTAATTGACAATCACACAGGACATCGTGGTCAATCTCAACACAGCTCACAAAGCGGAAAGCAAAGCGTAGATGGATAACGAAACAAGGCATTCTTGCTCACAGATTTTGTTGCGGACCTTGAAATACTTCGACAAGTTGCACTATTTTTAAATCTGTTCAAAAGGGGAATGTTAAAAGTTAAACGCGCTACCTAAATTCCAGGCGGAAACGGTAAATTTTTCTTGATATGGTCTACAGCTACGAGCACTTGGAAAAAGAAAAGAAGAGGGTGGACTTATTGAATGTCCAATCTACTGCATGCCAGGCAATGACAACGAGCATCACTTAGCATGTTTTGAATTGTGCAGTGTGCTGGGGTTCAAGTTCAAACAAATTCTAGCATCACAGTTGCTTTTTGGTTAATCTGTACCACCGCTGCATGCAGTAATGATTGTTAACTTGTGCATTCTTTCCTTGTAGTCCTGTCCAAGATGCCGAGTATCTATTGCAGTAAACTGGGCACATATTTCACATTACCACAAAAGGGTGAATACTGCAAGTTTATGCTTTTGTTACTCATCCTTACATTATTGGCTCAAATTTCCTAGCAGTGCGTCGAACTCACATCTACTGCACCATCGTTTAGGTGTCTCACATGATATGAGCCTGTTTTATGCATGCAATAGTGAATACACTCGCCCAGGCATATTTGCAAAGTCCTCAAGACAAGTGTGCGCAACCAAATCTCTGCTAACCACGAAACAGGCTAATTGGTCAAGGTGCAATAAATCGTGGCCCATACGTTTACTCACACAAAAACTGTTTTTGAAGTTTGGATGGTTTTTTCGGAGGGATGTTTCAGATGTTTTTGCTTTCAGGACTCTCACTTTAAATGTAGAGAGTCTTCAAAGCCTACCCAGGAAGCCAAGCAGACTGCACGTAATTGCAACATCCGGTACTTTGCACACTGGCTTCTAGAGGCACCATGTAATTGAACTGTTTTGCACTCACCGCGCTTCTGTTTTCCTTCTGCATGGTACTACGAAGGCAGGTGAAGTCGATGGGATTTCCAATTAGAATAGTCACTAGCTGTGGACGACCAAGAAAAAACAACGCACAGAACTGTCAAAGGGACATACCAGCATTGAAAACCACCGAAACAGCAAGCAATGTACTTATGGAACTGGCCTACAGGTTTAGCTCTGCTGAATTTACAGTAAAAATGCACGTACGAATGGGCCTACCAGAAGGGACTGAACTATGCATAGTTTGACACAGCAGCTTAATTGAGTAGAAGAGAATTGGAAACGCTGTGCGTTAAAGCGAACTAGATAAGATATCATTTCGAATGAAATGTACAGACACAACAATTTCAAATGGAATGCACAAACTAGTTTTTAAACTTGCTATTTATAAAAGTCTTTGTTATGGTTTGAATTCCTCAACAAATGCTCCTTCATCTGACATTTACCGTAGGTAAGAATGGTATGCTAGCCTCGAATATTACAAATGGAACCGTAGAAGCACACATGTAAAATGCATTGCAAAAAACAGTCTCACCTCAGAAATGTTAAATGCTTAAACTACCTCCCAGATCAATTTTCCTTAAAAAGTCTTTGGCACTAATGCTTTTAGTGCCAAACTAATTTAGTGCCAAGCTAATATCGTCATGAATAATCTAACGTCGGAGGAGGATAAACTAATTTAGTGCCAAGCTAATATCGTCATGAATAATCTAACGTCGGAGGAGGATAAAAAGATCCTTCTTAGCTCTAGGTCTCAATTCTTTGCAGAAAACCTTGGCAGCAGCACAAGTAACCGTAGGAATGTGGCATTCTAACGAAACAACTTAAAAACCGACAACAAACTGAAGTCCAGCTTTAGTAGGTGCAATTTTAAGTGCCCACTATTGCAGAACTAACCACTCTAATGTTTGCTACGTTTAGACTTCTTTAAAACAAGTGAAAGACGTACCTGGCCCCACTGTGGGATATAGGGCTCCTTGTTAGGCAAGACGTTGTTCATGCCTAAAAGAAAAAGAAAAAGAGGGAGAGGGATGTTGGTGTTAGAAGTTGCCAGCATCATAGGCTGCCATGCTGGTATCTCTTTCCGTCCAAAATGTACTCACCAACGTGCCAAAAGGGAATAACTATGGGACACTTCTTGCTTTCCGCGATTAGCCTGCCAACACCTGCAAAAACAAAGG
This sequence comes from Haemaphysalis longicornis, assembly GCF_048455015.1. Lineage (NCBI taxonomy): Eukaryota > Metazoa > Arthropoda > Arachnida > Ixodida > Ixodidae > Haemaphysalis > Haemaphysalis longicornis. Next base: position 50,632,419 of record NW_027526460.1, read on the forward strand.
AGCACAAACGTCGCTTAGCCAACCGCAGCTTTTTGTAGTTTCTTTTTGCTCAAACGATAACTCAATCGAACCAGAGCCAAACCCATTAGTTGAGGCTTAACAGAGCCACTAAAATCAATAAAATAAACCAAAAAGCTACGTTAGCAAAAGATGTGACCTCGATCAGGCTTTTCACCTGGACACACATCAAAAGCTGCCATAACTTAAACCTGCTTAAACGAGAACCATTTTGTTGCTTAGACGGTTAGCCGTAGCAATGTCCCGACACCTTGATTGAAGTTTCCGTTCAGCCACATCAAAATTGCAAAGAAAAAAAAAAAGCTGGGCTGCACGTGCCACATAGACAGATGGGACACCTAGATCTATCTTGTCTATCTAAAATTTCAAAGAAAACAAAAAATTCCAGGCTCCATGCGCCATGGCTTTGACACACAGATAGAGAAGATAGATAAATCTACCTTATCTATCTGGTATAGCTATGGCACTATCTATCTTAAACAGCAAAGAAAACAAAATTCCAGCTGCACATGCCATGGTTTTGCACCACAGATAAGCAGATAAGATAGATGGACAGATAGATAAGGTAAGGTGGCACGTGCAGCGTGGAATTTTTCTGTTGTCTTTGCAGTGGACCTTTTTCCAGTGGCGCAGCCCTCTTGCAATGACTGCCCGAATCACACTTGGTGAATTAAGAAGAACAAGCCCACTTTTTTTCACCTGCCCTGCGCAGTTGTGGAAGCCGTCTCAGGCTCAACGCACGGTTTTGGTGGCAGAGAATTTTTTCGACGGCAGCCGTAGCACGCCTTCCTGTCGGCTGCTTTCGGGGCTCAGAGAACGAAGCAGCATTTAGCTGGCTCGGGGTCCGCAACTGGCTAATCCAATATTTGCGTCGTTTGGTTTACGTTTGGCTTTTAAATAATGGCGGATCGGTCGCTGGGAGCGAGAGTAGCGCATGCACAGAACGTTTCAGGCGCGGACCGAGCGAGGGAAGGGCAGAGCTCACCCCACTTGAGCCGTAGGAACTCCTGGGTGACCATGTTGACCTTTCCCTCGGGGAAGATGTGCACCCACATGCCGCGGTTGAGCAGGTCGATGCAGTAGTCCATGCCCTTCTGGAAGACGCCCTCGCCCCGGCACACGGGCACCGTCTTTCCCATGGCGAAGAAGCGCGCGTGCAGCTCGTTGGTGAAGCAGATGTCGTGGGCGGCCACGCTCCACCGCATGCACTGCTGCCGCAGCATGTGGCGCAGCTCCAGCATGCCCCAAATGAAAGGGTCGTCCAGGCACGAGTGGTGGTTGCACACCGTGATCAGCGGCACGTCCTTGGGCCGGTTCTCAATGGCCTCGAACAGGGCCTCCTTGTTGTACACGTTCACCGTGTTCAGCCAGCCTTCATTCAGGGAGGGGGGAGGCGGGAGGGGTGGTGGCGGCAAGAAGAAGAGCAGAGGCAGGGTAAGAACCACCGCGGCAGAAGTTCTTCCCTCGCAAAGTGAAGAAAGTGCTTACAAAAGTGAAAAAGCTTAGAAACAACATTTTCCCAAGCTAGCCGCGCCTAACATTTTGCCCAAGTAGCGATCCCCTTTCCTGTCTGCTTTAGTAAGGTTGCTACTCTATGGGAGCATGCCACCCATGCAGAATGCAATAAAACTGCAACTGAACCATCTATTTAGTAAATAACGAGAATGTGCAAAAATTAGCTTGAAAGCAAAATTCTGGGTGACGGTCAGTATAAATTACAATAAAAATCTCCACCAGTCAAGAATTGCAATGTCATTCTTACTACAGTAGACCCGTTAAGACGAACTCGGTTAAGACGAAAGGTGAACAACACTTTTGCTCCCTTGTAATGTGAACAATGCAAAAAAAAAAAAAAAAAAAGTCCGCTTAAATTAAGACAAATTTCTGATAATACGAACACATTTTCACAATCCCTTCGAGTTCGTCCTGAGGGGAGTTTAGTGTATAACGAACACTTGTAACAACACCACATACGTGTGCACCCCACATGCTGTGTGCTCCATTCCACTAAAATCTGGAATCATTATAAACACAGTCAATCTAATGCAGTGTGTTCTGTTAGTCAGAGGCTCTGAAAGAGTAGTCCAAATTCCATCTTTCGTCACTACCTCCAAACATATCCCTGCATTTTTAGTTTTATGCATGCAAACAAGGACTCGCACTTTTCTAGGACACATGCAATGTGCATATTTGCCATCATGAATGGTTTCTTCTTGCAGGATTAAAAAACAAACAAACAAAAAACAGTTGCAGGGAATGGGGGCAAAAGCAGGCCACCAGCGCACCAATAAAAAATTGCAGAGGATCCCTAAGCATGTTTTCATGAGATGAGAACCCAAAAGCATGCGAGCAACTGAACTTCGGACAATAAAGACTTCATAGTGCCGCAATAATTCACAATGCGTTTCTAACCTCAGGTTCAGTTAGACGACGTAATCTGTACGCAGCAGCTGTGGGAAGCAGCGTTGGTTCTGGTATGAGAAATTGAGTGCTTAACGAACACGGCATTTGAGGGCACCAGCTGGGTGTGCGGTTCCGCCAACCTGGCCAAGTAACGCTTTCGCGTTGATTTTTGTTTTTTGCCGGTAACAAACAATGCACAATGCACAGGAAACCGCCCAGCAAGCAAGCAGCCGGTGTTGCAATGAGCAATATCAAAGCATACTCTTCACATGCTTGCAAAAAAAAAAAAAAAGTGTCATGTTGACCCCCTTTTATTTTATTTTTTTTTTTTTTGCCTTGAAAAGTAGGTTTTGACGCCGAAAGCATCTTTGTGGTTGATCTCTGTGCATTGTCTTTTTCGGTAGCAGCACTGCTGTTGTCTTTTTGGCTGTTGCTGGAGCTGATATAGTTATCACTGCTTTAAAAACCACCCAGAGGACATGCCTACAGTGCAAAACTACAAAGTGAACTAACACGCGAGTTTAAACGAAGTGAACAAAGCAACCGACGAGAGCAGGAAGTACTGCAGCTGCTTATACAGGCGTACTGACGTCAACAAGCGCCAGTTGGTTTTCAAACGCAACCTGTTTTTGAATGCAAGTAGTTGTTAGGTCCAGAGTAGCTACGAGACCGAAGTGTTGACGGAACCGCAGGCCAAGAAGACGAGAACCCCAAAACAAATTCCACGAAAAGCCCTTTCAGCCCTGACAATCGAAACTGATATTGGTGCTTCTACAACACACAAAGCAGGAATCACCTCCCTGCAACTGAAAGAAAGAGAGAGAGATAAAGATGGCAAACTTAAGAAATGTGTGCTTGACATCACCAACAAAATTTTCCCATTAAAGTCTAACACCATAAATTGGAATGGCTTCCAAATTTACTACCAACGACAATGGGGAAACGTCTTTTCTTAAAAGCTCGTTTGGCCACATTTTAGCCATTGGGCCTCATGGTATAAGAATACAAGCTTGATATTCAAAGCTATAAGCATGTGAGTGCTTTGAGAGAACAACAATAAGGCAAAAGCCATAATTCACTAAGCATGCTCCTCAATGCAAATATCATGCCTCGCAGGTGTGAAAAAAGTGCACAATGCCATTCCAGCACAAGCTTCACTCAGTGCATGTAAAAACCAAATGTAAAATGGGTAATTACAGTATGCGGAGAGGTGTGTAAGGAGTGTTGGTAACAAACAGCAGGGCATATAAAGCACTGTGCTGCCAAAGCATGGAAGGTGAAGGCAGAAAAAGAGAGCAGAGACAGAGGGTCACTACAGGAAGACGGAAACTACGAGAGAGAGAGACAAAAGTGAGTTCCACGGGGGAAGCTCACCTGTGGCGCGGAATACTCGGGCCCTGTGTGGGTTCTTTGCCCGCTTAAGAAACTGCGGCTCTTTTGCACCAAATGGAAGGAAAAACAGCAGCCGTGAGGTTAGGGGGAAAGAACCACCAAGGGGCAGTCAAAAGAGAGAGTAAGACGGGCAGCTGGACACATAAATACAAGAGAAGAGGTATCACAAGATTTGCTTCAGGTTTATCATCAAAGGCACCTCATTTTACAGTTCACTGTTTTTTGTATAATACAGTCCGCGATTAATTTTTTTTTTTTTCGTCAGCCCCACAGTTCAGAAGCTTCGTAAAAAAAACTATACCAACACATCAGTGCTTCTTCTCCACTCAATTGTTCAGCCTGGCTGATCATTTGTACATTTCTGCAGCCCTGCACTGGCACAAAAATTGGCTGAAACTGTAAAAAGTTTGAATGCAAAACTTTCTCGTCTTTTCCCCGTCAACTGACCTTCGCTGAATCGAAAACCAGATTCACATTGCAACAGCTGCCACATTTCTGCTGGTTGCTAGTATTGAAAGAGATATGCATATTTCAGATAAATCAAGCAACTATGAGGGCAAATATGTTAGACACACACACAGACACAAAGAAAAACAGATCATGAAATAAGCCAGGGCTCAAATGAGTACAAGAGATCCCCTCCCTCTTACACATTTGTTACGGTGGATGCTACAGTGCAAGGGTTATGTATGTGCCCACAATTGTTGCAAGATGTTTTCAGCAAGATGTTTTCATAGACGCTCCTAGTAACACCTCTAGTTTGGTCTGTTGCATGAGTCACAAAGGTATGTGAAAGTATGGTTGCAAAGCTGAGGCTTTTAGAGGCCTACTGGGACAGTGCCCCACCGTGCTCGTGTCATATGAAGCTAAAGTAATGACATATAACCATTCCAGAATCTACTTGCGACACCGTGGGCTGTACAGCTTTTTATGGTATCGCAAAAAGGATTTGTACCTACACTTTGCGTTCTTAGAAAGTGTCACTGTGGAATTAATTAAATTGCAACTGAAGAGTGAGCAATGGATGAGTTTAGTTTTGAGGAACGTGCTATGGAACCACAAGAGAAGAATGCTCTCCTTTTCTTGTTTTCTCCTTTTGCCACCCTTTTCCCAACAAATACTCATGGTGTAACCAAAGTGCAATGCAAACACAAACCGTATTTCAATCGAAGCTTAGTTTTGTGCAACTGCATTTTTTTACATGTAATGCATCAGTAAGGTTCACCCATTACAGCCATACCCTGCAGAATGCCTGGACTTGCTGGACCCACTCTAGTGAAGTATCTGGAACCGTTACTTTAGTGGGAGCTGACCGCGTATACTAACAAAGTTGTAGCCTTGTACTCAACGTTCCTGTTTACAATAAAATCTTTTGACTTTGACTTGGCGAGGCTTCAGCCTGCCACTGTTAGGCATCATAATTATTTTTTACACGCGGAACACCACCAGCCCAACAGCGGTATATACGAAACATTGGTCCCATATCGCAACGCTGCAGTGATGCACTTCTACTGACTTTTAGTGAGAAATCATGCACCTGTGAGCGAATAGTCTCGATGAGAAGGCTTTACAAAACACGACATCGTATGCGCGTTAACAGACACAAGGCCCCAAAATCTGCGTGACCTACTTCCATTGTCAAAAAGTGTATCTAAAATACCTGCAAACTGCCGCTTTTGCAACAAACCACGTTGCAAAGTCTGCAACCATATGACTACCGTAAAGTTCTGAGCAAACGCCCACCCCTGAAACATCGCCCACCCCCTAAAATCGATGGCTTTAGTGCCGATGAATAAACAAAACAAACGCGAATCACCTATCCACGTGTTGATGCGGTCACTTATTTGTCCTTTCCGCACTTGAGCCCAAAGTTCGCCAATCTGGCATTTTTTCTTGATATCTCCGCAGTTTTGGTTGGCGATGTGGCCACTTTTTGTAGTTTTCCTTCCCTTGAGCCCAAAGTTCGCACATCCCGCATTTTTAACTCGATAGCTCCGAAATTTTGGTGGGTGTTTTTTCAGAACTTTACGGTAGTCCGTTACCTGTGAACATCACCGCACCTAACTTCAGCTTTGAAGTAACTGGGGACTACAATTGTGACACGGGTAACGTAGTTTATCTTCCTGGGTGCTTTCTCCGTAAAACGCACCATGTTGGTGATACCGAAACACCCTTTCAGGTATAAGTTTAAAAACAGCAAGGCTCACATCTATGCTTCCTTTCCTACCAATATCAAAGCATGCCAAGGTCCCAGGCCACTCATTTGACATCAAAGCCACAATTTTTGAGTCGGGGAAATCTGGCTTGTCGGGAATCATGACAGGGGAGTTCATGGAACTATTTTGATGTTTGAATTCAATACAATCACACGTGGTTCAAATGAAAGTGTGGGAAAACTCAGCTGTTTCTTTCAGTGACTGCAATCAATCGTACAGCTACCCCCTCCCCTTTGTATTGCACGCTTGTCATGGGTGACCGCACGTCACACTTGTCAACAGACTGTATGTATCTAAGCAGAGAGAATGTAGTACGGCATCCCAACAATGCATTCTATTTGGATTGTTTTACTTTGTCTTCTACTCTTGCGAGGTCTGTGTAATCACAACAACAGCCTTCATATACTGCACGACAGTCACTGCTGTTGTTTGGATGACTGCCGAAACATTAAAAGCATTCCTTTCTTGACACGTGTCTCTCATATTTACACACACACAAACACACACATGCACACAAACAACAGCATACTTTTTTTACTACGACAGACAAGTATACACAATGACCTAAAGCACCAACACCTGTGCCTGTCCTCAATATACACACACCTGTTTGGAGGATCCCACCACCCCACAGTTCCTACGCGGCATAACCGGAAGTAACAGAAACAGCCCACATGTCCTTTCAGGACTCTATCATTGTTTGTTGGTATGCCCAATGCACAGCTTTAATGTGTGCTTAGAAGAGTGTACATTAAACGTGCAACAGTTCTTTTCATTTGCCTTACCACAAACGCAAAAAAAAAAAAAAAACCAACAAAAAAAAACAGAAATTGATGAAACACCTAGCACTTAAGGCAATGCCACAACAAAACATGCCCCTCGTTAATTGGTCAACTCATGTCAGCAACCGTGCTCTGAACTGCCAATCCCAGATTGGCTCATAATTGCCAGTGTTAATAAACACTGAAGACAAACTATAACCTTGTTGGATTAGTATCTACTAACTAGCATTTGTTAGGACCACACATGGCCCTTGTTAAGTCACTGAAATACGTGTTGGCCCGGAAAGACATTTTCTTTCACACGCACACACAAAAAGGAATGATAAATATTGAAAAACAATTTTTTCTCTACACCATGTAAGCAGTGACGTAATAGGGGAAATACTGAAAGCTGTGATAACTCCACGTTAGCATTCAAATGGTACAATCAGAACTAGAGGCACCAAACCCCTCATCACCACTGCTTTATCCGTTTGCCTTAGTATTTGAGATTACCCAGGATATCTAGAATCCTGAATATTTAGAATAACCAAGAACAAAGTACAAGGTACAAGAAAGCTTTCTAAGAACTGCCTCACTCCCTCTACTATTTTTTTTTTTCAACAATTGCAAGTGGTTTCAGACAGCTTAGTTGATAAGAAAAATACTTCAGTAAAATATTAAAAAGCAATTTCCTGAACTATTTGAGTAAGCACGCACTCTCCACACCTTACTGAAATTATTCCGAAACTTCAGTGGGCTTGCTCAGTATTTTAGTTGTAGGTTCCCGGTGCTACGCACCTGCCCAGGAAAGAAGCGCAAATAGGAATCAGGGTTTGTAAAAAAATTACATGTTTAAGACAATTATGAAGCTTTCAGCAGCAGCTAAGTGGTCAGGCACTATGCCACAGTAATACCCAACATGGCAATGCAATTAATGCTACAAGAATAAGCTCAATACTTTTTCGCATGCACAGAACTTAACCACAAAGATTTTAGTTTCTGGTGGGCATTGAAAAGAAAAAAAAAAGTCAGCATCTTTAATTGTAATGAGAAGAGCAAGGAGACATTATTTTAACTTCAACACAGCAAGTGCAACAGCTTCAGTTGAGTCGGTTTGGGATGGTGTAGAAAGTGGAATGCCCATTTAACTTTAAGAAGTGATACACCCTGTAGAGCTTTTCGTTGGGAAGCATCATTAGCTTTGAAGCACATGATTGATAATGGCTAAGATGCTGAAGTTTCACGAGAAGGTCCACAGACCGCCCCCTTTTTACAGTGGCTATGTTACTTTCCGAATTATGTGCCGACCATCAGCCGCCAAGGTTCATTCTTTCTTCGCGCGCCCATTACGCGTGACAACAACGAGAAGTGCTCAAGGAAGTAAGTGACAGCACAATAGCTCACCCCATTGAGGAAGCCATTAGGCTTAATTGTGGGAGACACTCAACATCCCACAATGCCATGCCTCTAAAAGGCAGTTTCCTCCACTAAGATGACATCACTTCATTGTAATATACACCAGCTGAGATAACCGGGCATGAACAAAAATACATTTGCACAGACAGGAGGCATAATGCTAATTACACACCCGTTAACAAGGAACTCGGAGGGTCCAAGATGGCATCAAATGGTTTCAACTAACATGTTCTTCATTTTACCCAAAACAGGGTCAAATAAGCCCTATAATGAATATATAATGAATATATAGTGAATATATAATGAATATAACTTTGCCAACATACACCAGCCCCTGAATAGCTAGCTCTCCATATTTATTTTGTGGCAACTTGCAACTTTTTCCTCCTTAACCAGGGAAATTCATACTTGGCTACCCTGACAATGCCTTATGACCAGGGTCACACTAGTACTTGACTGTACTGAATTTGACCCTACTAAGATTTGCGGATATTCCGCATAAGATTGGACACACTATGCAATTTTCGGTGGGCATTTTCTTTTAAAAAGGGGAAATACTTCTAAAAATTTCTGGTGTTGGGCTGAATACACTGTTATCCGTCAAGAGCTATTTAACTACATAGGTATACAGTAGACTCGTCCTAATGCAAACTCGAAGGGACGACCCCAGGATTTTGCTTGAATTATCAGAAGTTCTCATAAATATGACTTGGGGCAACATACCTATTCGTGCTGTAAAGAAACATTCACATATATTTAATAATACAACATTCACACACAATACCGTAGTGTTATTCACACTTTCCAAGTGATCAGCTTTATTTGAGACTGTTAGTGATATAAGAATGCAAATGTGCAGCTAGAAGCGGCGAATGCAGCAGACATATTCCCGCAAGGATAAGCAAAAAGTACAATATAACCGAATTTACGTAATGAGGCAGTTTAAATTAAGTGGCTGCAAAATACATTGCAAACATAGTGCGCCAACTGAAATTTTGAAATTTGTTCGAATTAACCGAAAGTCTGAGTTATCAGAGTTTGAATTATCAGGAGTCTACTGTATATACGAGGCACTACAGCCAGAGCACACCTATGAGCGTATTTCACGATATACCTATACACTTCGCGATATATGCCAGGTATATCACCAAGCATGTTTATTTTTACGTGTTTATTGTATTTTGTTCTCACTTATTCTGTACACATCCAATGCATAGCCATAAGAGCAAACCAGCTGAACATCATGACCTAACGAGTATACAGCTACAAAATGACCAACTGCTTTATGTACGTCAGCCTTTTCAGCGTACAAATTATGTAAAACCCAGCAGAAATTTTAAAATGCAATGTCCCAAACCATACGCTTGCAGTGCAACTATTTCATTTGTTATGCACTATCCCACACACAGCATCAATTTGGCTGCATAAAACCTGCCTACGCAAACAACGTTCGAAGTTACTATGCAGAAGAAAAAATTACACAAGCATTAGATAAGCAAAGAATAGATGATAACATGGGGATAACACAAACAACTTCTCCTAATGTGCCAACCTATCAGTGCTTCGTGAATTCCATTATCACCTCTTCCCAGACCGAATAAGGCAGAAGAGGACAATGCATCAGAATTAATTAAAAGGACAGCTATGAACAAGGAGCACAGCAAGGTAAGTGCAATCAGTCCCCTTGATCCCCCTTTCACATTTTTGTTTTTCCTTCAATTGTTTTTGACAACTCCAGGGGCTAATATATTCCATATGATTGTATGCCTTATTAAGTCTGTGTGCATGTAACGCCGCACAGAGGATATAGGAACCATCTCAGCGCTGTATACGCAACCACAAACAAGGTAGACTGACGACTTGCTGCACCCCGGTACTTGGGCTAGATGCGCGATCTGTATAACTGCCTTTAAAGAGGCCCCGAAGACAGAAATAGTAGTTTGGTCATTCAAGAGGATGCTTTGTCTGCTCATTTGCCAAGAGGCTGCAAAGCAACCTCTTGAACAAACCAAACTACTATTTTGTCTCGGCAACAATAACACTGATTTTGATGCAAACTTCACACAAACAATCTAGACACTAAGGAAAACAGATGAAGCCGTGTCGGCTCACCAGCCATTTTCTCACTTAGCCCTTATGATGTCAATGGGACTTGTTTGTGCGATTAGAGGCCAGCGCCAAAAAAACGTGGCTGCACCGTTCTAGTGACACCTCTAGTTCTGTTTGATCACAATACTTGAATGCCACCAGCACAGAGTTAACATTATGTCAATGCTGACAGGTAGCGAAAAACTTGTTTTTTTTTTTTTTTTCAGTGTGTGGAAACAATCTTTTGCAGCCACAACGAAGGTGAGCAAGTTACCAATGACTAGTTCTTCCAAATTAAACAAAAGTTGTATTTTTTCTCCATGGCCCTTTAAGGATTGCCTCTGAAGCTCCTTCAATATGCACTAAAATGTCAGCCTAAAACAGAACTCATCAGATGCTGCGTGTGCAAATGGTGACAAAATATGGCTGCATTAACAAACTGCCAAAATTTAGCGGGAAATAGGAGAGCCAACATCTACAACAACAGCAGAGAACTCGAGTTGCCATGCCAAGGGTCCCCACAACAAACATTAGGGTTGTGCCTGCTAGTGAACATAGAGGAACGACAGGACAGAGGTATATATTTTGGTGTATCACATACTTCATTTTATCACTAGCGCACAATAATGCTAAAGTTTCGGCAACCAATTGGTCTAACCGCAGACCGGCACACAGGAACGGGCCTATTGGTAAAAGGTATCTCGTTCATTGCATGAGGGCAGCATGTACTGAAGCCTGCATGTTGAGCAAACAAAAGACGGATGTCAAGTGCTCAGCTCGTGCAGTGATACACAAACGCTTTGTTTCCCAACTCTTGTGTTGTGCCGATGATAACATAGGCATACGTTGATAAGCACCGCCGTACTGTTGATAGGCATAGGCACACCGTTGATAGGCTTATTTGTTTCTTTACCCTCAATAGCTCCTGAAGATATGTTCACTCCCTTCACGCCAGTTTTAACAGCACTGCATTAAATGACCATGACAGGGTGTAGAAGCTGTGTGGCAATGGTGTTGTCTGACTACGCATTCAGACACAATGAAAATGTTTTACCTTTTTGACATCAATAATTCAGGCCATGCATCAACATTCAATGCCTACATGGTAAATACTCTGTCAGCAGTTGCGAAACCTACTAGTAGAATGCCTAGTTCACTTATTCCGACAATCTTTGTAAATTAACTAGCTAAACTACTTTTTCAATGTTTGTTTCCGCTAATGTTTACACTTGGATACTGACATCGAGAAAATAAATTTACATAAGGAGAATGCTAGAGAAACTTCATTCATCTGGTAGTCTACAAGGCATTTTTGGGCCACACAATGGCGTTCCCACTGAAACAAGAATCTATGCAGACTATCTGAAAATGGTCATTTATGTTTCCCTATTTGTCTGTTTTTGTTGTTGTGAAAAGTGTCCCTGCAGGCATACTTGTGAGGCTTAGACCTCGTTTCAATGTAGTTCACAAATTATCAGCTCAAAATTTTATTTGGCATACTGCCAAGGTTATTCACAATGAAGTGCTTCCCTCCCACAAGCAAAGACAGGGTATGCCTGTTAACGCATTATTGCTAGCCAAGGTGCTTTTTACCTTGCACACCCTGCACCTTGCAGCTGCCCACAGCAGGGCTTCAGCACAACTCATACCCCGGCTACACTAGGGTTCGAATGTCATTTGAACCAAATGTCATTTGACTCAAATGGGGTGCTTCGAATGCCATTCAGAATCCGCCAAGCTACGCTACAATTTTGATGGCATTTGAAAGCTTTCACAATTGCTTGCCGTGCTGTAGTGGCACTGTTGTTGCCCCGTCTTGTTTTCGTACAATAATACAACAATCAAATTTATGAGCAGTCTAAGGCAGCAAAATGATATCAAATTAGAAGAGACACCAGTTTTGACTCCAATGGGGTGGCTGTTTGTGTAGTTTTATTATTTTTTTTTGCGACTGATCCACTGGTTTCTAGAGTATGAAAATTAAATATGTTGATTTCATATTTTAAGTAAATGAACAGTGAACAAAGTTCCACAAACAAAAATATTTTGTTTGTTTTACGTACGGAACTATTATATTTTTTATTGCCGATCGAAGACGCTGCGTGCGAGAGCGCTAGAAATGGCATTTCAAATCCCAAATGTCTCTCTCGGTGCGCATTTGGCTCGAATGTCATTTGAGCCGAATGGAATTTCAAAACCTAGTGTAGCAGCACAACTTGGCATTTGAGTCAAATGACATTTGGTTCAAATGACATTCGGACGCTAGTGTAGCAGGGCATTAGAAGCACTGTATTTTGTCAACAGAGTGCCTTGTGTGTGTCCCCCTCTCTTCACCCTTGTTTGCGCCAGCGCAGTTTTCTCATTACATGGTCATCAAACTTTGACCATCAGCTTTTGATTTCGTTTTTTCGGATTTTGACAACTAGCCCACAACTGTGGCTTTTGATGTTCATTTCAAGTTTCTTGTTGGCACACCCAAGAAGAGGGGGCGGGGGGGTTCTTGTCTTGAGATGGGCTCAGCTGAATCGCATCCTAAAAAGGCTTGTGGATCCACAACAGCTAATTTTGGAATATGTATGTATGTCATCTGAAATCACTTTCATTGCAGCGACATCAAGCACTGTACAGCAAAGAACGGTACATTCATAAAAAGCGTTATTGACCAAAACTTCGTCAACCACCCATGCAGACAGATTTTGAAGTCCCCACGTATTTAACAATCGATTGCCAAAATCTTTGAGGACATCATCATCATCATCAGATCGCGCCTCCCTTATCAGTGAGCAGTGGAATGAGCAACGGCTTCTTCGTCATTCGATTAGAGGTCAATTACATCAATTAATCGGTTGCAGACCTTTTTTTATTGGCATGAGACGCGCTTTTGACCTTTGCTTAGGCCATTTGCCTGACCAGTTATTCGCTTCTCTTCCTGGCGTCGCAACTGTTGCTAGTGCAACGAAAAAGGCAAAAAATTTTCGTCCCGTTATTCAAAATTTCATCACCTAGCATGCAAACGTAATTCCTATTCGCTTTCCGCTCCCAACCTTTCCCAACACACGCGCCCGTACGTTGTCCACAGCCAGTGTGATGCCCTCAAACCGGTTAAGCATTCCGCGTGACGTTAAACTTAGCATTAAAACGGCGCAAAGGGCAATCACATCGATCGCCGCGCTGAGCTCCGCACATTATCTCACCTTTAGATCGCCGATACGGCGGCACTGCCGGCGTCGGTGGCACCAGAACACTGCCTTGGCGATTACCTTGAGTGCAAGGAAAGGTCTCGGCGCGTGCATTACAGAAACCCGGGGCCACCGACGCTGCGAGGTTTATCCCAAGTATAGAAAGGCCCCTCTCACGGCTAAGTGGAACGGAAACGCAGAAGGCCGCTTCCTACAAGGAAAGCACACTTTCTCCGCGCGCCCTTTCACACGACCGCCGGCCAGGCGGCTTCGAAAATGACGAAACACGACGGGATTCGCGATCAATATCGTGCACGTTACGTAGTCCGAGATTGGGAGATTGGACGTTACAGCAGCGCTCGGACAAACATGCACCCGAACACGCACGCCCACGCAATTAGCGAATCACTCGAAAACAACAAGCACGCATCCACGCTTATAAAACAGGCCGGGCATTAGGGCGTACTACGGCTACCCATTCTCCGTTATCGTCGTATGAGCGTCGTCACACGAATGTCGGCTTACCGTGAAACAGTTTGGCGAGTAGACCTACGGCAGGAACGATCACTGAGCTTCCGAGCTGCCATAATCGGTTGGGCTGGCTCAGGTTGGGTAGGGGCCATTGCACTTCGAGAGGCATTTCTGTTCTTCAGGTACGGCGTCGTCCGTTCGTCAGGATCGTTTGCTTCGCGAAACGAACGTCAACAGTCGGCACACATAGCGTTAGCGCGCGCACGGGCCCACCAGATATGACCGGATGACGGCGATGAGGGCGCGAATCGCGTCGACGAAATGGAAGCAGGCTTAAAAAAAGAGCAAGGTGGCGAGCGCGAAAAAACAAGAGTCAAGCAGCGACGTAAGCAACGTAAGCGCACCACCGCGCGACGGCGCGACTGCGTACAGCTGACGGAAGCCAATGAAAAAACACGGTGCAGCGTACGTCATAAACAAAAACGAAAAATCGGCAGAGCACCACCAGCACCATGGGCACCACTCCAGAAACAAATGCTCTACAAAATAAAACTTATTTAGGTAATTAGTCACACGGGTAAATTATTTGAAATAAAATAAATAGCGATGAAAAACTCGTCTTACTGATAAGACTACGTTTTCAAAATGAAGAGCTTGGCCGATGTACAAAACAAGCTGGCAACGCTCGTCACCCGCAATGCCCGCAACGATGGCCGAAGCGTCGTCTGGTCAAGCAATACACGTCTCTTTTAAAATGTGTCCGTTACATATTGCGTGCTGTGAATCGTGCGTTACATGCCAAACGGCGAGCAAGTTATACTGCTCCCAGTCGGTTTTTCAAATCACCTGAAGAATCTTTGCTGCCTCAAACGAGCCCTTCCAGCGACCTGGGACGCGCGCAGCCCGGCATGAGTCAAGATGAGAAACTTACGTTTTGCCATCCGCGTAGCTTTTTACGGCGTTACCGCCTACTCCGCCCTGTCGACGGCAGTAATCTACATCTTCATACAGTGGTTCGGACGTTTGCACGCCGACATGTACGACGCGGAAAGCGCCACAAACCACACGACGAACGGGTGGCCCTGTGGCGATTACTCGTCGAGCTCGGAGTCGAGCGTCTTGTCTCGCAACGTGATCGCCAGAGGTCAAATCGACGTTCACGGTTGGTGGAAGGACCAGGACACCGTATCGACGAACATTCAGTGCTTCAACGAACCCTGGGCCCTCTGCTCCAAGGCCTTTTCGATAACCTGCAAGCCAACCACAGTGCGCGCAATTTACCAGTACGTCTCCTTTCGTCGTAACCTCACTCTGCGCAGTTTCAGCCTCTCGCTGCGCGTTTCCGCCGAACAGTTGGAGTCGCAGACAGCAGACTCGTTCCTCGGCGCACTCGTTTTGGTTAAGTTAAGCGACGGCAACGAAGAATTCCTGCGCGTGCCGTACCCCGCCAGCACGAGCACGCTCACGCAGCGGGAAGGGGTCTACACGGCGTCGCGTTCGGACCGCTCCATCGTCTCGGCCACTGTAATGTTGAGCTGCTACGGCTACGCCGGCGTGGTGCACTTCACGGACGTGCGGCTCACGCCGCTGGTCGAGCCGGCTGCCAGCCACGGCTGCAAGGCCCGCGATCTCCTGGAGGACTGCCCGACGTCCGCGCGGGTCTTGCCGCCCGTGCATCGGAGGCAGAAGCTGAAGTTCGAGTTGATCCTGGGCAAAGTGCGCTCGTCCTCGTCGAAAAAGAGGCACCTGAACAAGGACGTTGCGCTGGTGACTCAGCTGTCCATGGATCGTCTGCCCGTTCTAGAACACACCCTGCAGCTGTGGGAAGGGCCCGTGTCCTTGGTTATTTACGTGCCTGTTAAGGTAATGGCAGAGCTGTGCCTTAGTTTACTCTGTTTGTGAACAGCGTTGTTTGAACATCTTGCTAGGTGTATCTCCTGCTGCGTGCTCGTGAATGCAGTTCAGTGCGAGAACCTCATGCCTGTGAGGGGGTGCTCATTAGCATAAATTTGCGAAGTAATCTACCCAACGAGTTGTTAGTTGCGCTCGTCCTGTTGTCTCCTCTTCCTGTCGTCGTTCCCCGCAATCCTCATGGCTTGTCAAGTATCAGACCAACTAGCCCGTCAACAAATCTTGCTGATATACCCATAGCTGAACGCTTACCTTATTGCCTTTATGTTGTCTGCAGCATTCACCACTGTGCCGGGATTGCACTCGCCATGTCGCCCTGTGCCTGTCCTTTGGTGGAGCAACAAAGACTGTTGGTCTCTCTCTTTTTTTTTTTTCTGCCTGCTCCGAGCAGCTCCGTATTTTATTTGCCCATAGAACGTCTATGGCGGGGGCATATTGGGCTGCTTGGAGCTGCTCAGAGCTGCTCTGAGCAGGCAAAAAAAATATACCTTGTGTTTACAGTAATATGTACCAACTCGCCCAACAAGAGCTTCAGCTCCCATGCGTTCTGCAGCTTTAAATTTGTCAAAAATAGGTGCGTTCACATTTTTTACTTCGGGTCAGCTGGAGCAGTGGTGCTGAGGTGGCTCACTAGTCTGTAACCGGTAGCAGCTTGAAGAGAGCAGATGTTGCGGCAAGTCTGGCCACGCGTTTTGTACTGTTCGTGCACACTTTTCTTATTTCACTTGCAACAGTAGCTTCTTTTTGGAAAGCTGTGGTCAACAGTAGCGTTAGCGCAGCCTCAGTGTACGGTTCGCGACATATAGCACCTCCGTGTGCTAAAACCAGGAAGAATTTTTCAACCTGTTTACGACTGTCCTCTCTCTTTGCAGGCGGCCAAGACAGACGGTGAATGGCAGAGGCTGTACGTGCAAAAGAAGCTGCAGAACCTCAAGCTACACCCCGACAGCCACGTTTCACTCGCATATGGTGTGCCGGGTTCTGGAGACTACCCAATCAACGCCCTGCGCAACGCTGCCATCAGGCAGACGAACTGCGAATATCTGCTCACAGCCGATGCAGACTTTCAACCATCACCCGATTTTCACAAACACTTCCTTCTTTCTACAAGGTAATAATCGTTGCTTAATAAAAATGCTGGGTGAAAGGAAAAGTGCAACAAAATGAGGGCAAGAAAAGAGGTAGGACAAGTGGTGTTCTTGTCTACGGTGTCCTTAGAACTGTTGAATCGTACCACATCGAGCCAAAATTTCGTGCAACACTGCCTTTAATCATGCAGTTCTGCACAATTCAGTAACGAGGATTACAACAACCAAAAAGAATACTATTAGACAAGAATTTAAAAAATAGAATACGTAAAAATTTCTTTAAAGGCATTGTATTGTCCCGTTTCGAGCCCAAATTTTGTGCTATACTGCCTTTGTTCATGCAGTTGTGCCCAAGTCGGTAACAACAATTTGACAACCAAAAATAATGTGACGAGACAAGAATGAAGGAGAGAGAAGACCGATTTTCTTTTTTTAGTGTTGGCTAGAAGCCTGATGCTCCTTGAAAACATTGTCGCAGCGTAAAGCAGTGCTGTGCTAGTGGGAAAAGGTAAACTTAGGAAAGCTCTAATCACTGACGCTCGGGGTAAATAACTGGTCTCTTTTATTTGCCCGTCCTGAGCAGTTCTTGGGCAGTCCGAAACTGCTCTCACAATGCGAACTCTACAAGCAAATAAAGCACGGAGTTGCTTCGTAGAAGTCCTGAGCAGACAAAAAGGCCTAACGGTCCGTTCTTCTCTCCCTGCCCCATTTTAGGTCAGTGGCCAACACGGAGAAAGTGGCGTTTGTCGTGCCAGCCTTCGAGTACCTGGAGCTCCCACAGAAGTCCGACGGCGTTGCCCAGACCAAGGAGGAGCTCATGCAACTACTGCACCGGCAAGACCCGTTTGTGCAACCGTTCCGCCACGACGTCACACCGGAGTCGCACCAGAGCACCGACTACTGGAAGTGGTACCGCACCGACAAGCCCTATGCGGTGCGGACGCAGAGCGACAAGTATGAGCCGTACCTGGTGCTCAAGAACACGGCCCAGCTGCCCGCGTACGACGAGCGCTTCATGGGCTACGGCATGAACAAGATCACGCACGTGACGGAACTCTCTGCGGCGGGATACGTCTTCCTGGTGCTTCCCCACGTGTGGCTGCTACACGTGCCGCACAAGCCTTCCACATACTTTGGAGAGCTTGTGCACAACCCACAGCACAGACTGCGCAACAGGGTGCAGAGGTTCGAGTTTCTCGTGGACATCATGCGCAAGTACAAGCTCGGCCGGTGCAAGTGACGGTATGGTCGCTCCTGTGATGCCGTGCCCCTCGAAGTGGCCATGAAGAGAAAATACAAGCTCCGTTTAATTTCAAACAACTACTGTAAAGTTCCGAAAGAACGCCCACCCAAAGTACAGAGATATCAAGTGAAAAATATGGGATGGGCAATCTTTCGGGTCAGGTGCGAAAAACTAGAAAAAAGTGGTTGCACCGTCAACCAAAACTGCGGAGATATCAAGAAAATATACCAGATGGGCAAACTTTCGGCTCAAGTGCGGAAAGGACAAATCAGTGACTGCATTAACACATGATTATTTTCACTAATCGGTGCTAAAGCCATTGATTTTAGGGGGTGGACGATCTTTGGGGTCTTTTAGTGAATTCAATATTTCACCCCTAAAAGGGTGTGGGTTTCGGGGGTTGGCGTTCATTCGGAACTTTACCGTATTTTTGGTAACACACTCATACCCATCCCCAAAATACAGTTCTAAGATGACAAATATTGAAAACTTTAATTTCGCGTTACGTGACGTCAGCAGTAATTCGGTAGAGAAAACGCTAAAAACATCCATGAGTGAAACTGAAGCGCAAACAGACACAGGGACGAGAAAGGGGAACGACATTCACTCATGGATGTTCAACTAGCTCGTCTCTCCATTTTGCTTCACTAAAAGCATAGTCGTCCGTATGTTTACTCCACATTAGCGTACAAGTGATATAATCAAATGGAACTAGAGGCACCACTACAATTGAACAGTCATGTTCTTTGGTGGTGGCTTTAGTGGACAACTAGCAATCGCATGAATGAGATTCTGGGACATCATAGAAAAATCTCCGGAAAGTGCCCCAGCTTCATGTGTTTTCCTTAATATCTCCATTATTGTAGCATAAGCTACACTGGCCGAGGTTGAGCAGTTTCGCGTGGCTCCTGGAGAGCCGTGCTCGGCATGCTCGAGGAGCAGTGATGTCCCACGGTGCACAGCTGGCGCGCTCCGCTGCCGTGTGCGCCTCGCCGGTCTGCGCATTCCAGAGGAGTGCCGTCATAGCAGCGGCAGACGCACTGGCGCCGGCGCCTGCCCAGCTGTGTGCCTCCGTTGCGCAGTAGCCAAGTCTGACGCTGCGCCGGATCCGCTTGATAGCGCCTCTCATTTTGTGCGTATGTGCAGAGGTATCAGTGGGGGTATACACATAGCGGGGCATTTGCCAGTGTGGTATAGCCATAAAGAAGGAGAGCGAAATTGCTGCTCAGCGGCGCAGAAGAGCGGAGAAGCTTAACTCATCGGATCCCGAAGTGGTTGCCTGGCAATTAGCGGTTGAGCGTAGGAAGAACGAATAGAAGAAGGCTAAACGTGCTGCGGAGACACCAGAACAAAGGGAGGAACGTCTAGCAAAGTGGCATCACCAGGAGGCCAAGAATAACCAGCTGAACCTTAGCTCACGCAATGTATATCCTAGCATAGCCGAACCAAGCCACTGCTAGTTTTTTGTTTGAACTTTGCAATAAGATTGCCATCGTTGTTATCAGGACAAAGCAGTTTTTTCAGTGAACCAAACTTGCATTTTATCTTCATGGCCCCTCCAAGGTCAGTGCTGCTGTTGCGCACCTATCGCGCCGCGATACAAAAGTGCCGGCTGTCAGTTCATTGCGATGTAAGCTTTACGTCAAAGCTGGTGTTGCACATGTGGTGGCTTTTTTATACGCAAGCGATGGTGCAGTCGCCACTCCTCTGTGATGTATCCTTTTCGTCAAGGCTGCTATTCTGTACTCGCGGTGGCTTCGTGCACAAGTGACTGTGCTGGTATTCTTGTCTGTGCGACGAACTTTCGGATCGAAGCCGCTGTTGCACATTTGTGGCGGCTTTACACGTTTACCTGCATCGCACTCATCGTTGCATTTTTACGTTTACCCACTCGTTCCTTTTACACAGCAGTTTCAATGCCATGCACTGAATACTGTGCAGGGTTTTCCCCCCCATCTTCCAAACTGGCCGTAGGCTGTTAATGGGGGGTGCTGAATGTTTCACCTAATGTGGGCAGATTATTATGCCTGACTACACTCATTACTTTTTTTATCCCCGTTCAAAAACAGCTGCACTAGCTTGCATTGGTATGAGGTGCACAGCTTCCTGGCACGGACAACTTTGCCACAGTGACTGAAATGCGTGGTTGTAAAAATATTGTTACGTGGCGGCAGAACAGATGAGATGATCCGCTGTCGATGGATTGCCCTGCTTATCATGTGACTTGCAGAGGGCAACTGTTGCAATATTCTCACAACTGCCATGTACAAAGAAATTCCACGGTTAACTAATTTAATTGTTCAGCTCAAATTTGCCATCTCTATCCCATGATCCCTCAAGTAACCGGCGGACATACGGCCAAAAGTCTAGAGGAACTTCGTGGAAAAAAGTCGCATTTAAAGTAAGCTGTTAAATAATGTGAGGCAGAATTTGTGAGTCCTAGATAAAACTGGGAGCCACAATAGGTTGTGTCTGGATGGCAAAAAAAGGAAGTACCTCAGTACAACTAATTTACAGCAGTTCTGTCAGTGTTTGTATTGCGGTGTAACTAAGTTTTGGGATTTATTTAACGTAGATTATTTGTCACCGAAATTTGTGGCCAAAAAATCGATTCACATTGGTGTGGCTGTTGCCAAATGAGGCCTTCTCTGCCCTGCAATGTGCATTTTAATTTAGGTAAGGGCACTATAGCTTGCATTTCCTACACATGTTAACATATCAATACATTAACAAACATATCATTATCCTTCCCCAAACACTGTCATGTGCCCATATTTTACGCTTTTCAGTGTCCCAAGCTTTGGTATTTGTGACACGTCAGAGCTAAAAAAAAGGGTTTATTGAGAAAAACCCTCTGCAAATAACTAGGGCGCAATAATCACACTTTTTTTACACGAAACTCAGCGGGCTAAAAAACTCAGCCAATGAATTTCGTTACGATATATAAGCAGTACTACAGCTACTAATGAATAAGCTTTCTGCGATAACTGTTACGCTGTAGACAATTTGTGCAATCAACAAAGCAATCATACGCTAATTACAATCATACCAACTAAGTTGTATTTTTAAGCTGGACACCCCTGTAAAACTAATCCACAGCAAGCAATAGTAGGCTTTGATTGATTGATTGATTGTGGGGTTTAACGTGCCGACGCAACGCAGGCGATGAGGCGTGCCGTAGTGGAGGGCTCCAGATTAATTTTGACCACCTGGGGATCTTTATCGTGCGCCGAAATCTCATACACACGGGCGTTTTTGCTTTTCGCCTCCATCAGAAAAGCGGCCGCCGCGGCCGGGAATCGAACCCGCGACCTCGTGCTCAGCAGCGCAACACCTTAGCCACTGAGCAGCAATAGTAGGCACCGTTCACCAATTCTGCTCACCATTTCACACATACTTTTTTTTGTACATTGTGAATTGAAAATCATACTTCAATAGGGTTAACATACATGGTTAACCCTGTTACAGGGTTAACACAGTTAATATACAGGGACATGTTGCGTATGTGTTGCAGTTCGTAAGATACCAAATACTCTTATACGTAGCAGAGCATTGAACTATGTTGCTTATAATTTCAACGATCAATTTGTTTTATATTTTTATTGTTAACTTGCAGACGTTTTCACTGCACTTGTAGCACCCCACGAAAAATAACCTATTTGTACAGTCAAAATTTATTACAGTTGTAACGGTGGTGTTAATTTTTTGCCATAGTGCAATCAACATTGTCATTGCTTATCAATTAGATGCATCAGCTGCTTGTCAAGATGAAGCATCAGTTTTGCTTGGCCAGAAAACACTTTACGATGTAGCGACGTGGAATATTACATTCTTGACTTACTACTTTAGTGATGTGTGTTCTAACAGCAGCGAGTCACCTGCCTTGTTATGCTCAACTTAGAAACTTAAGCACAACGCATCAGTGCCACTTTCGAGGCCAGCTGAAGTGACTGCACAGAAGTTTATGAACAATGCTTTTTGTTGCCTTTTATTACTATCGCTTGTTTGTCATTGTGATATTTTGTATATTACCTCGCTTGATACTTTGTTTTGATGTCTAGCTTCACACGTAAATGCAATATCGAAGCAAGTTTTACGACAGAATTTGCAAAAACCAGATGTGCTTCACCATCGTTCATGTCCAATTTGAGTGCATATTTAGTGCGGAGTTATTTTACACCTCTGGTTGTGACCAGGATCAGAACAGTGTAGCATGCTACGTTACAGGAAGGAAACTCTTCCTTCATTTCAAGGCAAACTTTGGAAAGCGAGATGTCAATTTCTCAGTAGGTCAGTGACTGGCGTCATGTCAGCGGCTTCCACTACAGACCAAGCTACCGCTTTAAATTCAACTCCCCACTTACAAGTTGTCCTGATGCACAAAGGTAGTGGTTTGGTGGCTTGCAAAAAGGAAGACTTGTTGACTGAAAAATGAGTGCATTCTTTGTGTGATCTGGTGTACGTTGTCCCACGAGGAGTTGCAGAGAAAATGCTCTTTTTCTAGGAGTTCAATCGTACTACTGATTCCTGTCATTCAAGTCCCTTCAGCGATAGTTGTAGCTTCTTGTCATGTGCCATCATTAAAGTGGACTTCTTTGGTATCAGTTCTGAGAGTGTGTTCACACAATACACCAGTACAAAACAAGTAAAATAGACTCGATAAACGGAACTTCAAGGGACCGAAAAAATTAGTTCCGGTTATTGAGATAGGTGCGTGAAAGTGCAAATTTATGTGCGCACACTCGTAATACCATTTGATGGAACCCTAAGCACTAGAAGGTGAATATAGCTGATAAGTTTTTCAGAAAGCAAGAAAACTACAAGAGGTTTAGGCACAGCATTCATAAAATTGATTTGGCAACAATGAGTCGCTGTGTCCTACAAAATGCATCAATTATTTTGGTTGAGTTCTTGCAATTCCATCTTCATGGAGGCTAGAGGCCTCAACTTAGCAAGTGCTTACGAGCCACCAAATTTAGATGGCAACGTGGTAATGAAGCGCGAATAGCACCACAATGGCATGAATGAGGTGGCAGGAGCAGAGCCCTGTAACCTCGCCGTCTTGAATCGAGACCGAACGACTCGAACAAGAACTGCGATGTTGCATTCGTCGCGCTAACACGGCTGACCACTAACGAGATGAGGCTTACGAGTTAAAAAAAAAAAGGAAACAGCTGGAACCGGAAAAAGCTCGTGCTCATGGCAATGGGTCCGACAAGAAGTTCCATTTCCGGTTCCGTTTACACGGTGACGTCAAAATTTTAGTTCCGGTTGCCAAGAGTGTTTTTACGTTATCTGAACACAAAACCAACCAACCTCCAGGCTAGTGTTCCGTTTAGGCAGTAATTCCGTTTAACCGATTTCTGTTTATCGAGATTCTACTGTACAAGGGCTTCTTACATCAGCAGTGTAGTCAACAATAGATTACTGACACACACAATCACACGGGAAGGTTGAGAGGAAATGAATGAACCGTTTTTATGTGAGTATATATACACTTACATGTACAAATGCGTGGGTTCGCAGCCAAAAGGTAGCTATGCAGGACACAACAGCGGTCAACGTGAAGCGACCAAGGCTAACAATGCTGTCTTGACTGAAGGCACAGGGTTTGGAGTTGATAACCAACGTGCCCTTTCATCACATTGCACTGGGACACACCTGTGTACAGCTTGACATTATAGCACCCACATTCAAGCCATGTGCAAAACGCTCGGAATTTGTTTTTAACTTACCAGGCAGCCAAATATAGCCTGCAATGCAGTCACGTGTGCGTGAGATGAATAGCGCAATTATTGGCATGCGCACAGCGACAAAGCTTTAAATAAAACGCATTCACTGCTGCATTATATTAAAAAAAATGTTTGAAAAATTTGTATTGCACCATATTAATTCAAATGGTTCTTGCTTCATCTTCATCAAAATTCGATCGTTTGTGGTTGCAGAACCTGTGTGGCTGCTGTTTCAGGTGAAGAGCTTGGTTACCTCAAAAGCTCTTATCTTGATTTTGTGATCAGCAATGAAAGGTCAGCTTCTCCGAAAAATAATGTCGGCCAAAATTCGAAACAGTCAGTTTAGCAGATACATTTAGCTGATTGCTGTTCCAGCAAAACTGTCTTTGCTTCCAGTATACGGCAGCAAAAGTATGTAATATAAAACAGCACAACGCACAACCATTTTGGCACATTACGCACGTTACAAAAAATGATAAAAACTGAAGCGACCCAGCACGAACAAGCAGGCGGCAATATCAACACGTTGGGTGGATAACTTAGGAACCAGGTATGTGAAACCAGGCGCTCAACACCGAAGGGGCAAGGGCAATGTGGCGTTGTGACCTCGCAGTGGTGGGCTTGCGTCGGCAGTGTCAGCATTCACGAGCATTACTTCCCTTGAGCAAACAGTACGCAAACAATACTCCGAGCCAATAACTGCTATTAAGCTAAGAAATTCCGGGGGTTCCCTTCAATGCTAGCACCAATTGTGTCATTTTGATAACCTCCAATCAAACTAGTTTCTACCGACTAGAATCCAAGACTGTCTTTGTTTGCACAGCAAGCGCACCTTACCTTCCACATGAATCAAGCCTAAAAGTTGTTTTTTTACCTACACCCCATAACCAAACCATCGGTGGTTTCACACACACACACTTTTAACAAGAGCACCTATCTGCGAAAAACTGCATCAAAAATACGTTCTATTTTCTAAAAAATAGCACTATCTCAGCGTCTGCCCTTGACTTCTCTACTTGAGTAAATGCTTGCAAAAACGCACACACACCAACACATAAGGAGATCATGGGATCGTACGAAGCTCGATGAGGGGGACGACTGTCAAAACAACGAACGGCTTGCTAGCTTTGTTGCCGAAGCAAGCTAACCGCACTTGCAGCAATGTTTGAACACTTGTTTGTTGCGATAACTACAGGCTGTCAACGCTATCAACATTCCCACAAGGTACACGATGCAACAAGAACAATGCGCATTCATTTCGCAGCACCATGAAATTCACAAGCGAAACTTTAACGCGCGTAACCATTGTGTTCGCAAGGCGAACACAGCACCAACTGCTTATCACAATGATAGCTTACGACATTCTATACAGGGCTGTCATAACATGACGAGGTAAAAAAAAAAAAAAAAGGCATGAGAAAAAGTAACATGCCTCGAGTCAAAATGTGTGAAACAATGGTTAGCACAAGCAGTTGATTAAAAGGTCAAATAAGTTAGGATGCTAAAATATAACTTAGGGAGAAGAATCGGTCATGTTTGCTTTCAAACAAGCAACAGGGCAGATTAAAAACGAGCACACGTTTTTTTTTCTTTCTAGGAACTCGATCACAAGAGGTTGCACAGCTTAGGATGGCATCTAAGGAAAAAAATCCTCAACAATGCACAACCATGAAAAGATAGCTGCAACACAACACCAAAATCAACATGTGCTGCAAAAGGACAAACAACAGGCGCGTTAACGTCGTATCGTTTCAATTTCAACTTCGGCAAACACTGAAAAGTTGCCAGCTCGACAAGAGAAGCGCACTTGCACTTTTGCACTTGCAAGCCTCTCTAAAGTGGATTAACCTAGTATATGCGCATATTGATGCCAAACAATGTGCAGGCTGCTAGGATACCGTATTTCATGACCTATAAGCCACATCACTGCACCCAAATTGTCTAGCTACAATTCAATCATAATCGCTGCACACACAATAAAATGAAGTGCTTATTAATCGTCGTCCCAAGGTGTTACTTGCGCTGACAAATTTTTTTTGCGGGAAAAATACAACTTGTACACTGAGAATTGCAGTCTGAATGTCAACAAATTGCCTTTTCTCTTCCTCACAGGGAATTGGTTTTGTTACTTGAGAAATAAGGTACACATGTCAACAAAGTACTTTTTTCCTTCCTCATAGAGAATTGGTTTTGGAACTTCCGGGACAGACCACAGTTGTACACAGATAAAAATGAGGCACGGCTGCAACTAGAGGCGCACAAATGCACACGAGCTATAATGTGGGCTCACTTCTGAGACAGATTCACCAAGCCCATGTTTGTTGTTACAGTAAGTGCAAAAATGCACCATTGTAAAAGCCATGTACAATGACACTAGCAAATAAATAAGGCAACAAGCACTTCTGAAGGCAGCTTACAGCACTGAGCCTACTAACAAACAGCCAAAATTTGTTCGTTGCATGCCAAAAATCTTGTGCCGGCAGCAAACATGCGTGTCTTTAGCGAACATGCACGAAATTAATTCATAGACTCATTCAGCTCAAATACCGCATTTTCACTCATATGACCTGCCCGTGCATATAACTTGCACCCCTATGTTGCGCCCTAAGAAAAACAAAACAAACAAAAAATTACAATGTATATAACCGGCACCGTTGACCACGTAATGCAACCTTTCAATCCTTAAAAAAAATGAGTACCAAGCGATTACAGCGCGTTTAGACAGATCACGGACGCTGGTAATTTTCGTACTCCCACTTTTTTTTTAACTAGGCATAAAGAGTGCATTTTTTGGGGGGGAAAAAAACGGAGCAAGAGAACCATATTTCCACCTGCACCCCACTTTACTCACGATTTGTCAATTATTGGTGCGGGTTATACGCGTGAAAATACGGTAATCAGCAGGCACTTTAAGTAGCTACGCCTTTGTACAAAAATGAGTGGTATAGCCTCCAAGGCACTTTTTCCAAAACTCTCAAGGAAAGTTCTGCAATGCTGACGGACGAGGCTGCACAATGTGGTAGTCACACAGCGGCGCGAAGCGGCTATGGAAGCGACATTTTGTGCTAATTAAGGTAAAACCACTGAATGAACACTCTAACGTAACAGTGACAACTTAGTCCCATCAAAGTCAATACTTGCCCCGTAACGCATCTTTTTCCCTCTTCCTTCGCCGAGGGAGAGAAAGGGTGTCCTTAGAGGGGGCAAAGAAAGCTTGATTGATTGTGGGGTTTAACGCGCCGACGCAACGCAGGCGATGAGGCGCGCCGTAGTGGAGGGCTCCGGATTAATTTTGACCACCTGGGGATCTTTATCGTGCGCCGAAATCTCGAACACACGGGCGTTTTTGCTTTTCGCCTCCATCAGAAAAGCGGCCGCCGCGGCCGGGAGGCAAAGAAAGCTTGAGTAGGAAATCAGACCTGCGTCCAGTGCTCAGCCGCAGTGGAGTCATTGGGGCCCTGTGAAAGTGGGCGGCCCGTAAAATCTGGAGGCTTGGACGCCTTCGGCTGCGGTGCGGGTTGCTTCTTAGACGTTCGAAGCATGGCGATATTGCCTGGTTTCTTTGGGACCTCCGGTTTCTTGGGACTTGTGGCTGATGCAGGAAAGAATAAAAAATGCGATGCCTTCTTTCAGAGATGGTCCGTGAAACTTACTGAAAGCTTCCGAGGTAATTCAGATGGTTGCTTAGCATAGTGCGTCCAGTAAGTACCACGCGAATCTAAACATACCGTAATTACCCGATTCTAACGCGCACCTTTTTTACGGAAAAATAGGCCGAAAAATCGCATGCGCGTTAGAATCGGATACGAAACCGAAACTGGCGAAACAGCTGAAATTTTATTCCACCCATCGCCATCGCCATCTCAAGATGGCGCAAAAACTTCTAGCAACACTTTTTCGGATCTAGGCGCCTAGGCTTTTCTATCGACGTTCACGTAAATAGTCAAATTATTCCTCTTGCGCGCTTGATAACAGCAATGGCAGCAGCGGCAATGAAGGTGCGCCGCTTCCACGGCTTACGAGCGACTCCCACGCATTCACGTGTGGTTTGCTGAAGCGTACGCCTCTGGAGAAGCTCGCGGGATGGGCGTGCGAGGCGTGGGCTACGATCCCATCGAACATGGTTGAACGTTCGTTCAGAAGTGTGGCATCGCGAACGCGCTTGACGTGACCCGATGACGAGATGTTGCGGTCAGCGGAAGGCGACAAGGAGCTCTCGGAGAGCGACGAGGTGTGAGATGAGCAAGATTACTTCGGGAAATAAATCGCCCCTTTCTCTCGCATTCGTTTTTCTTGCTCACAAAGTTCCTTGCGCGTTTCAATCGGAGGTGCAAGTTTTTTCGGTTTCTTGCCTGGAAAATCGGGTGCGCGTTAGAATCGGGGGCGCGTTAGAATCGGGTAATTACGGTACTTTGTTTCCTTCAGGCTAGCACGAGCAAGATAATAATAATAATAAAAAAAACTAGCAGAATATTTGGGCCAGACACCTTTCATTTTTATGCTGTGTTACTTTTATTTTCACTAATTGGTGAACGTTAACAACTTGAACAAGAAATAACACCGTGTTTCTTTGTCTATAATAAATGCCTCTGTGACATTTGGTACCTGAGGTGGAGGTTCTAGGTCTATGTCTTTACTGCAGCTTTTAGAAGTGGACGTGACATGCGTCACACCTTTAGCATATATTTATAAAAATTTTGGCATCAGGCTTAAAACACAAGATGCAGCAAACCAGCCACTGCAGTCGCATCTACACAGTAGTTTTCAAAGAAGGAGCAGCGGAAGGGATAAGTAGAAAGACTCACTTGTAGACTGAGAGGACGACTTCTTTTTGGCCTCATCAGATGCCCCAGAATTTCCCTAGAGAGAGAGAAAAAGATGCAAGAGAATTCCAATGCAAAAGAATTCCAATGCAACAATTTTCTCGAGAAGATACACTGGTGGGATTTGCAGAGAGAAATGACCTGAGGTTGATGAACACATTCTTCTACAAATGAAAGAATACCAAGTGATTGCCAAGGAAATAGACATGAAAAAGCCCCAATGGTACAGCAAAAAACGAAATTGACTTCATTTTAAGTGACAACCCAGCTATCGCGCAAGACGCACAGGTGCTAAGCAAGATTCGCAACAGCGATCATAGGATAGTTAGATGCAAGCTAAGGTTGAATCTCAAAATAGAAAGAAGAAAACTCATAAAAAAAAAACAACAAAAGAAAAGAAAAAACCGCATGGAGTCAGTCAGGGCCAGATTGCAGGAGTTTAAAATAACTCTTCAAAACAAATCCGCGCTTCTGAACGAGCAGAACGAGGTCAGTGTAGACAGGCTAAATGACAACCTAACATCGGCACTCAGTGAATCAGCAGCAGCTGTGGGACAAAAAACATGTACGGAACAAACTGGAAAACTAACAAACAAAAAAACTAATTGCCAAATGTAAGAACACGAAAGTGACAAGTACGGATCGGATGGAATTAGCCGAGCTGTCGAAACTGATTAACAGAAGTAAAACAAACGCCATTCGTGCATATAACATGGCAGTGATCGAGGAAATGCTGCAAATAGGGGGAAGCTGGAAAGCAACTAAGGGAAAGCTAGCCATCGGCAAAGACGAATTTACGCACTCAGAGACGAGCAGGGTAGCATTACGCACAATTTAGATGAGATAATAAAGGTATCAGGACGATTCTACACCAGGCTGTATGCCAGCGATGTTAGACAAGGGGAAACTACAGAGTACAAGCTCAACAAGACGAATCGGTAGCTGGTGGACAATTAGGGTAACAAAGTGGATACCAAGAGATGGGTCGAGAACAAGGGGAAGGCCATTAATAAGCCAATGGAGGGATGAAATAAAGAAATTCGGTGGTAAACTCAGGACTCGAGCAGCACAGGACACGAGCGGTTGGAGGTCAATGGGAGAGGCCTTCGTCCTGCAGATGACTTGAGTGGGCTGCTGCTGATGATGATGGTGATGAGTTTGCTCGAAGCGCCACACAAAACTCTTGATGAAACAGTTAAGCACTTCAGACACAAACGCTTGAACTCAATGAAGGAGTATAATGCACACACAAATCATTCTCACCCTGTAGAAGGGATTCAGCCTCCCGAAAGCCTTGCTCAGAGTCCCTGAGATAAAGCCACTGCCCTCGCTGCCACTGGAACTTCCCTCCTTGGCGCTTCCTGCATTTTGAATGAAAAAAGAACCTTTAAGCAAAGGCAGAGTAAGACCTCCGACACATTCACACGTCTGAGAAGAAAGGAATTGCGCTGCACAACAGCCTCGATCAAACAATACTGCCCATGAACCGTGAAATGCTAGCCGATACCAGAGTCCTTCAATGCTTTACTGGTCACGAAACTGCTCCGTAACTCAATGGGAGAGCTTCATATGCTGCATTTGGCCGCCGCGCGGTGGCGCCACCCTCTCACTGAGGTCACTCCTCGGGCGGCGTTGCGCTGGCTCGAACGGCGGAGCAGCGGCGAGTTGTGCTTGTTTTGTGCGGGAAAAAAAATGTAATGTGCATATCGCGCTCTCGTGATGCGACTTAATTAGTGCCGAACATGTGTTGCGTCCCGGGATGTCGTTCCTTGTACAACGGTACCACAGAAAATGTTTCCTTGTTCTGTTGACCGAGCGACGGGCAGCTGCGTGAGAATTGGAGGCGCGCCATTCCAAGGCGTTCTTGTATTACAGCGCACTACACACAGGACACAGGGAAGGACGCAGACGCAGCGCTGTGTCTGCGTCCTTCCCTGTGTCCTGTGTGTAGTGCGCTGTAATACAAGAATGTCGAAATACCAACTCGCCCATCAGTCCACACTCGTCAATTCCAAGGCGAGCAACGGGAGATTTCAGCTTCGATTATAAGTGTTCGACAGTGTGTGGAAATGCACTGTGTGTGAGAATGGAAAAAGCAATGTACCATTTTGAGAGCATCGTGGACCTAGAATTGTACAAGGCTAACTTAAAGCCGGATTTTTGTCATATCAGTCAGATTGTAGCGGTGCTTCGTTACCTGTTTGCAAACTTGTATTACCTTGCACTCAGGCTCGCGTGTAAAAGAGCTTTGGGACGTCCTTGTGCTTTTACTTTTCATATATCCGCGAATTATCCCTTAGGGTTCGTTTTGTTTGTTTTGTAACCGCGCGTGGCCGATTCAGGTTTCTTATGTGGCGTTTCAACCGGAGCGCCCATTTGCTCTGTTTTTCGTACCGTACGTCCCGTCGGGCAATATTGTTTGATATGGAAAGGATGCCACCTTGTCGCTAACTTGATTTTTTGTTTCTTCGACAATGTTCTCGATCCTATTTCCATGGATCTGAAATTAATAACGTTCCGAGAGTAATGCATGCATAGCAAACGCCGCGCAACTCACTTTATCGACGTTCATCTGTGCACGTCACACTGCGGACTGCTTCTTCGACGTTTGTGTTTCATTCTAGTCTTTTGTAGTGCAGGAGACCGCTAGCTGTCTGCGTTCAGAAAAGCTTTGCTTCGTTCTTGGCTACGCAGAAACATTCTGTTTCCTCCGTGTGCTGCACATCGCAGCGCGAAAAAATAAATTTTTGTACACTGGACCACGCTCTTTCGTCTCCCTTCGTAACATAAATTTTTTGTTGCGTGTGATAAAATCAGTTTTATTGTTCTTTTCTCGCTTCCTGTTTTTGCAAGTACTGCAAAGCGTGGATGCAGAAAGACACATGGTGCAACATATATCTCTTCGTGTTTTGATCCTTCGTGTTTCTTCAGCGTTTTTAGATGTTCTGAAGTATGTACCTACTCATCGAAACGACAATACTATTGGGCTACCTTTTTTAGCGTTCTGTGCATTCCAGAGCAATCAACGGATTCATTAAGCGTAGTCTGAACGACGCGTACTTGGTTTCTTTCAGTTTTTTTTATTGTATTATCGATAGGCCCGCAGCAGCCCGTGACTACACAGTTACCGTATATGTTGTAATTACAACTTTGCTTTAAGAAAAGAAGCAAAATAGATTTTAAAATCCGTAAACACGACGGCGCAGCGCTTGCGCCAGAGCACACAGAAGCCGTTGCCGTTCGCGGCCGAAGTCTACGGTAATTTGCTTCGAAAAATAAAACCCCATTGAAGGCAGGTGATATACACAATGAGTGGACTATTCATCGGTAACTACAAAAACAAAACACTTAATCAGCGCGCAGACACCAAAAGCAGCAAGCGTTTGTACGCCAAGAGCTGGCCAATACGCCGCACGCACGGCGGCTGGATGACCTTCGTGCGGCGGTGGCGCCTGTAGTGGCGCGCGCGGTCCCTATATGAAACGAGCGCCGGAGTTTCGTGACCAGTAAAGCATTGAAGGACTCTGCCGATACAATGGGCAGCTCTACAGAAAAACTTGTGGACACACACTGGCGGCACTGAATGAAAAATGTGTGCCCCCGAGTATTACAAAACCCCTATCAGCCACTCCAACCGCTTCTTTTAATGCCATTTTATAGGTCACTAGTTAATATCAGCACTCTGAAAGCTTTCCTGCACAAAACTGATATACAAAGCTGGGGCTCAGAAGGCTAATCAGGCGCCTTAACTATTTTGTTACCACGGGAGGGAAATTGACCGGGTAGCAGGGGTCTAAGAAAACATTTTTTTTACATGTTCGTTAGGCAAATACTACAGTGACATCAATGTCCTTTCCAACACTACTTTTAATAATGTTTTCATAAATAATGATAGCAAAAAAATTATCAAATTCAAAATTTTTGTCAATGTCAAACAAAATGAGAAAAAAAAGTTATATATAATAAACCACCAGCAGTAGAAAAATTTAGAATATAAATTTTGCAGGCAAAGATTTTAGGTACCCGTCCTAGGAAAAAAAATTGAGTTGCGCAGAAAAATTTGTCAGTAATAAAAAAAAATGCTGGCATGCGTGGTGCCCACACCTTGTGTGGAAGCCAAACTTCCATTTCAAAATGCACTGTTTTAGATGGTTCTCTGGAACAAATCTGGTGGTTTGACATTATTAAAAGCCCTAATTAGTCCCCACGTGATGTAAAAACACCTTGTCAATGATTATGACCAGCACAACATTGAAGGCAAGCAAGCGATGTGAAAAAATCCACTTGGAGTTGAAAGCCAAACTCTGTGGTGAATGCTTGTTGATGTTTTGATCATCGCTTATCAGTCAGAACTTTCATTTGCAGTTTATCATCATCTTCTGACTCACTATGGTAGCCCTGCTTGCAGAATAAGGTGTGATGCACTAGAATCATGCCCAGCAAGCTTTCACCGAGCGC
The DNA here is from genome assembly GCF_048455015.1 of Haemaphysalis longicornis. Taxonomy (NCBI): domain Eukaryota; kingdom Metazoa; phylum Arthropoda; class Arachnida; order Ixodida; family Ixodidae; genus Haemaphysalis; species Haemaphysalis longicornis. Next base: position 50,665,621 of record NW_027526460.1, read on the forward strand.
CTGTCGAATAAAGAAAAAGAATTTAGCACTACGGCCCCTTACATTGCAGCACCACCTAACATTTTTGTAAAGAAACAATATCAAGCCTGTTGAACATTTTGTAAGAATACACAGTTCTACTTGGAAGCTACACTAGACCTCTGGAAATACCCTCATATGGAAATGAAACTGGCCTGTGAACAGCTGGTAGGCCCTCTCCTAGTCTGAACTGATATCCGACAACTTGGTGTTATCTTTCAACTTTCAGCTGGAGCTGTTATCACAGAAGTATGGCGTGGGTAAAGTAAAATCATGAGCGGCGTGCTTTTTTCGGGGAGCAGTACCACGTGACTGAGGCGCCATGGTGAATTGGCTTGAAGTTGGGTAACTGTGAAGTTGGGTAACTGGGTGGCTCCAAATATAAATTTCGCGGCGCAAAAATGAAAACCGAAACTGCTGGAAACTGGCTGAAATTGCCATTTCCACTTGTTAGACATGTGGGGGACCTTCAGCAGTAAGCTTTGCCAGAATACAACTACCCTTTCTCAAACCAAAGCTCACTAGTGAATAGCTGGTGTCATTTTCACGTAATTATCACCCCTAAGCGGTGTCGGGTTACGAAGCTGACAACGTAACGTGGAATTTTACTAGCTTTGAGCCTTCTGATCAAAATAATTTCATGGCAATGCAGCATAACCACAAGCGGCATGCTTTCTTGTCAAGCACAGCAACCAGGCCACCTTTCACAAAAACATGCACCTCAGCTCGCAAAAAACACCGTCAAAAATCTCAATGTCGCCGGAGCGGGAAAATTTAAACTCATTTTAAAAGTGCAGTGCCTAGACTAAGCGCAGTGCCTCGGTATACAAGAAATGATTACATGTCGAAATTTACAATATAAAGCATCGATCACTGGTGATCGATTTGAATAGGCATGGTAATGAAGGAGAAGCTTGGCCACTTGAGATTGTTCCCACCACAAAGTAAGATAAAGAGGAGCGCCGACTGTGGCCCCAAAAAATCACTTGCGGCAGCTGATAATGTTCACGCACCACTGGCCGCCCAGCTATCACTTTGCTCTCTTCCTCTTTCCCACACATCTCCTCGTTGTGCCTTTGTGCGTTGCTCACCCCTTGTTCGCTCTCCCCAACGGCTTGTTTCCTTTCGCCGCGACATCTGTCTTATAACATCTCAAACTGTGCGCACAATCACGAGACGCGCGCAGAATCTAAATCACAGTGTGCGGCCGCAATGAGCGGTGGGATAATCACACACCGCCACACATGTGACAATCGCTTATTCCCTATCAGAGAGAGTTTAGTCAGAAATAATCAAGGCAAGTTGAAAAATATCGATCTAACCCAGCAGATCTAAGATGCAATCGTACGACGACGATTTCGGAAAAACCAAATAAGATGAGCCAGTCATGTCGCACACTACAACATGCACTCTAGCCTGATTTGGCTTACGGTGAAGTGATGCAGCGCAAAAAATCACCCTTTTTTTTTGCTCGCCCGCTACCCTGCCGCGTGCTTAACCATTTATGCTTCTTCTGCACACAAACAACCTTTACGAGGGTCGTCTACAGTCTCCACAGGCGTGTGGCAGTGATGCATACGTTTCTACACAAGAAATTGACCGTCTTGCAATGAATATAAAAAGGCGCTGCCAGCGTGATTAGGTGACCACAAAACTTTTAATGCTATCTTTGTTTTAATCCACATGGTAACTTAGGGCCCGATGTTCACTGTCACTGTGCAGACGTGCAATCTTATCGATGCCGCCAGCGGCATTGACAGCGACGTTGCTGAGCAGCGTGTTCTGATGACTTGGTCTGTGAAAATAGGTATTCTGGAATAAAGAGCCAAGCCGGATAATGACCTATATTCTGTCTTAAGAAGTGCTTAAGTATTTTTAAATTAAATTTGATTTAAATTACAGTTAATTTCAATTAAATTTGTAACATGTGCTTGAAATTCACACAAGTCGCTACCTTTATCGACGAAAGTCTGCCCCCTGCATGCCGTAATTAACAGCTGGGCAACCAGTTGAGGGGTCGCAAGTGCTCAGATGTAGGAGAGGGAGGGGGCAAGTGATGTGTGGAGCCGTGATGTGGAAAGATTTCTCGAAGCGTATCCCAGTGTTTCCTTGCTGTGGTTGTTCTGGAAATACTCACAACTAGTCTAAATCGATGAAAGGAACAGCTGTTCATGCAATTCAAATAGTTAAGGTGATTTGACACTTGGTGTTTGTTGCCTTCAAAAGCACCTAGTCCCAATCATCATTTTTCAAGCAGCACTCTGCATTTTATCTCCGTTCTACATCAACGAGCAAGCTGCTTCCTGGATGCAGTTATCAGGAGTGCAGTGCACTAAACAGTAGTGTGGTATGCAGTGACAAATGTGGAACACAACCAATTTTGTATTCACCAATTTATGGAGCATAGTCCCATTCATGGCACACAGTGCGGAAAAAGGGCCAGATGTTTGCATGTGGTTCTCTACATTTTGCCTTCCCGCCCTGCAAACCAATCCTTAACGTATCTTTGCCGTAAGACAACTTCCTTTCGTCAGGTACCGGTTACCCAGGAGGTGCTGTCGAACAAGCTCATCAAGCCATGCGTAACAGGCTTGAACCATGAACCTGAACCTGCGCCAATATGTGCCGAAAACCACCTTTGCTGAAGAAGGTGAGAAAATCAGACTGGATGCGTCCCGCTGTCGCAGCCGGCGGTGAAGAGGCGCCGGCGCCCGGAGAATGCTGGGTAATAGTGCCCATTAGGAGCACCATCTGCACTGTGCTCCGCAAGTTATGGACATTAAGGGACCGTCTGAGATGGCCGAGTCAGCACTACTGCTGTGCACAGAATTCTACCAGCAACTTCGACATGGGAGAGTCTTGTCTACTTTTGCAATACAACTGTGGTCCACAACACTGGCTTCCCAATACATTCGCTGTTCAGTGGACAGAAAAAAAGTTTGAACCAAATTAGCAAAGATGGATTGATTGATTGATTGTGGGGGTTTAACGCGCCGACGCAACTCAGGCGACGAGGTGCGCCGTAGTGGAGGGCTCCGGATTAATTTTGACCACCTGGGGATCTTTAACGTGCTCTTAAATCTTGTACACAAGGGCGTTTTTGCTTTTCGCCTCCATCAGAAAAGCGGTCACCACGGCCGGGAAACGAACCCGCGACCTCGTGCTCAGCAGCATAACGCCTTAGAAATTGGCAAAGAGAGAGCTAGAAAAACATCAACTAATAGTTATCCACCTTTGTTGCCGGAAGCTGCTCCTTTCTTGCTTGGTTTCACGTGAACTTCAGCCACGTCACCGGCACCCCCTTGCTTGGAGACCTGGAGAACAGAAGTGATTGTGTATGGAGAAACGGAACATGTTAAGCTCTCACAATACCCGACAGTTAAACAGGCTACAGCATTCGCACACAATTGTGTACCGAGAGGTTACTCGGAAACTTTTCCCATGCTGATCCCGTCAAGGAGAGCCCAACCAACAATACAAGCTTACCTTGCAGCCAGCCCCATCTGAGGATTCTGAGAGGCGGAAGAGAAAAGCACAAAAGTATACGTTACGGGTGATGACTGCCCTGCAACTCACTAAAAGCCAGTACTATAAAAATGGCGCAAGCAGCATGGATTAAGCAACTTACCGGCTGAATCCTGCTGTGGCTGGCGCCGACATCGTGGTGGCGCCGAGGGTCCCAGAAGCGCGCTCTCCGAAACCACCGTCTTACTCTTCTGCAAGCCCAGCTTTTTCGGTTTCACCACGACTGCATACTGCGCTTGAATGTCGGCCAATCTCTGCTGCTCCTGTTGATGCGGCGGCTGCGGTGAAAGTGAGCCACGCAGCGCTTCGTAGATGCTGGCGTCTGAAAACGAGTGCTGCAGGGGGGCCTTGGCCATCGGCTGCAGAGTTTTTCCAGGCCTCGAGGACTCAGATTCGCGCGGGGGCGCCTTCACTTGGGGACGGTACTCCGAGTGGTGCTTCACTATCCCCGTGCCCTGCTGCCTTGCTGTGGACTGCCCTCCTCCAACAGCCGAGCGGCACGTGTACACGTTTTCGTAATCGGGACTCCTAATGGAGGACACGCCCTGGCGAGGATGGAAGAGGGGGACAAACGGCGCAGCGCCGAAGTTTGGCACCGACGACGGCAGGTAAGCTGACGGGTCACACGAAGCCGGAAGCCGGTGGAGCGGCCGGGATATCATGTGTGGCGTGGTTCTTGGCTGTGGGGGCACCTGATATATGCTCTCCGAAAGCTGGGCTCTTTTTGGGTATGCTAGGGGAGCACCGACATGTCCGGCCTCATACTTGCCACCGGCACAATAACCGTACGTGCGGGGTGGCTTTGGGGGTGGGTTGCTGCTTGTGTAAGCGACCCTTCGGCCCACAAAGCCAGGCTGCAGTGGATAGATGGTTTCGTAGGCTGGCAGCGGTCTCTTTGCCTCCGTATCGGCCATGCTCTTTACCAGTTGTGGGGGCACAGCATGGGCGTGCCCCGGGTGGATGCTTACCAGGGTTTTCCACCTTCCGCCTTTCTCACTGGGTGCGTCGGTCTCGGTGGCATCGCTAGACTCGGCGAACAGTGTGTCGTACTCGGTGCCAGAGCGTTCATCGTGTGTGGTGTAGACGTCCGACGTGTCCATGTCTGACGAGGACACGGTCAATGGGTCCTGCTTTGCGCCCTGGGGTGCGAAGTCTCGCTGGTTCGCGCGATCGTGCGTTCTAAAAGCGGACGGCAGTGTCGCAGACTTCTCCTTGTTGGTGGAGTTGTCGTTGGTGGTGCTGGTTTCATAACAGTCCCTCCGTGCAGCAAACCAGGAGTCCCCTTCATTCTTAGTTGGCTGGCTAGCGGCGACAGTCTTCTCCGTTTCGGCCTTAGGATCTCTCTTCACAAATGTCTTCCCATCCCAGACCTGCTCGTACTTTGACCCGGCAGCAATGCGGTCGTTGAAGGATTTCCTCGACGTGAGGTCAATGATGGCCCCACGGGGATGCTGCCTGATCACGCCCTCGATGCGTTTCAAATTCTCTTTCACTTCGGGATTGACATTGATGTAGCGGCCATCAGACAAGCGAGACATCAGTTCGTTTCGAGCCAAAAGCATGTCCGAAACGTTGACATAGGTGTTGTTCAAGGCCGATATAGGAACAACCGGTGTCTGCAGCTTACTCACTTTTGTTTTTGGCGGAAGCCGGGGTGGCGCGTCAGCGTCCTTTCGAGGGAGGAAATCATAAATGCTGCTTCCTCGGGCCTGACTCGGCTGAGGCTGCGGGTTATTGTTGCTGGGATTGCCTGGTGAAGCGGGAAGGGTCTGCGACTTGCGTGTTGCGGGGTCGACCGTGTAAAATGGTATTGGAGCGTACAATGTCTGCACGGTTCGCTTCTTCGTTGGTAGCTGAGGCGGCGGGTCGCACTTCTGGCCCAGCTTTGACGATACACTGCTTGACAGAGACATCCTCGATGCTTCAGACAGGGGCTTCGAACTTGACACACTACCGTTTGCTTGGGAAGCCAAGCCAGAAAGGTTGGAACTGCTGAACGACTTGTAAAGGACATTTTTCTCCCAGGTGTCACCACCGGTGGCAGACAAACTCGATGCAGCACCTTGCGGCCTAGTGGTTGCTTCACTCGATGAGCTGACCATCAGCACAGGCGGCGTAGTCATGACCTTGGTAGTAGGCACCGTTTCAGGCACAGGCTGGGCAGCCTGAGTTTCCTTTTTTGACGTTGTCGAGCTTACAGCAAGCTGCCTCTGACTTTTCTCTTGATCTCGGAATTCCTTTGCCTTGCGTGCTGACGGGCCCAAGCTCTTGCGCTTCGACAGCAGCGGTTTGAACTTTGACGCCATCGAGGGAGCTTCAGCGCCATCAGGAACCTGAGCTACCGACGGTCGTCGCGGGGTGATCCTCTGGCTGTAGCTCCGAAACACCGGCCGCCTCCGGTTCGCCTCTCCGGAGTTGACGTCATCCGAGTCGGACTTTTCGAAGAGAGCCTTGAGCCTTGCAATGCTCGGGCGTCGGATGACAGTCGCCTTCCCCACAATCTTTCCCGGCGTTTCTCCTTTTGCTGCCTTTCCCGCCGAGTCATCCAGACAGATGTTGGTGGCCGAGAGGCTTCGACCGCGGCTCAGGGTTGAGCCTTGTTCGTCTGTGCTCTTCTTCTTGTCCAGACATTTTTTCGCCTGCACACTGTCCTCCTTGCAAGACTGGCTGTCCTCATCATCCGTGATCACCGAACTGCGCGAGCCTCCCCTCGGATCGGAGGAAGACAGCGCGGAAGATGACGTCGCCACAGAGTTTGGCTCGGGGCTCCATGACATTGAGCGGCTGGCGCGAGCCTGCCTCTGGGTGGCTTCCTCATTTGCACCAGAATCGGCTGCAGCGTCCTGGGGCGCGGGGGCCTTGGACAGGAATTCCTCAGAGCTAGGAGTCACTTCTTTCTCCTTGTCACATTTTTCATCTGCAGGGAAACATATGGGGGTGAAATGGCGATGTAATATGACACAGGGACATAGACCGTGTTTGCTAAGCCAAGCGCGATTACAATGCCGAGAGTTATTTCCGGCCACAATGTTACCAACGTTACGAAAGTGCGTTGGCCCCAATCCATGCCAGAGTTCTTCAATATACACCAGTTGCAAAACTACGCTTCAGAATCTGGACGGCGCACGCAACTCTGCTTCGTTGAAGCCGAGGGGTTAAGTTCATTGGTGCGACACCTAGGGGACAAAAACTGAACTGCTAGGCCGTTGTGCTGCTGAGCACGAGGACGCAGGTTTGATTCCCAGCCGCGGCAGCTGCTTTTCTAATGGAGGCGAAAAGCAAAAACACCCGTGTGTACGAGATTTCGGCGCTTGTTAAAGATCCCCAGGTGGTCAAAATCAATCCGGAGCCCTCCACTATGGCACGCCTCATCGCCTGCATGGTGTCGGCGCGTTAAACCCTACTATCAATCAATCAAAAACTGAACTTTACAAAACATCTACATAATAACACAACCTAATAAAATAAAGCTGGCTTTTCAAATTAGGAAACATTAAATTAGGTAATGTTTACCTATATTTCCACAGTCCTTCCTTTATGACTTACGGCAGCTGCCGCAAGCTCTTGAGTACTCCTACAACCTTCTGCTGACGAATTGCAGGTTAGTCAACTTGCCCCGTGTTCGCCCGTTTGCCCCCCAGCACAGGGGGACAAACAGCGGACCGGTTTTTTATACACGGGGCCCATGGAGAGTTTCGGAACTGGTGTGTATTGAGCAACTGTGATCTGTGCAACCTAGTTCTCACCCTTGACAACGCAGCGAGAGAACTTGCCATTCTCGGTGTTCTCCTTTTCACGGCCCCTGTCTTCCAGGCCGAGGTCGTCGAGGTTTTCGTAGATCTTTTCGTTGCTCGGAACAGTTCCACCGGAGCCCGTGTTGCCCAGCAGGGGCTCGCCATCTTCGTCAAGGTTCTCGTACGTGTGGCTGTCGATGATCCTCAGCTGCTGCTCAAAGAGTGCGGCCACCACACGGTGAACCAGCACGTACTGCTCCTGTAACAGAGGGGGCAAAAAGGAAGCACATTGAAGTCGGGCAGGCTGTGCAAGATGCGAGTGACATCAGTGTTTCGCCCCTTCAGCTCATACTCTCACAAACGTTTTTTTAAACTTTGAGTATCCTAACAAAAACGTCTCCTCAATGTATTTAAGAGGTTTACAATGCATCTCAGTGAATATTGTGCACCAGAGCTACATGTTCCTCTCCAACACTCCAAGCTTGAAAGGGGGCTACGAATTTCACTTTGTTGAAAGCACAAGTTTAACTAAGCCTGTACTTTAACTGGTTGATATGATGCACACTCAGCATGCTGTGTTCAAATCTGAAAAATAAATAAATAAATAATAAATAACATGCAGTTGGGCTGCAAAACTGCCGGAGGATTTTTTTTTGTTTTCTCTTCATATAAAATGTAAAGATTTTTCACTTAGCATGTTTTCTGCAGTAGAGGTTTCTTGCATACCTACAAGGTTTGTGCTCTATAGGGCACGCAAGCAATCCCCCGAGAATTGCGCACAATAGAGTATTGCTTCTACTGAGAATGCAGGTTTTTCATTTTTTTTCCCCAGGAAATGGTAAGATGTTCGTAAGCTGTGACGGCAGCGGTAGGATTTGAAAGACAGTGCACAAAACCAGGGATTGTGTTGTGCAATGGATGCAGTGCTACCATGAGCACGTAACCACACTTTTCACGCTCAGAGCCACGAAATTTGATGCTGCCATACCTTTGTCTGCACCATGGCTATTCTCTGCATTCGCATCTCTCGGATGATTTGGTACAGGCTGAAGGAGTCTGTCAGCTTCTGAGAACCAAACGTGTGAAAAACAAGACAAACATACATAAAAAACACGTACAATAACGCCAAAAGAATGGACAGCGGGACTGCAAACTTGCAAACAGTGTTTTAACGAGGAAAAAACACTCACCCCAACTCTCATTAGTCCCCACACGTAGTCTATGGCACAGATAGTGCCAGTCCTCCCGCATCCAGCACTGCAGGAAATGAATGAAAAAAAGAAAAGCATTGTGAAGGCTGTGCGACATGATACTGTTTTGCTTTGGAAATCTTGTGCTGTGACCATCCACAATTTCGAAATTCGCATGGTCTTCTACATGGAATGCTTGCAAACGGTTGCGAAACATGCTGTTCTGAGCTTCCTATTCTGCCCACACAGGTGGAAATCGCAAAGAAGTTTGTCTAAGCCAAACACCTGACAGTTGAAAGTCCCCCATGCCGTCTAAGTACGCAACTTGTTTTTCTGCCCAGAATGGTTCAATACCTATCAAAAAGAATCTGGCTATCACAAAAACACAAGCTCCCTGCATCTCATAGAGTTTCATACTAATATATACTAGAGGGAAGTCTGGCGCCACTGTCTAGTGGAGGCTGTGCTTCAGCGAGCGTTCTGTCATGTACTGGGCAGGCGCGTTGAACTTGTCGTTGGCATGGTTCAAAAACATGCTTTTCATGAAAAGTTGGCTCTGGCTGCAAAAAAGCAACAGTATTACTGTAAAGGGTTACTCAAATTTGTTTTGTTATAACAAAATTGAACCTCCGAAAAGACCTATTTGTCAGGGATTATTTAGAAGCTTAATGCACAGTGAACAAGAAAAAAATGTTACCCTTTTTTGTTGATTTTGGCTTCGAGACAAAAAAGAAGCCACTTGGCTAGCTAAGCCAACTATACTCGGGGACAACTTTCTGAATGCAGTCAAGGCTACGTAGCTGGACCACGCCTTTTCACTGCGCACCTGGAAGTAGTTCAACAAAAATAATTGGCTGGCGGTAACCTCAGCAATTCAAGAATATTTAGTTCTGAAGTTTTAGACTTGCAGTGATAATGCTACTAAATTGCTAGCCAGAGTATATAAAACAGAGAGCTTTTTTTTTTTTTACATTTTCGGATATTTTTGGTTGTGGCTGTCGCCGCAGGCGTCGCAATGGTTCCCTCCCGAAAAAAAAAAAAAACAAAAAAAAAAACACGGCGTTCTTGTCGACTGCTTTCGGCAGCTCGCCTCTTCATTCTCCGCATAGGGTTTGTAAAGCTTCGCTGTCTAAACAAACGAAGCGAGTTGTTTGCAAAGTGTACGCCCAAGTGAGACTGATGCAACCGGGACTCTCCGCTGTTTTCGCAATCCGTTCGGTTAGCCAGTTTCCCGGCGTAAGCGAACGTGTGCGTAAGCATGTGTGCATGCTGCTCTTTCGGTATACCGCGACCGCGCTAGGTAAGTACGCCGCACATGCCGGTGCTGCTGCCCAGTAGAAGAGTTTACAGATCGGTGCATTCAGTCAAAACTGCAGCGCTTACAAAATTCACTTCTTTTCTGAACGATACAGAGTCCACAGTCGGTCTGAGTTCTCCACTTCACGGACGCTCGGGCCGTGTCCAGTCAAAACGTTGGCCTATGTTTACAAACAAATGAAGCGTGTGGAAGGAGACGCCAATATGCCTGCATGCTTGGTGATCGTGGTTCAGCGCACTCCACTATGGAGCTTATGCGAAGAAATGAACTGTATCAAATGCGTATCGGTCACGCCGAAACTGAAACCGAAACCAGTTTATTGGGGACTACTTCGCGCAGTAACACAGAGCAGTTAGCTTCCCCCTCCGCCTCCCTCCGTAGCTTTCGCTCCATTGCCACAGAAAGTTGTCCCCGAGTATAGGTGAGGACCGTCACTAGCTGCAGTGGCGCCGCCCATGGCGGCCTGCGATTGCAGCGCCAGATTTCCGTCTAGCATATTGGCCGCGAGGCCCACCACTGGCGAGGTCAGCGCTGCGATCGTTTTGACGTCACTTGTAGGATCACCGTTCCTATCTTGCTGCATAGTTGGCTCTTGCAGTGCGTGACCCTTCGCTTAGGAAGCACATTCTAAAAGTATTTTTGTGTTAATTTCCTTTATTTGAAGTTAATTCTCAGTGCGTCCAGTGCAGTTCGAACTCATGGGGACTTCATAACCGAACAACTGTGGTAGATTATCCGCAAACACCATGAGCGTGGTGGTGTATTACGTATGTTACCGAAGCGTAAGCAGCGGCTTGTTTCCCCGATCAACAATGTGGACTACGACGATCGCCGAGTGAAGTTTCTAGATTTCCCTTGTTTGCAAGAAATGTATAAATCAGGAAATCGTGAAGCGTTTACTGCTCGCAGAAGCACACGCACCCGCTGTGCCTGCCTGCACAGCCGACGATGTGGCTCAACCGACGCAGGTCACGGCAGCAACAACTTGTCGCCGCTTTTTAAAATCACACAAATCGTGGAAAAAAAGTTCCAGATTGGCGAAAGTGGATGTTAGTGTGATGAAAAATTCTGATAGGTAATGTCATCAGCTGTGGTTTTCAAAGCAATGCTCAAATATCTGCCACGATTTACGCCGACCGGCCACGGAGGTCGGTCCCGGCAGCGCTGGCCCGTTCACGCACGGTGCAGCGAGCGGCCGAAGGATGGCTATGCTTGCGCACAAGAATCGGCCGAGGCCGTGCAGGTATCTTAATCGTCGATCGCTTCAACGGAAATCACCGCGCTTACAGAGTTCCCAGCTGTTAGGGACTGTCACTCGCAACTCTAACGGCAATGAAATATCTGCTGCGACGCCAAGCCTAAAGCTCCCAACATCCGATTACGTGCATCCGAAGCCAGCTGCGAGCTGTTGGCGAAGGTCCTCCCGTCGCACACGCGCGTTGTGTTTGGGTTTCTCTAACTTCTTGGGGGCCCCCAATGCTCGGTTCTACTGTTCTAAATCTCCCCATTACCCGCAAACATTAACGACATGTTTCGCCTCATACGCAGCCTCGCTTTCTGTGAGCAGTCGTCAGTTTCGAAATTGATGCTTGAGAAAGGCCGGCTCACTGTAAACAGACAAAAAGCCCGCGTTGCAATTATAAATTATCACGCTGAGCACCTAATGAAAACTAAATATGGCCATGTCCAAACCCGCTCGAAGGCGTTAAAAACTCGCGTTCATACCGTTCATACATTGCGGACAAGTCACAAAAAGTAAACATCAGCCAGGCAGGGTACAGGCTACGGCAGTGATCGTTAATCAAATCCGAGCATGACTATAAAAACATAGTAGGGGGAATAGGCACTGATTAAGCCAAACTGCAGACCATAACAATACTTTTAAGCATGTGAGGCGAAGCAATCTGATCACCGTTCTCGCATAGTCATTCATTTACCAGGCAATACGAGCAGTTCACGCGGTGAGATCATAAGTGAGCGACGCGTTTCCGTCGCTGTTACAAGGTGTTTCCTTGCACACACATGTCCCGTCACAAGCATTTCATAATAAATTTACAGCGTACTTTTCTCGGCATCAGTTGCATCGTCCTTGGCATTAGCTGGCTGCGTATGTAAGAGCTGTGGGTCACGATGGTAGAAACTACCCAAACGCGGCGGTGTCGCCGGGAACAAGCGAGTCGCTGATTGCTTGCCCGAATTATTTGGTTTACAGACAACTTTTTTGGTAATTTGCCTCAAATCCACAAGGAGGGGGCGAGAAGGTGGCCACAACAAAAAAAACACGCTTCCGCATACGCTCGGGAAACATGTTGTAGCAGACGACAACACGATTCGGCGTCCTACAAGTGACGTCACTCGTAGGTGGCGCCACGGTATGTCCTCGAGGCCAATATTCGTACGAAACAAACTCTATGCTGCACGCACCCCCCCCCTCCCCTCCCCACAGCAGGGATTGGCTTGGCTCGGCCACCAACGGCTCCAGGAGTTACCTGCAGTGCACGAGCACGGGCAGGGCCTCGGAGGCCTGGCAGTCTCGCACCAGCCGCACCAGGTCCACGATGGGCCCCACCGAGGTGGGGACCCCGTGGTCGGGCCACGACCAGTAGTGGAACTGGCACAGCGTGCGCTCCTCCGGGCCGCACCGGGCACGCAGCGTGCGCAGCAGGAAGTCCGGGCACACCTGCTTCCACTTCACCTGGGCAGTTGGAGGAGGACACAAGGGGGCGTCACTTTCGGCGCTTGTGGCAAGCCTGCGTTGGCTTTAAAGCGTGCCTCCATTGACAAATTTTTGCTCTGAATGTTTGGCAATGAACATCTGCGGCCATCCACCAGCTCAGCAAATGCCATCCACATGTGTTTTGAAGCACTGGATCCACATACATGGCTGCATCGAGTACTGCCAAAGACACAGCTGTGTCAAGAAAATGTCACTATGACCCACACTGAAGTGGTCTAACAAGAGCGACTCACTAAGTGTGAATTACAGTCTTAAATGGACCTTTTTCCAGTAGAGTAGTCCTCTTGCAGCAGCCGCCCAAACCACACTTGGGGGATTACAGAAGAACACGCCCCCTTTTTTTCCGCCTGCCCTGCGCAGTTGAGGAAGCCGTCCCAGGCACCACGCATGGTTTTGGTGGCAGAGAAATTTTTCGATGGAAGCCGTAGCACCTACCTGTCGGCCGCTTTCAGGGCTCAGAAAACGGAGCAGCACTTAGCTGGCTTGGCGTTCGCAACTGGCTGATCCAACATGGCATCGTTTTGTTTACATTCCCCCCCCCCCCCCAAGAATGCCGGATCGGTCGCTGGGAGCGAGAGTAGTGCATGCGCAGAGCACTACTGGAAGAAGGTCCATTTAAACCAGCACATTTAAGCAGAGCCAAAACAAAGAATGTTAATTATTTCTACAGCTTTTCTCTTGGGGTAGTAACAGCAACATAAGTCAGCAGTATTGACAGAATCATCAATTTTGGAACAAAATGCAAATTCAGTAATATGAGCTCACCAAGCTATGCTGAAACCCTCCCCGTGCAAAGAGAATGAAAGTCCTGATATCAAGCTCCGATATCATGGAGTGTCAAGTTATGCAGATTAAGATTACTGAGAAAAAAAAATGACTCTATGGCATTAGAAGATAGCCAAGCTCTTGTGTCTCCAAATGCAAGACTCCAGCTAATGAGAGGTCAACTCAAATAATACCCCTGTCACCCTGTCGCCTGAGCCGCGCACGACTACACAGAGAAATAAATATAGTGAAGATTAGCAAACTCGCAGAATTGCAAGGCAATAATGTAAATGCATCCATAATGTTTTTACACCCTTTATTACAGTTAAAACAAAACAAAATGACTTATTTTTACAACAAAAAAGTGTATCACTGTTCTCGGTGACATAAGTAGACACTACAAGCCAAGAAAAGTAAAGCAAGAAACCCGTACTTGAGTAGCAGCAGCATGGCAGACCTTTGCAGAGGTGTTGCTTACGTCTTTTTTTTTTATGTCATACAACATTCAGGGAAAAATACTGATTTACTGAATATTGATTCCCCCATAGTTTTTAGACACTGTGCTCTCCAGTTTCTTACAAACTTTCTTGTTTAGTGAGGGCCACTGCTGACGAGGCTACTCAACTGGTTCGTAAGCTAATGCGAATTTGTTCCCTGAATGCATTTGCTCGCCGAATGCCATTCGCGTTGAATGTAGTTCAGTACTCTCGTGCAGTGCAGAAATATTAACATCAACAGTTAATTTCATTCTTTAAATCTAAATGTCATTAGAGCTGCCGTGTGACGGGTGTATAATAAAGAACAGAATAGCCGACATACTTGAGCACTGCCACCGCATCTGCGCTATCTCTAATGTCTACCCCTTCCAGCATACAGAAAGGCCTGAAATAAGACTGCTCAGGTATTCCGTTTTCACAGTACTCACCAGTTCAACGGTGATGTTGCCATACTGCTTCTTGTCTCCCTCATTAGGCCAGTACCGTTCGCACTTGTACTGAAAAGGTGGAAAAAAAATTAAAAAGTTGTGGTTATTTCTTGCAGCCTACAACAGCCACGAAAGACATGCAGATCAGAAGACTGTTCACATCAATACACAACACTAGCAGTTACAGAGGGACTGTGCTGTCAGAAGTAAGCACAAGAAATGTTTAAAAACAATGGCTACCACACAACAATGAAAAGGTGGAAATATGAGCCAGGCCTGGAAAAAAGAAGAAAAAAGAATGCCATAGATTGGCAAACAAGATTTTACATACTATTTATTTTTTCGTAGTTAGCTGGCAATAATCGAATGGAACCTTTGGGTTGTGCGCTTTGCATGCCATTAAAAAATAAAAAAAATTGCAGCAATGCAACAGCGCTTCATAACAATGCGCAAAAGAAGCAGGCAGCACATGCGCTCAGTTGCTCTCTCATCCATGGGTATGAAGCACTCGCTTATTTATTCCTGCCTTGGAAGCTGACCTGCCCAACAAGCAGGTTCTATTGATTCACAAATCTTGTCATTGTTAGCCGAACAAGTTCATTGCAAAGGAGACATGCTTTCGAAGGCATAATGTGACACTGCATGATTATTCAGCAGGACTGCTTTTTAAAAAAAACCCTTTGAGGGTCACGCCCGTACATGTACGGCATCGGCAAACACTTTCAAAATGGTCAATGACGTACGTGTACACCATTGCTTGTAAAAAGAATGCCTTTTTCGCCAACTTCTCTTGCTTGGCATGTGCTGCCACACTGCGGAAATACGTCAAATTATTTTCTTGCGCCAATGGCTCTTTTTTATTATGTTTTTTATATTTTCCTTCAGCGGCGCCCGGCAATCGCTTGCGCATCTGGTAACGAGGGGGCGCGCTAAGTATCGCCCACCGGGCGCCCGGCACCTCTCGCTTCTTGCACCTGCCATAGACCATGGTCGCCTGTGAAACTGATGAGGCTATTTTCCCGTTTTTTTCTGTATTTTATAGGAGCAGTGTGCCATCTATCGCTCACGCATCTGGCCGCGCGCGCGCAGCGGCTGGTTTTGGTATCGTCCTCCGGGCGCTTCCCACTTTGTGCGCCCACGAAACTGATGTCTATCTGATTTTGATTCACTCAAAAGGTGCCGGCTTGTTACTCTCTAGTTTTTATTTAGAATTTTTGTTGTGTTACTCATGAATAAACCACATATATGTAACAACATAAACGATTTTTTTGTCACTTTACGGTCACCCTAAAAAATTACTATAATTTTTTCTCGAAATGGATTCAGCCGAAGAATTTAAATCAGCAATAAAAAAAATCCGACCCTGGGGGGTCGCATTTGGCCAAAAAATTCGACCCTCAGCCAGCAGCCTCTATCCCAGCAGGGAACATTTAGCACAAGTTGACAAGCATTTCACAAGGTTTATGAATGTTGGAATACAACTACGTTTTCTTTTGCTTGCAGCCATGCAGTGTAGCAGTTAACATTAGTGACCCTGTACTTAGTGCATTTTACAGAGTAATGTCCCATTTATCCGACGATGTGAGAAATCCCTTTTGAACACGACCTTTTGAACCAGAGCTTGTTTCCCGCTTCCCGGAGGCAGCCAGAGTGCGCCCACCTTTCCGGACTCCTTTTCGTTGCAGGCCATGATGATGACCTGGACCTCACACTCCCAGATCATCCTCCAAAAGTCCATGACTGTCGTAGGCAGTGGCCCCTGGGATGCTATGTAAGCCCTGGAGCCACTGGCACCCTGTCACAGTGGGAAAAGCACTGGTGTAAACTGAAATCTACCATGCCCTAGGCTCTCAGTAGAAACCACGAAACTACAGAAGAACAAATGCTGTTTGTGCAAGTCTCTAGTTGCCGTCATACTCACAGCTAGGCAAAGGGTGAACAAGGCATGCGAGAACTGGGAATTCATATATTACCGTTTAACGAGAATAGGACAACCTGTGACACGATTCTCAACTCCTAAGCCTGTCCACAGCAAGTATTTAGTGCGACAAAACCAGCATCCTTCCAGCAGCATGCTGAAAGGCAGGCCATTGACCTTTTTATGCAGCCCAGCTGCAAAGCAACGATGAACCAGTTAGTATGACCTTACGTTGAGGAGAATTTTAAGGGACATTTCAGAATCTACTTGTCTGATGGCTTACAGAAACAGAAAAATAATTAATTAACACTTTGTCAAAACATCAGCAAACAAGTTGCTATCATAATCTTAATTTTTTTTTTTGGCAGACAAAACATAAGTTTGGTTCATTCGAAAGATTGCCGCCTCGTTACAATCACACTGACACCAATTTTAAGATACTTTTCTTTTTTTTCTTTCTTTCTTTATTTATTTATTGGTCTTCACAAAAGTGGGAGGTGACCAGGGTAAAAGCCGTTCTGCGACGGCTTCTGCTCAAATAAGCTACATAATTAGGAAAAAAGGGAATGGCCATGCGACCCACTAGCTCATTTCTCGCAACAGAAAATATGGTGTCATATGCAAAGCCGTGCGGTTGGCTGTTGCTGGCAAAAGTGAATGCAAATTAAGCAGGGCTTCTAAGCTTGCAGAACGAGGTGTTTCACAAAACGAGTGTAACGCAGATTCATTTTACAGCAGTAACAACGCAGATTCATTTTACAGCAGTAACAACGGTGGTGTAAACAGTGGAAGTTACAAAAGTACATGTAAGCATAGAAGTGCGCACTGCTGTTGCTACTAAGCTTGTTGTAGCTGCACAGCAGTGCAGCGCTTTGTCGTTGTCTCGCATGACACAGGCCGTTTGGTGTAAGCGACATTGTCTTACGTGACCCTGTTTGTCGGACATACCCCATGTTTCACGAAATGATTACTAACTACCGTAACAAAAACAAGTCAGGTGCAAGTACAGTCAAAAACAAGGCAAAGGTGGACAGCGGTGTGGAGCAGTATGGTGGCACAATCCAGGAGGACCGATCGTAAGCAAGGCTCTGCAGACCACTGCAGACTGAACAGCGCACTTAATTTCGCTTGAAGAACCTTTCTTGTGACGTCACGGCAGATGTCCCAAAACACGATTTGGTGGGAGAATCAAAATATTAACTTAAATTGATTAATCCCTGAGCAAATAAAGCATCACTTGGGGCTGGACAAGTGCTGGGGGCACTATAAAACACAAAATCTTTCGAATAAAACAAACTTGTATTTTGCTTGCATGGCCATTTAAAGGGCAGAACAGCTTAATGCAATCACACAAGCATTAAAATTCATAATTTTTAAAGCAGCTATCTGATAAGTTTCTTAGCCCATTGTATCTTTTTTTTTTTACCTACTGCTTTCCAGCCCTTCATAGAATCTTGAAGTGCTAATTGAATCAATATATGCATGCGATCAAATGTATAAAAAGAGTGAGCCGTCAACCTTTGTTTAACATGTCATCAGCCCGAAATACGTACCTTAATTAGGTTGGCATTAATGTAGTCAGATCCCGGCACCCCTGGATACTCAGATAAAATAACCCTCGACAAGTCATCTGGAATGGAAGAAACCATACTCAACACTGCTAAACCCCTTACTGCTTGGAAACCTGCTCCACTGATGGCAGGTATAGATGCATTTGCGACCACAGCAAAACAATTAGAAAAAGTTATGTTTTGCAATGCTGACGCATCTTTACTCTAAATTTGTCGTGGTAACAACAAGGTCAAGAATTTCTCGGCAAAGGTAATTCAATAGCACACAAGTTGTGTTCACTTTCTGACCAAATGAAGGTCCAGCAAATCTGATAATCATTTGATTGCAGGATCACACTGATTCAACAGGGAAATAGTAAAAGGCCGCGATGGTGATCCCGTAAAAGAATGCTCTTCAGCTTTTTTCTCTGCTTATGACGACATTGGACATCAAATACTCTGACTGGGGTGCCACTAACAGCTTCAGTGTAGCATAAAAGTTAGCAGCCCAGAAGTGTCATTTATTTAGACAAAAACGGCCCGTTCAGTTTAGCATAAGTCATAAAAATAAAATGCTCTATTGACTAAAATGCTGCCTGTGAGAGGCTCGAGAACGCATCTACACTATGACTATAGTGATATTGAGGGGAAAAAACCCTGACTCAGGAAGGCACACGAAAAACTGCAATGACAGCTTCGCTTGCTACGATGATAAGCTCTCGCACCTTCGCTGGACAGTACACCACTGCTGTCTTCATGACTAGTATAACGTTTACAGTAAAGTTTTTTCATGTGAAGTGCTACAGGCAGTGATTTGGCATGTCTTTATATAATAAGCTCTCGCACAGCTGAAGTTGTACCCAAATGTCACCTACTATCTGTCTTCAGCTGCCATTGGTGACGTAACGTAAACGCAGCAGGAAAGCCTTATAGAAAGCAGATTCAGGCGAGAAATGAAAGAAACACGCTTACATGGCAAAATGTCTTTGTATCTGTTTTTCTTTCGATTGACTTCTTTCTGACCTTCAGTGCAAGCGTATTCGGGATCAAGCTTCAGACGTTCCGTCAGTTCCTTCAAACTCTGAAAAACGAGCAGAAATGTCGGGGTTTGGTTAGATTTGTTCAGTCACTGCCGTGAAGAACTTTCCATTCACCTCAGAAAGGAACTGTACGAATCAAAAGAGGCGGGCACAACACAACGATCAAGAGGTTTTCTCAAGTTGACGACGTGGCAGATAAAACACGCTATTTGTATCCCCCCCAGCAGGGCACGGTCGAGAGAAATAAAAGTAGACCTGAAGCATCTAAAGTCGTGTGAAGGCATACAATCGCGCACCGTATGTCGAATAAAGCGGAATTAGGACACGGCGCTATTTCGGTATCAAGCAGCCGACGTCCTGGTTTGAAGACCGCCCCAAGTGCGCTTAGTACGCTTTCGATGACCGGGATACACTACTGAACTGGCGGACGACGCCAAAAGCGGCCAGAAAACGGGAAAACACGAAACACATACCTGAAACTCTGCTTCGAAAAGGTCATCCCCAAGTTTCTTGCGGGCTTCCAAAGTTTCGAAGTGGTTCAAAAAGTTCTTCAGCACAACTTTTAGAGGCATGACACTGGTTGGCTGGCATGAAAACATGAGCCCGAATCGAGAGGAGACCAAAGAACGCCGACGAAGTGGCGATGAATGACGAAAATGCTACGCGTAAATACAGCTCGCAGACAAAGCCATGCGAGCCTACACGGCAGTGTAGAAGTCGGAAGACGCTTACGCGAGGCAAAAAATAGGTCAGCGGGCCTTACTCATGTCTCAATGAATACACACCAAGCGAAATGCACAATGTCCTTGAACGCATTATGAAGGAATAAGAATTCTTAGCCGCGCACAACTAGCGAAAGCACGCAAACTTTTTTACATTTTTTAGCAGAAGCCGCGTGACAATGGCGATGGCGCTTCACAAAACCCAGCACATCCGGTTCTTTCATTCCGTGGTTGGCTGACGTAGCTACGCCTGGCTATGTGCCGGGCCGTGAAAAGCGTATCTTTTGCTTTTAATTTTATTAAAAACCCGAATTTACAGTTTATAGTATATGAAGGGCTTAATATAATAAATATTTACATCCTTTTTTACCAAAGCGTAATTACGGTCTTTTATCAGACGCGCAAGAACGCGCAATCGGTGGTTGCTAGTCAGGTAACCATGACGCGCAGAAGTTTTTATTTGTAACCGTTACGTTTTCGTTGTAGTTTTGTTTACTCGAGTGCGTTATTGAGCCTGATGCTCGTACTCGCTGGAGCTCAGTCCCACCTTTGGTGAAGTGTTTTATCTGGCCTCGGAATCACCGAAGCTCAAGTGCCTGATGTGCTCAGTCTTGTGATTCACCCGTCCGGCGAGGCAACAGGCGGCGACGGCAGCGATCGCAGTGCGTCGGAGTATGTGAACGACCCTCTCCTTTTCCGCGCATACGCGCGTAGGTCGAGTGACGATGAAAAATGCATTGCTGGCCGTGCTAGCAGTTTTCGGCGCGGTGGGGGTGCTCCTCATCACCATCTACCTCCTGAGGAAGGCGAGGATCTTGAACGGAGAAGGTGCCAAAAGCTTCCGCTACATCAAGCTGAGCCAGAACGGTGAGCGGGTGACTGAAAGCCAGTGCCTCGTCGACGTCTCCACCGACGACGAGGAGGACGACGACGAAGACGACGAGAGCTCTCCGGCCACCATCGACGTGGAGTCCCGCACTGCGGGCGTAGTGCGGGTGAACGGTCAGGCTGGCTACAGGCGGTCAGCCGTGGCCGAAAACGAAACCGACGAAGAACTTCTGCAATGAACACAACTGTCCGACAATCGCGAGGCGCGCGTCGGCGCCGAGCACTTCACCGAACCAAAGAGTGCGCACAATCTGTCCGATCCCCGTGTTTGCTGCAGTTACTGAGTACTGTAATTAGTGCCGAGTAACTTATTTTTTCGCCTGTGCGTTTATTTATACGTTCTAGACACACCGAGCTCATTGGTACTAACGACGAGCTCTCCGAGCCGTCGTGCACTTGAGGTTGTTACTGTTTAGTAGTTTTCTGCTGTATTTATATTGCTATGGTATGGGTTCTTATAGTGTGATTTTATTCTTGTTTTCTTTCCACTTAGTCGCATGTTAATAGAGGCATATGGGTTTGAAGTATACGTGCAATCATGTCGTACTCTAGGAATTCTACCGGCGTAAGAAGAATTGTGAACGCATGAGCGCATGCCTCATATCGTGCATAAGGTTAATTATTGTCTAGGAGCTGCCTTCATAACGGGCAGGAGTGCTATTGTATCACAGTAACCAAAAGTCCAACACTGCCCTCGGGAGTTTTAAACAAACTGGTGTCTGGCACATGTTCTCCTGCATGCTTTTCTGAACCGTCTTGCATTAAAGTAGGTGCATATCAATCCGCAAAGCCTTTTCATGCAATGGCACAAGCCTATTGCAATGGCGACATCAAGTAGTGTATGGCACACTTGTCTGGGAGAGTCCAATATGACTAAAAGGCATGCACTTGAAGACCTTTCCTTGAAAAGCGACAGTTGCTACGAACCAGTGTTTCCAACACTCCACGCTTCATGAAGGTTTAATCCACCTTTCAGTTTGTCTAGTCACGAGCATGCTATAGGCAATTTCCACGACTCCATTTCCTTAGCCGGCCTCCTAGAGGTAAATGGCAGGCTCATGTGTTCACATTATTTTTCACGCCGGTAGCATGCATTCCACTGTCTTGCTGTTGTGTCTGTGACTATGCCTGTGAGAGTAAAATCATCCCAAGATTTATTTACCTTCAATTTACTCTTTGATGGCATCTTTCGACGACATCTCCGATGACCTCTCGACAGATGCTGCAACATTCGACACCACGCATGTGCTTATACTAAATTCACCACACAAAACACAACGTACTGTGCATACCGAGTTTTATTACAACTCCTTATATTGCCACTGCATATTGCAACAAACAAACAATACTAGACATGGTGGGCTCGTCTCCGAAACATGTAGCCAGTGTTTATGGCGAAATGGGTGAACAAAAACGGTAACATCGTCAACAAGCGGAAAAATTTGGCAAAATGGTGGGTTTCTGAAAATAACAAATGCGACTCGCTGACGAGAGCGACGCGAAGTATGGCCACGGTGTCTCAAACCGAAACAAAACTAGCCGCTTGGCTTGTAACTGCAGGTTAAAACAATGCGGACGAACTCAACAGTTCCGACAACGTATATGGCACTATCGAGAACTAAAAAAAATGTTTTGAACTGTTTTCTTTTTAAGACAGTGGGTATATATTGCAGTGGCACTATATCCATCACTTTCCTCGAGGGGTGGGGGAGTAGGGAAATTAATGTAGTCTTAAATACACATACTTACAATTCTCTATCTACAATACCAAATATGTATATTATATATCGACACCGAAGAGACGATCGCCCTTTGGAACTTTGGGGGATAAGTCAGACCCTGACATATGATGATTGGCACTGGGCATTGCAGCATGTGAAAAAAATATATACGATGGCGAACTTGGGGAATGTTTTCCTCAGTTTTTTTTTCTTTAAAGACAACTGACCTCGATGCCTTCCTGAGTGAAACTGTACAAAATATGGCTTGCACATTGGTCTGCTACGAACGCAAGACACCCTTTCCCAGAGGAAACTAATCGACGGAATTCAAAATATCGAAGAACTGTAAAACAGTACAACCTCGACGAATTTTGGACACCAGAACTTTCTTCCAACAGCAGTAAGTTAGGATTTGGTGGCAAATGTTTGAGCAATGCTTTTTCTTTTTCACTGCGAACGACCAGCAAGATCCAATCGAGCACATATCAGGCGTACCGGCATAAGGGTCACTTCTTTCTCTCTGCTCGCCAGGTCAACCGCATCGACTTTCAGCTGGAAAATATGTTTTACCCTTCTCGTCTGAAAGCATCCTCTCTGCGAGCGCGGACATAAATAAAACTATGCTCTCTGGACAATGACTAACACTAAACTGACTCGCTGCTGCGAGAGCTATACAGCTATGTACAATCGACCTATATACATTTGACTGAAATGATTATGAGATGTTGAAGTTTGAGCTAATGCAGCTTTGAGGGCTGGTGTCCTTGCAAGGGCCGAATTTGGAGCACGCTCCACCTTCCGGTTTTGTCCATTTTCGTGAAAGCGATCTCGGCATCGCACTGACAGTAGCTGCACATGCAAGGTTTGAAGCTGACGAGGCGTGCGCCGTGACTGTGCATGTTTAAAGAACAAATCCAAAAAACTAAGTTCCGAACCCTGCCTCAGTAATGCCCCAACAGGTGACCGAACTTGTTGAATAGAGCTGTGGAGGGCTGATGAAAAAAAATAAATGATTAAGAGCAGCAAAGCAGCCGCAGAATATTTAGCAGGCTTTCCATACAGGTACCATGTGTAGTAGTAGTATCTTTTGTTGGTCACAATTCACAACCTACTGAGAATGCTTATTCTGTTTCTGTGAAGTTGTTTTTTACACCGAAAAGCCAAGCAAGCTTAGCCTGT
Organism: Haemaphysalis longicornis; assembly: GCF_048455015.1. Lineage (NCBI taxonomy): Eukaryota > Metazoa > Arthropoda > Arachnida > Ixodida > Ixodidae > Haemaphysalis > Haemaphysalis longicornis. Next base: position 50,688,851 of record NW_027526460.1, read on the forward strand.
GGTCAATCATAAGAGCACCGAATTGAACCAAATTCAAGAATTAGAACATTTTCTACAAATTAACAAAGGCAGCCATTATCAAAGCTTGATCTGTCCTCTCTCTCAATTTAATTAAAGCCCAATGCTCAGGCTGTAACTATACACCCAGACCTACTCATATCAATTAAACTAGGTCCGAACACTGGCACTTGTAAACTACAACCAGACATCTGAGTTTTTCACAATACAGAGATCCACTGGATTGATGTGGATAGGCCACAAATGGCCGCTAAGCATCAATGATCTTTTTTTTTTTCTTTTGGCACCTTCTGCTTCATTCACTTTATTATATACACAAGGCTGGCAAAGAAAGGGGGACCTGCTGCAAGCCTGACAGCATTGAAGTTGGTCAGTCCAACAGCTCCCCACACCTGCAATCGCACCACTTTTCGGGCTTTCTCTTCAATGTACAACAACCCGGCAAAATTTACAACGCGGCCACAGACGGCTACACGAGGCATGACACATGTTAAAGACTCGACGACGCTTGCGGCATGACTATGTTACAACACTGCAGCAGCCCCTAGGAACAAACGGGTTTTTCAAGTTCCACAGATATGTATTACAACCACACAGATACAACGATTTATACACAATGACTCTCAATTTCTTCTTAAATTAGGGTGGTGGTGGTGTTGCTGCCAGTGCTCTCCTATGTACATTATGTAGCTAAAACTCCCTGACACGTCCCGCGCTTCCGCACTGTATGTACATGGACACAGATAATGTACACGCACGGACACGCACATACACACACAAGCACAACAGGTAACTTTTCTTTTGTATACAACATGGCACAAGCTAGCGGACTAGCCCGCTTCACTCGGAAACGGCAGACACGCCGCGGTCGCGATTACTATCACTCGGGATGGCTTCTTTTAAACATTACATCTTTGGCTCGACAAACAAAACTCACTGGCCCTGCATCGGGAAGGGGGGAATTCAGTGTAAGAACAACTAAACCCGCATAAAACTGCCACGAGGAAATCAAATAGCAAACAAACGTATGAAAGGAGCATCTATAAAAGCACTCTTCAACAGAGTGAGATGGCACAAAACAGAATTGCAGATGAGCAACAAGGACAGGTCAGACCCGACAATTTCATAAAAGCAAGGCATTCCTGGGCCTTAATAAGTTAAAAAAATAAAAGGATACAACTAAAAACAAGTAACGTGAATTCAAATTGCTTCCCCCCTTCCTGTGATGGAGGACCGCTTCCCAGCAGAGCACGAAAAGCGGATGCCTCTCAGTTTTCTTTGTACGGGGCAACTAAGTAGTCCAGTGTGAGAGAGCCAGGTAGTTTCTTTCAGCCTGTGTGCGGACAGACCAGAGACTCGGTAAGCTGCGCAAATTCGCGCTCCCATCAAGCTGCTGCAAGCTGCAGGACAAACTTAGCTGCCACCAGTCTCGCTGAGGGAGGTACTTTGTATGTTGCACTCATAGAGGAGTGCACCGCTTTTCGTGCTGCACTTGGGTGACCGCTAGACGACCGACGCCGTCACCGCCGACGCTTCTCGATGGGCGGGCGATGGCGACGACGGCTGCAGTGACCGTTTATGGCCAACTATTAGAGCTTGCTTGCTACGCCGCCTTCCCGGCGAGAGGTGGACGTCTGTGACGTCCGGTTGCTGTTCCGCCGCGACTGCCGCGGACGGCGCCAGGTCCTGCTGGCTGACTGATGCCGGCGTCAGGCAGCACGACTGTTGAGACCCAGCCCCACTCAGTGTCGCCGTGCTGCCAGTGTTGAGCACAACCTCTGCATGGGGCGAAACGGACACCAAGAAGCAAAAGCATTAGAACTGCATCAATGTCGTTGCAACTAGTAGCGATTGCATCAACTTGGGATTTCGAGTGCCTTCGAACTGAATGTTATTTAACTCCACTACACCTTTCATGCTGCCACACGATTTCCTTCGCATCCAGTTGAAATGTCACTCTGGTAGTGCTGATGTACTGATTCGAGACTTCCGAATGCATTAACACTGTCCTGCTCAAGCCTATTCAAATCGATGGTACACTATCGACTCTCCCCGAGTGTGCTCTGAGAGCTGGTGGTATCTGAGTAGTCTATAGAGACACTTACATCCTCTTATGTTTGTACTTCCACGCGCAACGATTTTTTAAAGCACCGCCGGTACAGTGTCCTATAAGTGAGACGTGTGTCATTCGGGGCTGATTATGGGGGTCCCTTTTGCGATGAAAATTTATGCTGAGGAAGTCCTGTTAGCAGCGCCCCTGGCGGCCTCTGCTTATCAGTTGGTCTCAGAAGTCTTGTTTGTTCAATTATTATCCTTATCTCCCCAAATAGTCTTATTTTCTTATTTCATGATATAAAGTTTTATAAAACCTGCCGAATAACTGTTTTGTTTGATTTAAACACTTACAGGTGGCGCTGGCTGCAACAGGGGTTCTCTGGGAAACGCCTGCGCTCCATAAAATTTTTTTCATCGCAGAAGGGACCTGCGCTCTCCATTGGCTTTTCTTCTGCACGACACACCTCGACCTTCTAGTACACTGTACCACCATACAACAGCTGACTGCTTGGAAGACATTTTTGCAGGCATCTTATATGAAAACATGGAGGCCCCGCAGCCCTATATTAAACACCTCTGCAAGACTCCTACGGAGCACTATACACTACACCCCTCTAAAGTTAGCTTCACTACTATATTTAAATGCATTGGTGGGAGACCTTTTCGAAGGGGAACACAGAAGCAGTCTTTTACAAAAATATGAAGGCTACAGGGCATTCACGGAGAAAGCGTGACACATTGTCAAGTGTTACAAGCAGGTTTCCGTGTTTGCTTACACATTAAAGAAGTAACGCAACGGGGCCGAGGGCACACACCTTTTGGCTGCAGCCGGCAGCGCAGAGATGCCGAGCTCCAGCTCCGGACGCTCCGGGGAAACGTGGAGAAGCCCGAGTCCCGCTCATCGCTGCTCCCACCGCCGCCGCGGGCGCCACTGGCAGCGCTGCTTTCGCTGCTCGCGCTGGACTCCCTCCGGACCCGATGGTGGTGCCGGGGGACCAACGGAGCGGGCATCAGGGTCACCCTGGGGGGACCCAGCTGACCCTCAGAGAGGGACCGGGCAGCCTGTCCGGCGCTCGCCGTTCGAGAGTGGACGGGGGAGCCGTTGAACAGGCAGGGCCCGCGCTTGAGCGCCGTGGGGTGCCTTGCCAAGTGCCGCGGCGTCGTCTGCTCCGAGAGGGTGCCCGTCACGGGGCGCGGCTGGAAGCTTGTCAGGGCTGCTCGCACGTGCGGTGGGCTTGGCTGACTGCTGCCGCCACTCGCAGAGCTCAGGCTGCCTTCTCGCCGGTCTGCGCCAGAGTTGATCCGAGAAGAAAGGGAAGGGGGTGTGAAAATCGGTAATGGGGCGAAACGCTTGCTTCCAAACAAACTAGCTGCAGCAAGGAAAGCAGACCAGTACTGGATGTGGCAAGCATAGCTATTATGGTCAAGTGCTAATCACTTGGTGCTCGTGACACAAAACCCACATTAGTACATTACTTAGCGTTTAATTGATCTATTGCGTGTTTTTTCTTCTGCACATCAAAGAAGAACGCAGTATTATTGCCATAGATTAGCCATCTACAAAGTGTTGCTCGACTGCCGATTCCCTTCAAAAACACAAGAACTCATTGCAGATACTGTTGGAAGCTATTGTTACGCCCTTTTTGCCGTCCTTGAGGTAAGTACATTTGCAATGTCTAATGCTTTTTAAAGCTGGCTCCCTGGTATGCTGTGGTAGCCACTTCACTCCGACTAACCTCTTCAGTTTTCTTCACTAATTGCGACTTCAATATCCTTTCCCTTTTATGTGCTTCTAATAAACAAACGCACCCTTCTAGAAACAACAGTATGTTCTCAAAGCATGGGAACCGCTAAAAAAGAGCACAGCTCGACACGGGCAAAGTGTACGTCGGACAGACTGGCAGGTGCGTGAACGTGAGGTTGTGCGAACGCGAACTTTCAATTAAGAATCACGCAAGTGGACATCTCCCTAATCATTGCTCGGCGTGCATGTGTAAGCCACTCTGTGAGCCACTCTTCAAGCAAGTTAAGATATTATGTAGGTGCAAGAATAGCCGAGCAAGAGAGATTCACGAGGCTTATCATATAAGAAAAAAGGGACATGACTGTGTCAGCGAAACGTAGATTGTGCTCTACAACAGTGAGATGTTGTTTATCGAAGAGCGTGTGTGAAAATGCTCACCACATGTTGTTGATATGTTATGTTTTGCGTTTGTTTTTGGGTTTCGCGCGTGCGCAATGATAGGCCCGTATGCGTATTTATGTGTGTTTCTGCGTCGAATAAACTTTATTTGCAAGTCTGCGCCTGTCTTTGTGTACCTCTCTCTGTGTAGCGTCTTCCTTAGCGCAGCTTACCTCTTCCGACAGGGGCAGCCAATACAGAAGGTATCAAATATACGTGCACGCACACACATGCCTCCCAGGCCAAAGAGAGTGCTCAGATGGCTGAAGCCTTGGGCTACCCACCTCGCATGAAGAAGGGCACCCTGCTTGCCCCCAAGATGAACGTCTGACTACTGGTGTCCACCTGCGAGCCCAGGTCGTCACAGCTCTGGTGTCCACTCTCCTTGCTCGAGTGGTCTGCAAGCACGGGGAAGACAGAGAAGTGCTCGGTGAATTAATAATACAACGAGAAGAACATCACACTCTTCCATGTAAACACGTCAAAATTAGCTCTAAGGAGACTTGGAACGCACTGCCCCTGACTTCATTCTCGATGACTATGTAAATAAGAGTGGCAATTTTGTGCTGACCAACACGCATTCTTTCCTAGAAAAGTCTTCAGCTGTTTTGCGGATCTGCTGAAGAGTGACATACCGCAGGGTACACGTTTCAATTAAAGTACAAAATTTTATGTTTCAAGCATATTGTCACGTAGCCAAAGACGACGCAGCTGTCTCCGACGGTTCGAGAAACAATCACGGCGAAAGATAAACGCTCGCCGAGCAGACGCCGCGGCATTCGATTCGCCAACACTCGCCTGCGCACGTCACTTTGTTGACTGTTGCTTCACCGCCTGTGCATTCTTTGAGTTGTTAGAAGAGCACAAGTTCTCTCCAATAAACTTGCTTTTCCTTCAAGACTGCCACGTTATCTTTGAGTTGTTAGAAGAGCACAAGTTCTCTCCAATAAACTTGCTTTTCCTTCAAGACTGCCACGTTATCTTTGGTTATGTGACATCTGGTGCTGGGTAGGCGCACCCTAAACCCTCTTCAAGTCATCAACCAAGCCCAATGCACGGTTTGCGGCAACATTCTCACGTCATTTCTTGCAGCTGCCAGCTGCATATGTTATGTTTAGTCAACCCCGACTGCTTACAATGAAGACGCTACTAACGTCGACATAGCATGTGGGCCCTACACTTCAAGCAAGCTTGCGGTGTGCCTTGATAAGGCATGCACATTCCCATAAAAAGAAGGAGATGGGAGAGAGGTCCGTACACCTAGCTGACACGTGTTCGTTGAAAGGACACTGAAAAGAATACAAGGCGGTCTCTAAGCAGTCCCTTGTCGCTATAGCGTGCACAAGCTTTACCGTATCCTCACAAAAGTGGGGAAGAAGTGGCTCACCAGAGCTGTTGTCCGCACAGACATGCGTCCCCGCGTCGACCTCGGCTGCGAGGAAGGGCTCCTGCTCGTCACGCCTCCTGGCGGCAGGCTCCGTGGCGGGGGGAGCCTCGGGAAGCGCGCTGCAGTGCGGTCGCTGCTGCCGCTTGCGCGTCTTGTAGATGATAAACACCCAGACCAGGGAGGTGCCCACGATGCACACCACGACCACAATCACCACGATGCCCGTGGTCATGCCTTCCGTGTCGGCACCACCCAGGGGACCACCCAGCGAGGTCTTGGCTGCAGGGAAGAGGGGAGCGGAGGGTGTGAGGACAAGAACTCTGCTGACGAGCTCACACGAACAAACCTTATCGCCTTGGGTCAAGATGGTGATGATGAAAAAAAAAGGAGGAGGAGGAGGAGGAGAGAAAGGGTAATTCTCACTCTCATGCTCACCTGGCAGCACCTGGAGGAGCGAGAGCCCCCGCTCGATGCCCAGGGTGTTGGTCATCTCGCACGCGTACTGGCCGGAGTCCGAGGGCCGGCTGTCGGTGATGACGAGCAGCTGGGCGTCGGCGACCAGGAAGTGCCGCTCGGTGGCCACCAGGGGCGCGCCGTCCTTGAGCCACGAGAGATGCGGCCGGGGGCTGCCTGAGGACAGGCACTCCAGCACCGCCGTGTCCCCGGCCGCCACCTGCCGGCTGCGCATGGGCCGCACAAACGCCGGGGCCTCTGCTCGTGCGAGAGAGGAAGAGGAGAGGGGGGTTAGGCATTGCGGATGTTTTTTCACTCCTGCCACTGCTGCGCAGTGACAACATCTCAGAAAGCGCAATCTCAGAGGGCCGAAGTCACTTCGCGGTCACAAATTCCACACCCACAAGTCCCCATTGTTAAGAAAGCTCAAGACGTTTGGCAACTCGTCCTTTTCTTACAAGCACCACTGCTGTCCCACAAGTGCGGCAAAAATAGATGACACAGCAGTTTGCTGCTCTTTTCTGCTTAGATCTTTTTATTCACAAGTTTCTAAGCTTATTTCGCAGTTCTTAAAGTAAAAACAGTACAGGAGTGCTTGTCTAGTGACTAGCAATTTCTCTGAAACGAACTATCGCCAAAAAAACAAATATTTAAAATTACAGTCGGTCCACATCTAGGCGATTTCCTGGCCAATGCCCCCCCCCCCCCCCCCCAAAAGTACTCTGAACTTGGCTTGTCCATGGGCCCAGCTAGAGCGAAATACAAAAGAGTGCTGGTGCATGCACGACAGTCTCTACCCCACCACGTGCAAAGGAAGCAACCAGCCGCTCACCAAGCACGGTCAGTGTGGCATTGGCCCGCACCACGCCAGCGCGGCTGTGGGCCGTGCACGTGTAGACGCCCGAATCGGCCGCCTTGAGGCTGACGACAAAGAAGACGTCGTCGGTGGGCATGACGTGCATGCGGCGTTCCCTGGCGGCCGGGAAGTCATCTCCGCCATCCTTCTGCCACGACACCGTGGGCGTGGGCTGGCCCGTGGCTCCGCACTCGAGGCGCGCGGTGCCACCCGCACGCACCGTCAGGTTCGATGGTGTCTTCACAAAGGTAGGCAGCACTGCAGGCAGACAGAGCAAGTTAACAACTGCTGTCACAACTCGCAGTTGTCACGTTTCGATAAAAAGCTTGAGCTGTTTTTAATCACATAGTGCAGGGATGGCCCAGTTTATTTGTCTCAGCTCCTAGTTCAAAAGCCTGTATAGGTTATAAAAACAAAGGAACGTCCAGACCTTCCGCATCACCATCTGGCATAAAGGAGACACAGGAGCACCACCAAATGGCAGAAGTTGGGTGCCGAAGAGCAGGCATTAAAATATGCCCTCTCGTGCACTTTTGTTACAACAACATTATACACTGTTAATCCCTTTTGAGCACATTGCCATATCCAGGCACGACACGGCAGTTCGATCTAGTTTGGGATTACGTCAGATTGACTGTCAAATTCAATTACTTATTGACCAGGCAGAGACTGGAGTGATAAATGATCCTGTGTCCAGCACCAAAACTCTGTGGCCAAATTAATGCGTTAAAAGAAATCCAGCAAGAACTATGAAAGAGAGCAAACAAAGAAGAAAATGTTAAGGCGCTTACCGTACACACTGATGTTGGACTGGTTGGAGTAGACAGAGCCAAACTGGTTCCGGATCACGCACTGGTATCGCCCCTCGTCCTTGTTCTGGATGTTCCTCAGGTGCAGGTAGCTCGTGAAGACGACCACGTCGTTGGGCTCCACTTGCTCCGTCACCTCTGTCTCCACGTCGGACAAGAACTGTTCCACAGACACAAGAAAACAATTCCCGTGGATCAGCTATCACAGCCCACTATCTGGTTCCCTTGTTCGCAGGCTGCTTTTGTATAACAATGCCCTGATAACATAGACAAAACGAGGCACAAAACCAACAATTTCGCACTCTGATACACATATTTGTCTTTTTTTGCACTTTTTTATTTTCACTATCACCTCTTTTCTTTTACAACCTTTAGGTCAGCACAAAAGAGCTTTACAGTGTTTGCAACGAGACTACATTATGTTCTGCATGACGAGTTCTTTTTACTGAAAATGTATTTACCGAACCATGGTCCATTTGTGAAGCACAGTAAGCTCTAGGTGAAATCCACGAGCCATGCAGCCAATCGTCACTACATAACCAGTAAAAAAGTAACAGCGTCTACAGCTTCGCTACACATAAACACAGAGGTTACTCAGCCAGTTTGAATTCCCAGTAAGTGATTTATTGCAGCCACAATGTGTCTTACTAGGGTTGTACCAACAGATAAAATGAGCAAACTGCTTTCCCCCACCCACTCACCTTCTGCTCTTTCCTCCATTGAAACTCCAGCCTCGAAGCACTAGCCGTGGCTGCCTTGCAGACAAGCGTGATGTTCTGACCCTTCAGGGCAACCTGGTTCTCGGGGCTCTGCATCAGGATCTGCGGCTTGGGGAAGTCCTCTGTTCAAAGGAAAGAAAGGAGGAATAAACCAAGAAGCAGGACATCAGGGACTGAGCAAACAACTGCAATACAGGGATGTTTAAACATCATAGTATAGACCAAAAGCAGGCGTAACATTTTAACAGATTTAGAAGAAGCTAATGATATTGGCAATATTTAAGTTAAAAATGCTCATTGCGAATCCGTGTTTCCACATTAAAAAGAATGTCTGAAGGACGTTGGAACAAGTGACATGCCACGTGCCTCTATCATTCCAGGTTTCGACCGCTGTAGTGGACTTATCAGAGCACACCCTCCACGAGGCCAGCCTAAAACAAGCATGGTGGACTAGCTTGCTTGCTCAATTACAACGCCACTAGAATTGCCTGTGTATATGTATGAGCCTGTCCACAAGAGCAGAGAGATAAAGCACGTACACAACCTGTTACTGTCAGAGCAAATTTATGAGACAAGCCCGTCTTCCCCGTGCTTTCCAATTTGGCCTTTTGCACAGGATGACCATTACAAACACCGACAAGACGACAATGAGTACGCACTGCACGTGAAGTTTTCAGCAGCGATGTCAAGCACTGGAGTGCCCTCGAGGGCTGGCGGGTGTCCGCAGCGAACTTGGACGGTCGACTTGAAGCCCTTGCGGGTGATCCACGCGGGCAGCCAGAGGAGGTTGCAGTCGCACAGAAGGCTGCTGCTGTCCAACAGGCTGCACAAAGGGGAAAAAAAAACAAAGGCACTTGAGCCTTCGCCTGCACATCCTTTAGAAAAGACTTGCGCCACCGCACGAACAATTAACGAGACCCAGGAAGCATTGCAAAAGAGTGACTGGGGCATTCGAGCGAGTTTCAAATGAGTTAATCCCACATGCAAGTCTCGCACATAAGTGCACCTGTGTGAGGTATCTGTGGCAGTTCTCCTGTGGAAACAAGAAGTGCGGGAGCAAGGGTGCGGCACTCACAGAGTGGTCAGCCTTCTGCGCAGCGGTGCGAAGGTGCCCTGGCTGATGGTGGCGATGGGGTTGCGTGAAAGGTCCAGTGAGCGCAGGCGGCCCAGGCCCGCAAACGCTCGTGACGTCAGCGACTTGATGAAGTTGTCCGACAGGGTCAGCAGTGTCAGGCTGCTCAGGCCCAGAAAGGGCCCGTTGGTGTCCTCCATCGTCCACGACAGGGCGTTGTGGTCCAGGTACCTGCGACCGAGAAGACCGGGGCACGTTCAAAACCGCACTGAACTCTTTCCAAATTTATGCAGGTTTTTACACCGGTTTTACGTTGGTGTCAAAAATTGTGGTCTTGGGTGCCAAACTTGATATTTGGGCTGTGGATCAATACGGACCGAATCCTGAACAGGGGCTGAAATTCCAATACACCGGCAGTTTTGCTTTTTGCCTCTGTCATAAGTAGCACAGAAATCAATAGGAGACAGCAGCCGTGAGTCAGGCTACTGTCCGGAGTGGAACTACTATACACAAGACAAAGAGAGTTCTTAACCTATAAAGAAAGGCAGTGGCTCGCAGACTTTGATGGGAGATAACGTGAACAGTCATTAGCAGGAGATCAATGAACAGCCTATAGCAAATTCAGGAACCAAGCTGCAAGCAGGCTAATGGTGCATCACGGCAGTGATTTTCAAAGTCCACAGCTACAGTTAGTTGAAATGCCCCTTTATAACGGCATTTCAATGACTCCTTAATGACTCCTTTGAAACAAGTGCGGACCATTTTGACTCTTGGTCACTTACATCTCCTTGAGCTGATTGAGCTGCTTGAAGGCCCCCTCCTCGATGTGCGAGACAGAGTTGTGGCCGAGATATAGGTAGCGCAGGGACTCCGCCTTTGCAAAGGTCGTCTTAGTGATGGCCTGAAGGTTGTTGAACGTCAGCTCCCTGAAAAACGCAGGCGAGATCACGGCGTCACGCTTAGTAGCTCAAAGCAGGTCAAATACACATAAACTAGGAAACAAGCCCTGTGATGTTGGCATGCTGGTGTCTTATTTTGTGGCTGCATCATATGTCAATGGGCACATGAAGTAAAAAAAAAAGTATGCCAATTGTTGCTACAGAAGTTTGAGCAACCCCTTATCTTGGAACATCCTAAAAGCTTTTGTTACAGCGAGATTTGCAATTTCCCTGTTATATTTTTTTGTCAGGTTGAATTTCACATATTGACATTACGCTGTTTCTCTCCCCTCCCCCCCCCCCCCCCCTCTTGGGTTTTTCGTTTTTTTCTGGAAACACTATTTTTAGAAAAGCTGACACAAAATGATTCTGTACTGTAAACATGAGTCCAAAATGCTACCGCTACATGTACTACCTCCATTAATGAGCAAAAAAATAAAGCAATGTTCACTCACAAGTGGGTCAGTTTCTTGCAGTACTCCCAGCCTCCCATGCCAGCTTCTGTGATGGCATTGTGGGTTAAGTTCCTGCAAAAGAAGAACCCAGCACAATCAAGCACAAGAACATTTGAGCTGGAAACTTAGCTACCAAACGAAAATGCACTTGTGACACTCACAGCCACTTTAAGGAAGACAAGCCGTACAACCACCCACTGGTTACAGCAGTGATGTTGTTGAAGTCGAGATTGCTGCAAATAAAAAAAAAAACATACCATGAGACAAGCATCACAAAAGAAGCTTTAAGCAAAGCAGCCACTCATAACTCCTATCAAACACCAATTTTCATTAAACGATATGTGGCACGAGAATGCCACAGATTCTTTTTTTCTTTTTCCACACTACCAAAGCAAGCTACACAACCCAGATGGAAAGAATCAATTTTGCCGATCATGCCCAAAAGCAACTTGAGGGCATTGCTAAAACTACCGAAAGTCCCCCTCCCCTTCTCCACAAATGCAAATTAGAAAATGAGAAAGGCGAGTTTCTACAAACAGAAACAGCATAAAAGGACTCATGGCATGCTGCTCCGGTTAATGTCACAAAAGGAAGTAAGCACAAGAGGGCAGGTGCTACTCACAACCAGACTTATCATAAAAAGCAGGCAATTCACCCATCTTATCGACAGGTTGTTTCTTGCCATTAAAAAACCCCATATATCACTAGCACATGCACCACTCTTTACGATAATTCAGTGCAGACAAAACCTTCCAACACAACCTTAACATAGATAGATCCCTGTTCAACTGCACTACAGAGGACTGACTGGTGCAAATCAAGCCAAGCCAAGAACAAAGGCGGAGATCACTCACAGCGTGTGGATTTTTCCGAGGTAGTAGAAGGCGCCGTCGGAAAGGTGCCCAATGAGGTTCTTGCGCAGGCTCAGAGATTCCAATGACTCGAGGCCCTTGAAGCTGAGGCCCTCGATTGCACGGATCCGGTTCTTGTCCAGCTCCCTGCAGAAAGAGAAGGAGAACGATGACGTCTCTGTCACTCACTCACCTGCACATGGGTGAGAGCCTTTCTGAAGAGGAGATGAAGAGTTAACTTCAAGTGCACAATAAGGAGCTTTTAGTCTGGCAGCATTGCAATAAGACATCCTTACGTAGAGGTGATTGCAAGGGGGACATTATAGGCAAGGAGGAGACAGTTATTAGCAATGGTAAATTAGCACAGGCCCAAGTTTGCACAAGCACCCCACTGATGGCTCCTTCATTAACTAACTAAATCATAAAAGCACAAACAGTGGTGCTGCAGCCCAATAGCGTATTTTTCCCTACAATTTAAGATCTATTATATGTACACATGTAGATGTGTGAAGACTACTATATCAAGCAGAAATGTAAGCACCTTCTTTATGAATTCATAGCTCCCGATAAATAATGCAAGAAAAATAAGAATAATGTCCCCTCAGTTTCCTTGCATAAATAGCACCTTCACTTTGCACAAAAGGCGGCACAACTAATAGCTACAATTACTGCTTTTAAGCAAGAACTTCATCATCTGCATAGCCCCACAAGTTTCAGAACATCAATAAAACACCTTCAGTGGATGTATTTTTTTCCCCTGTTCCTATTTGTCATGCTCTCTCGAGTCACAAAAAATACCTGTCAATTTTTATTCTGTTGAAGCTTTGAAGTTCCTAAATTCTAATCCAAGCTCATCAGAACGCATTCGCAAACTGGTGTTCACGGAAATAGCACACAACAGGAGGGGCCAACTCTATCTAGCTCACAAAAACCAGGCAGGAAGGGAACCTACAACTTCTTGAGGTTGTTCAGCTTCAAGAACAGGTTCTTGGGAATGGCGGCAAGACGATTCCTGTTGAGCTGCAGCGTTTTCAGACTGGTGAGGTTGTCCAGGGCACCTTTCTCGATGCTCGCGATCTTGTTTGAGCTCAGTGTCCTGCGCAAAAAAGTTAGTTTGCTTAAATGCAAGTCCCAACGCAATGCTTCCAACGATTAAGCACAAAAACACTTCTCAATGCAGTCTTCAAAAAGTACATCTTGCAACTAAAATAACTGAGGACTTACAAGTGCTCAAGCTTGGAACTGTTCGTGAAGATGCCGTTGGGGATAGACACGATCTTGTTGAAGCTCAGGTCGAGGCTCCGTAAATGAGGAAACTTCTTCAGGTCACTGGTGAGTTGGGGTATGGCATTGTGAGCTCTGATAATGACAAAAAGAAAACATTTGCAAGGATTAACAATGCCCCGCACGACGCCACTCCTTCAGCTCAGCTGTGATGCGATATCTTTACTTACAGATTAAGATCGATTAAATGTGGAAGAGAGCCAAGATTCGGGATTGCAGAGAGCTTGTTGTGCGTTGCTTTTCTGTAAAGAGGTTGGCAGTTCAGGGTGTCAGCACAGGCTACGCTAGATACGCGTAAATAGAACTGATTTAAAACAACCAGTTCCAGATACGCTAACAGTAGTTGTAGATAACACTGTTTGGCTAATGCATAAAAACTGACTGGGCGGAAATATAAAAAATAAAATGTCCACACCAAATTTTCTTTTTCTCTCACCATCAAAACCTAGAATCATGGCCCAAAATGAAAATGACCTTTGCATCGGCTATAGGCGATACATAAGAGCTCTGCTTAGCTGTTTAGTACACGAACTTCCAAATTGCAAAATGTGTGTTCACCAACAGAGCAAGATGACTAAGCGTCCAGTTGCTTTCTGAAATGCCGTTTTCGATGTTTCTCCGACTCATTATCAATTTCAGAAAAAAAAATTATCTCTAAAAAAGCTCCCTTCAGTGTTGCGTCAGCATTCATGGCAAAACTTGTGTTATCAAGAGAATGGACAGTTTTAGCCTCTAATAGCTACAACATGAAGTGTGCCATGTTGTTACCATGCTATTATCCCTAGATGTTGTTTGGGTGTGATCCCGCTACGATTTGATAGGATAGGAAGAAATAATATTTCTCACACTTTTTCTCAAAATTCAAGTCCCTGCTATTAAATGCGCTTTATCTATAAAGGTCTTAACGTTGCCCATTGGTTAACCATTGCTGAGAATCTAAGCCTTCTTTATCGCTGCTATATATTTTTATTAAAAGTGACAGAAAATCCAATGAATTATCTCTTGGAATTTATTTTAAATGTGGTTCTTTTGTTCGTTAAATCAATATATTTGCGAAATTTGGGTTTTGCAAAAAGTGTTGTTGAGCTACTCACAATCGCCGCAGGTGAATGATGTGCTGAAAGCTGCTCGGATCCAGCGCGGTGAACTCATTATGGCTGATGTCCCTGCATCAAGTAAAAAAAACAAAACAAAAAAGCAGGCTGTGAGAATTGCGCACGAATGAAACCTAAAGCAAGTTTACCACCATCACACGTCCTTATTGTGGGGTAAATGAAATAAATGCGAAGACCAAAATATAAACACAGGCACAAAATTGAAGGCTGGCTGAACCCTGCAAAATAATGGCGCGACCCCGCCACATCTATGTGGAGCGGTGACCACTTTTAAATGTAGAAGTTTTGAACTTTTAAAATTGAGCACACAGTCAGATTTTGTTCCTGGGCAATGTTTGTTTGAGATGGGGAAATAACCATCAATATCTAAAAGTCCACTGATGCGCATTAATGTGATGTTACATTTTTCACAGAATGGGAAGTATTTCATCTCATTTAGTTTGGTGCCAGTGATGAAAAATTCCAATTGACGTTTCAACTACCAAACAAAATTTGCGACCATCAAGCGCTGTGAGAGATGGACTTGTGCTTGGAGGATGGCTTGGTGGGATCATCGGTAATGCATCTACTAAATTAGGTTAACAGCGCACTTAGGCAAGGACAAGCGAAGAAAGAAGACAGGTTAAAACGCCGACGATTAAAAGATGCCCAAAGAAATGTAAATGAAGTTCACGAAGATGGCTTAGCGGGCTAGTTCGAAACGCATCTTTAAAATGGGGTTAACAGCGCACTTAGACGAGGTCAAACCAAGAAAGAAGACAGGACAAAACTCAAAAATTTATGCTTCGTATCTAACTTAGGTGCCCCACACGGCTGACGCGCGAAACCTCAAAATCAATATAAAACACCTCACGAGACAGACATTTACCCGGCAAGTGCAGTGCAGATGGTTCCCTGGGCCTCAATAATAACAAGCGCAGCGGCCTCAGCGCGAAAGTGGCGCCGTAAGAGGGGCTTATAAACAACGACGAATTCGCGCCAGTCGCGGCGCTAAGAGGCCAATAACGACCTCGTTTGCGGTGAGGCCTGGAAACATAAGCATACGGGCAAACGTTCCAGCCTTTCACAGCCCCAATTGAGTGGACTCCACAAAAACAAACGAGCAGGGGCTGGGGGATCCTCAACGGAAGAACTAAAGGCTAGCGTAAAAAATGAGATAACACCACCGCACTTTCGGAAGCAGGAAACCGCAGACCAAACGGAGGCAAGAGCCCCGCGCGTGAGAATTCAAAATAACCATGCCCTCCCGCCGCTGCCGCGCGCTGCGGCACACCAATACCGTGCAG
This sequence comes from Haemaphysalis longicornis, assembly GCF_048455015.1. Classification (NCBI taxonomy): domain Eukaryota; kingdom Metazoa; phylum Arthropoda; class Arachnida; order Ixodida; family Ixodidae; genus Haemaphysalis; species Haemaphysalis longicornis. Next base: position 50,704,331 of record NW_027526460.1, read on the forward strand.
CATCGCGTGAAACCCTAGACGAGTAAAATTCGGCTCTAAATTCTTGCGTGAAAGCAGGCGGTGAGCAATAACTGGCTCCGGAAACAGCATTTCTCGAACTGCTTCTCTGACCGTTACCATTGCTCCCCGTCCCGGCGGCATTTTTTGGTGCGTTACAGACACGGGGAAGCCGAGAATAATGAGTACGCGCGTCTTTAATTCGCGCGCCTTCGCGAGTGCTGCACGGAACTGTGGTTAGGAACGCCGGACGGTGGTGGCGCGTGGATTGTCGTGCCTCGGGATTATCAGCGCTCGCGTGTGTGGGGGTGCCCGCTGCCCCAATAACACGCCGCAGAGCGTCATTCACCGCAACGAACCGCGAACGTAGAGGCGGAGATGCACTACACACAACAGATGCTAGCGCGGCGTTCCCCCCCGCCCCCATCCTGACCGATGGCTGGGCCTTCCAAAACGAGCGAGTCGTGAATCGTGTTATGGAACCACCATCTGCTGCTGCTGCCCGTAGCGTTTATCACAGAACCGTTTATCCACCACCCTGACCCGGGGGAAACGTACACAGTGGTGAGCAGGTTGGTTTTTCATTTTTTTTTTTTTTTCCTTCAGCGAAATGAGATGCACTGTGACGTCACGCAAGTTGACTGATCAGCGTTTACACACATTTCTCCCCCTTATGAAATGAATAACACTGAACGGAACCGGAAGCGCAACCTTCCTCAATGCGAAGCAACTCATCAGACGGTGTAATCGGCAGGCACAAATAAACTCGGTCCTTTTCCGTGCGCATCCAAGCGTTCTAAATTAATCCGAAACTATCCACTACTGTTTCGAACCGGGGGCAGAAGGACCTCCAGTTGGACATAGGTAAACAGGACTTCGGTAAACTTTCCCAAACAGCCAAGTGATTCGCGCTGCGGAGACAGCCGCCAACGGCGTCACGCCACAGCTGGCTCTTTTCTCTGCCGCGCGCGTTGCTTCTTCGCGTCGGTGGCTGCGCACACGCTGACGCACGATCGGGTCACGCGGCGGCACGACCGTTCACAACACCACCGCGCGTGATTCGGCGAGTGCGGCGCGCACGCACATTTGCGCAGCCGCTCGGAACCCATTCAATCGCGGGCGACCACATCCCCCACCGCGCACACCATCTACCTGCTGGCTTCCTTCCCACCAGCGTGCGTCAGACGATTCGCTATCACCCCCCACACGTCCCTCAATCTCGGCCACTCAGCACTGTCGGGGGCCATCGTATTTCTACGCTGACGCAATCAAGTGGCGCCACATATCCCGCCTTCCTTCATTTCTCTTTCTTCGTCGCCACAAAGACGCGGTGCGCGACCACAAACAGCTCAAAATGTGAGAGCAGTTCCCTGGTTCACGTAGAAAGATTTAGGGTCGTCTGCTCCCTTCCTTATCTATCCTTTTTGTACGGAAAGAGTTCTTCCCTGTTGAGCGGATTCCGCCGACCTGCTAAAGACTACACGGGACAAAACTTGACGCGAATCAAAGAAAACACTGAACCAATACGCCCCTGTGGCTCGGGGCGCAGTTACTTCTTTCACCCCACAGCCAGCGGAAAAAGCGACAGCGAGCTCCCCAACCCCCCCTTTCACTCATCAAAGAAAAGCACACAACTAGCGTTTCAATCACGACATCTGACGTATATTGTTTGGTCTGTAACACCCGTTCAGCGGAAGGCGGTAAGTAAGCACAAGTATTCTCCATCCGCCAACAGCACCAAAGTCGACGGAGCGGCGTCAGCAAACGCGAATGTTATCGGATTATCTAACCTTCACTGGTAAACTGCGTTGCGGGACAAGCTAAGCAGTCGCCAAAATGCCAAACCAGCGTACCGAACTTGGCAAACCGCAATCAACGAGGGTCTACCACCGAGTCATGCAGCACTGAACGGCGATTATCGAAATCCCGCCCACGATCTGCGCCAAGGAGAAGAAAGGAGAGGATTCGAGCGCGCTTCTCGGAACATCGCCACGGCGATCGACTCCGCTCGTGTGAGCGCGCACTCACGGAGACCTCGGGGCCGTGCATTCAAGGCTACGACGCAGTCCGCAAACGTTCACCGCGCAGGAAAATAATCCCACGAACAACAAAAGGTTGTGGTTGTGGCACTACGACGAGGCTGCGCCCGAGAAGAGGCGTCAAAAAGCTGCGGCCACTCGTCGTGATAATGCGGATTGCTTTCTCCTCCGCCCGACGACTTTATTCGCGCGTCGACGCCGTCTCCTGCTGCCGCATTCTCTGGACCCACACGCTCTGAGCGGGGTGATAAGAGGCTCTCTCGCGCGCTAATGCATTGGTACACACGAGGGCAGGCGGGCAGGCCCTGCAATCTACTACGGCTACGGGCATCGAAACGCCAACGCGCGGGGAAAAGCGAAGGCGAAAAGGGACCAGAAATTGAAGTCGGTCTGTGGACACGGCGCACAGCCAAGACTTCACTATCGCACCCCCCCCCCCCCCCCCCCTTCCGTCTTTTTTTTTTTTCTTCGAATGTTCGCGATAATATACGAATATGTTCGTTACGTCCTGAGCTCCACCCGATGTCGTTTCGTAGGCAGATTACCTTTTGTCGGCACGGACACTCCAGTTAGAACTCCAGTTAGGTCTACAAATCGGACGAGTGGGTGGCACGCGGCGGGAAACGACGCAACAACAACGGTCGCAAATCATCTGATCCCGCACGGTGTGAGCACGTACACTAACTATCCGTTTTTGATACCTCCCTCTAACACATCATCGCTAAAGTATCTAAACGTGCGACCAATCCGTTCAGTTGTCCATTCTATCTGAGCCTCGGTGCCACGGTGACGGGAGCCAGGTTTTCAAAATACCTCGATTCCACGAACAACTCTTTCGTGTCTCAACAGAAACCAACGACTTGGTGAGATTTCTTTTTTTTTTTAATTTGAAAAGCACAACCAACTACTAGGCAGCACCAGTCAGTATCATACATAGTCTCGGGCTATCATATTTCAACTGTAATTCTGGTGGTGGTGATTTATTAACAAAGGAGGGAAGAGAAAAGGCCTGGGGATATTGTTGAACTCAACGGGGAGTTCACCCTCATACGACCCAGTCCAGGGAAGGGGATTGGGGCTTCAAAGGATAGGAAGAGAGAAGGGGGAAGAGGAGAGCGTTAGGAGAGTGGGAGATAGCCTATATCGCGTTCGTTTAGTCCATGACTCGATGGCTACAAACGCAGTGCTAGTCCTGTTGTAACCAGGAAGTTGACTAGGTGCTGGAAGACCTCCCGTCGGATGGCGTCCGGTCCCGTGGGGAACAGGAAGTCTTCTAGTTTGTGGCTTGGGGCACCGAGTCGCTGGAGTTCGGCCCGGAGTTGTGTCCTTGCGGTGTCGTGCTGCGGGCAAGAGCACAGCAAGTGCTCTAGCGTCTCGGGCTCTGGGCAGTCGGCGCAGGTGGGGGATGCTCGGCGGCCTTGGTGGTGCAAGCGCGCTCCCACGTTGCAGCAATTGAGCCGCAGGCGAAGAAGGAGCGACCGGGCGTCTCTGCTAATGCGTCCGGGCAAGACCCGTGGGGCCTGCCCACTGACTACTCGGGCATCTGGATGCTTGGCCTCCACCACTCGTGCCAGGATAGTCCTTGCAGCGTCAAATGACACCACATCCCGGGAGGCTGGAACCCCTGCCTGGCGAGCAGCACCTTTGGCCAAGGCGTCTGCAACCTCGTTGCCCGTGATGTTCACGTGCGATGGCAGCCAGTGAAGTCGCAGTGGACACCCCTGCGCTTCCACCGCATGAAGCTTGGCCGCCAGCGACCGCTCAACGTAGCCGCTAGAGCTGGCTGGCTGGTCGGCGGCACGCAGACGGAGGAGGGCAGACCGTGAGTCAGTCAGGATGATGGCCCCCCGGGCCTGGGTGCCCTGCTTGAGAAGAAGATCTGCAGCCAAGTGAAGTCCAGCCAGCTCTGCGTGGGTGGATGAGGCAGGGAAGGGCAGGCTGCACACCTGGCTGGTGCCGAGTTCTAGGGCCGTGCAGGCGGCTCCGGCTCTGCCCATCGACTGTTGTACAGATCCATCCGTGTACACTTGCAGATGTCCGGCAGCGTCGCCCTGCAGCAGGGCAGCCACCTCTTGGTGGACAGCCTGGGGTGGAGTCGACCTCTTACTACGGACCCCCGGCAATGTGGTGACAATGCGTAGAGCCTGCCCCGTGCCTGGGGGTGGTGGCTCCAGGCGTGGCCGCTGCGGCAACGCGATGTGGCTCTCGTACGTACTGAGCAGCATGCCCATCCGAGAGTTGGGCCGGCTGCGGTAGCGCTCAAGGAGTGCCACGCCGTCAGGTGTGCCCTGCAGGCGGTGGATGTGGTGGAGACCCACCTGCAGGGCCCGCATCTGGATGGGCCAGAAGCCTGCCTCCGTGTATGTCGCCGCCACCGGAGATGTGCTCGGAAGGCCCAAGCAGAGGCGGATAGCCCGGCGCTGATCCACCTCCAGCTCCTCCCACCGGCGCGGCTTGAGTTGCACTAAAGGCAGAGCATAGAGGACGGCGGACGATGCCATACCGTGGAACACCTTCAGGGCCACGGTGTGTGTGCAGCCCTGTCCATGCGCCAGCATCCTCCGCACGCCCTGGTGGACCCTCGTTGTGCGTTTCCGAAGCGCCTTCACCGCAGGTAGCCAGGACAACTGGCAGTCGACCAGGAGCCCCAGATACTTGGCGCTAGTGCACCACGGAAGAGTCTGACCGTTCAAGGTGAGCGGTGGTGTCGTCTTGCGTGCTCTGTAGCCCCTCGAGTGGAAGATCATGGCCTGCGTTTTCGTCTCGGACAGCTGCAGGCCACGGCTTGTGAGGAAGGCGGCGACTGCCCACAGCACCCCCTGGAGACACGCCTTCACCTTGGAGAGTAGCCTCGTTGGTCCGTGCGCCCAGATGGCGATGTCGTCAGCATAGACTGCCATCCCCACTGGAAATGCAAGCCCAGCTGGGATGCAGTCCGGGAGTGGAGCCAGGACGAGGTTGAAAAGGAATGGGCTGAGCACACTCCCCTGGGGAACCCCCGAGTTGACATCTCTTGGGCTGCTCGTTGCTCGGCCCACCCTGACTCGCAGGGTCCGGTTAGTCAGGAACGCCCTCACGTATCTTCGGAGGTGCCCCGAAACGCCCATGCTGTCCAGGGCGTCCAGGATGGCCGTGTGAGGGACGGAGTCGAAGGCCGACTTCATGTCCAGCAGGAGCAAGAAGGCCACCTCCTTGTCGTGGCGGGCCTGCTCCAGCATAGACACCACATCTCCCAGGGAGTCAGCCGTGCAGCGGTGGCGCCTGAAGCCGCTTTGCTGCTCCTTGAAGACGCCCCGACGATCAGCAATCCACTGGAGGCGGGCCAGGATCGTGTTCTCCATCAGCTTTCCCGCCGCGGACGTCAGGGAGACCGGCCGGTACGATGCAGGCTCGGTGGGCGGCCTACCAACCTTCAGCATCGGCCTGACTAGGGCCACCCGCCAAGTAGGTGGAAGGCTGCCCTCCCTCCACACCTGGTTGAAGAGCTGTAGCAGCGGCTGCAGCTGGGTGATGTCCAGGTTCCGAAGCATTTGGTATGTCACCCCGTCAATACCAGGGGCGCTTCGCCGCTTGGGGCATCGATCCAGGGCGGCCCGCAGCTCCCAGAGTGTGATGTCACCACTGCAAATGGCCACCACTTGCGGGTCCTGGGGGGCCACCGGAAACACGTGCACCTGGACTTCAGCGGTGGGTAGAGCCGGGGTGAACTGGTCGGCTAGCCGCTCTGCCAAGGCCTCCTCAGTGATGCGCAAGGAAATGGCGGAGGCCAGCAGGGGGTGCCGGTTGGTGACGGAAGGCTGGAGAAGGGCCCGGAAGACTCTCCAAGCTTTGGCCGGATCTCTACGTGAGTCCATGGAGGAGCAGAGCGACTCCCAGCTCTGCCTCCGCCGCTGCTTGGCTCTCCTCCTGCACTGTGCATCCACCCGTCGGTACGCCGTCCAGTCTTCCGGACGCCTGCTCCGGATGGCCCGCCGTTGCAGCTGGTTGCGCCTGGCCCGGAGTCTCAGGAGCTCCAGGTCCGGTAGTGCCGTGTAGAGGGGCACCTCCCCCCGCAATGTCGCCTTGTTGGCGCTCTGCACGACAGCTGCCAGGAAATCGGGCTCTGGGTCCTCCAGACGCTCTGCCATCTCCTTGCGGTAGGCGGTCCAGTTGGTAACGGCGTAGACCCTGGTGTCTGCCCGCCTGCGATCGCCCCTGGGGGTGACCAGGATGGGGTAGTGGTCAGATCCCCAGGTGCTGGTGGCGGTTTCCCAGGTGTAGGCACACCGCTGGGACACCAGTGTGACGTCAATGTGAGACAGCTGGACCGTGCCCAAGGGACCAGGGCGGGTGAAGGTGGGGCTGCCTGTGTTGGCCACGAGCAGTCCGCAGGCTGTGGTAGCATCGAGTAACTCTCGTCCCCTGCGGGTGGTGCGGGGGCTGCCCCAGGCTGAGTTGTGCGCGTTAAAATCTCCGCACACGACAACGTCCGGGCCCAGGTGGGCCCGCAGCCGTCCCACTGCTGTGGCATCCCAGGGCCGCGTTGGACGGACGTAGACGCTGGCCACAGTGGTGTCCGTGGACCCCATGCGCACTGTGACAGCGGCACATTCCATGGGGCCATCCACGATCGAGTCCAGGTTCACTGGAGCACTGTTGAGCACAGCCCTAACGTAGACAGCTGCCTGGGACTTGCCTGGTGGGTGGCTGGCGTCTTGGCACGGATGGCTGGTGCAAGAGCGCAGGCTGCAGCTGGTTGCGCTGGCGTGGCACACGTACCCCGGAAGCCGCAGGGAGCTGCCACAGACGTTGGTCTCCTGCAGCGCCAGTACATCGAAGTGCTCCCGCAGCAGCTGCTCAGCCAATTCCGCGTGGCGAGGCCCCAAGTGGTTGCAGTTCCACTGCAAGATGCGTGGCCGCTGGCCGGTCCTACAGGGTCTGTTAGCCATGATAGGGGGCGGGGGGGCGCAGGTGTGCCAGGGCAGCAGTGGCCGCCAGGCGTGCGGGGTCCTCAGTAGGCAGGTGACCCACCAGGCTGTGCACCAGGGCAAGAAGGATGGGCACCAACTGGTCCTGACCGGTTGCGGTTGAAGCTGCAGGCAGCTGCTCCACCCCTATTTGTGCGGACGGCTGGGCAAGTGGGCGCCCGGCTGGCTTGCGTGGCTGCTGTTGGCGTCCCTGGGTAGCTGGAGGATGCTGCTGCGGCTGGCGTCCCTGGGTGGCAGGACGCTAGTTTTCAACCACACGCGATGAGGAGGAAGACGACGACAACGACGACAGCTCCTTATCGCCTGACCTTTCGCGGTTCAGCACGTCTCCGATAAGTCCTAGCGCTGTTTCCGATAACGCAGCGCAGATATACAACGGGCCGGTCCCGCCGTCAGTGTATGCATGCATATAAACGACACCCAACCCCCGGGTCCCCTCCTCTCCGACACTCGCGCCACGACCAACAAAGGGGTCGAACAATAACACTAAAAAGAATCCCCGCGCGATTTCTTTTTCCTCGCGCTCGTCTTAGAAGGATTAAGTAGGCGTTGAGGCCGCATCTCCGAACGTGCGCGCGCGCTGGCGTAGGGATGAGAAAGCTCACGCTTCGCGCACACGTACACACGAGCGGCGTATTTTACGACCGATCGCGCGATCGCCGCCGAGCGCCAGATCGGAGCGGGGGCGGAAATGCGGGAAAAAAACAAAGTGCGTCTCCGAATATACGAAGCCGTACACGCCGCTTTGGCGCGAGCCCTAAGCGATCTGTGCCAATTGGCGGAACCGCGCTCAAAGAAAACACGGAAGGGTGAGAGAGAGATAGAGGCAGGGGGGGAGGGGGGTTTGCATGATCGGATTTGTAAGGGAAAATACGCGCGGTGTTGGGCGAGAGACCCCCCCACGCTGGCAGATCCGTTCGTTTAATTCACGCAAGTGATGAAATAAAAACGAGGAAATAACGCAAGGAGAGGCCGGCGACGTTGCGTATATGCAGCGAGCCTTGAGACGCGGGGACGGCGCCAATGTACGGATACACACGGTCGGGCGCCGGCGACGTCGGTCAAAAGAAGTCATCGTGCACGGCGAGTTGGCGAAAATACAATCCAAGCGCGAGAAAGGAAACGGTAATTTCCGGGCGATATTGCGCGGGCTAAGCGTCCTCGGTTACCGCAGAGGTGTGCGCATACGCCCTTCTGCGCAAATGGACGCCAGAGAAGCGTTGCAGGGTCGAGATTTTCCATCGAGATCGACGACGAATGCTTTGAAAGCATTTGCTCGCGGCCGCATGCTAGTGTATACGATCTACTGCCTTCATACGCCGCCAAGAGCACACGCGATGAAGCAGAGAACAAGAGCGAACGCTGAACAGTGTACTGAACGTACCTCACTCAGCTACACCTTTGCCTCTTATTTGCCACTTCAAAACAGCTCTGAGCTGTCCGTGGGCTGTCCAGGACTACTCTCAGAATAGAAATTCTGTAGGCAAAAAAAAAAAAAAAAAAAGTCAAAGCCCCTTTTTTAAGAGCAAGATAGTTAAAACGCGAAGCTTTCTCCCAAGTAACCTGAGTCAATGTCAAAGCCCAAAATACGAACAGCTTCGACCAAAATTGGTAACCACGTAGGCTCACCACTACCAATGTTCGGTGAGCGGGTTTTAAACCGACACTGATGTGTTTTCAGCGTCGTAGTCATTGACGTGACTTTTTGTTCTATGTGCAATAAAGAAAAAAATAACAGTTTCGACCTTGTCGGATTGGCGCACTCTCATTGAAACCGGCTTCATAACGCGTTTGACCCAGGTTCGATTCCGACCACGGAATGCGTTTTTTTTTTTAATTTTTTAAGGCGCTTGTGTAAAGTTGGCTTTTCTGTAGTGAGTTTAGCGCGACGAACGACGCTGTCGGTGGGACATAGAAAGCTTCGCTTTAAGAAGGAGCAGTAGTGGGCAGACCAAAATGACATATCGAAGAAGCCTACTGATGGCGTTACATGGAAGGCAAAAACGATCAAGCGTAAACACGCACACAAAACGCCGCCGTCAACGTTCCGAAATGGAAGACAGACAGATGGACGCACGACGTCAAGGCGTGTTCAGCCAAGAGATGGTGTTGGTTCAGCGCGAGCGAAAGGCAGCGGCAAGAAAAGAAAAGGAATCGCGACGGGACGTTCCCAGCGGACTTGGACGAAGGATACAAAACGTCCCCTGGTAACCGTCTCTCATCCGCCAGCCCACGGGGTCACCACATCTGAATGTAGACGAACAAGACGCGTCGCCAAGTATCTATAAACGTTGTCGCCAAGTATCCCCCAAAGAAGCGGGAAAGGCGGACACGACGCTCGCGGCGAAGCAGACGACAAAATCAACAAAAGGGATTCTCCGGTCAGGCCCTGCTCTTCCGTGAAGGGAAGAGCAAAAGCAGCGGGGACAGAGGGGAACCTTGCGGGGTTCGGCCCTCGGGTTTCCTCGGCGCGGAGGCGGATCGGTATGTCGCCGGCTAGGAAGAGAGAGGGGGGAAGACTCGCTCTGTTCTCTCCACTGCTGCTGAGGGATATTTCGAGAGCGGGCCCCGACAAAAGCTGGGAAGACGCCTGGGTGTACAACAGAAAGGGAAAAAAAAAAGAATACATAAATGCGGAGAGGGGAGAAAGAGAAGGAAGGGGGCGACCAGACAACGGAAGAAGAACCCGGAGGAGCAGCGGGCCGCGACGCGGCGACAAGACACTTCGGCAGCGGGGACCACGCGCTGCATGCTGTTCTGCTGTTCGCTGTTTCAGGCACCACCGGGGGTGTTCCCTCGGGGCCTCCTGACAAGGGTTGCGTGGAAAGTCTCGCGGCGGGCCTGGGGTTCACCCCGTCCCCCTCGTTCCACTCGCGCTCGTTTTCCGCAGCGAGGAAGAGGAGGCCCTGCGGGAACTCCAGCGCCGTCTGGAACACAACGAACGAGACGGCTGACGGAAAGGAAGTGTGTGCGCGAAGGAACTCGTCTTGTTTTTGGTGCTGTGTACTCCTATGCGTCCTTTTGGTGCTGCATGTATAATCAATCCAGCCGGCTCTCAAGGCTTGCTTTCTCGAGTTCCGGGCCGAAGTTTGCTGTCAGGGGCGACAGCGAGGCCGTGAAAAGGCGGGACGACATTCGACAAAGAAGAGCCTGGGCTTTTCCCTTTCCCACGCGGTGGGCTTAAAAAGTGCGCGAAATTCAAAACGCGGCTGCGGTGTGCGTCAGCACCACAAACCCGTTGCGGAGGGCGATAGTGGCTGCCCTCAAAGCACACATTTGTGAGACTATGCTTAAGACGCATTTATGCTTTAAATGTTCAGGACTGTGTTGCACATGCGCAGATTGACCAGCCAACTAGTTTACTGCGCCAATTAAATCGGCGCTAGCACAGCCCAATGATAATATGGCGGCTCCAAGGAAGAAGCTAGAAAGGTATGTGAACGACAAAATAGCGAGACCCGCCGCGGTGGCTCAGTGGCTAAGGCGTTGTACTGCTGAGCACGAGGTCGGGGATCGATTCCCGGCCGCCGCGGCCGCTTTTCTGATGGAGGCGAAAAGCAAAAACGCCCGTGCGTACAATATTTTGGCGCACGATAATGATCCCCAGGTGGTCAAAATTAATCCGGAGCCCTCCCTCCACTACGGCGCGCCTCATCGCCTGCGTTGCGTCGGCGCGTTAAACACTACAATCAATCAATCGACAAACTAGCGAGGGGGAAATTCTGCCGTACGCTAAGATGCCCGCGCCGTGGTCGACGGAGAGAGTGCTACCAGGCGGCCCTGACGGCAGCGCCGAGCCCCGCACGAACTCCCGGCGCCGACGTTGCGTACATAACCACGCGTCCCTATTCACAGTAGCTTGCGCTTCAAGCATAGTAGCGAGACTCTCAGGCAGCGGCGGTGGCGGGCAAAATGCGTAGCACGCTCCGCTCGTAAATCACACAACGTGCGCCAAAACGCGGGCGCACAAGAGAAGACGTCCGTCAGGAGAGCGTGCGCACGGCTCGGCCGAGTGAAGGCATTTGTAATAAGGGCCTACGTCCCGAGCCACGCACGAAGCAGGGATACAAAGACAGGCGGACGATTCGAACGCTATACGGGCTCCCTACATACACGCTGTCACTGTCGAATGGCTCGAGGGCTTAGTCATGTTCGCATTCCAGGTTTCTTTCACACATATCGATGCTTGGACTGAAACGCACGAGCTTCGAAGTTCGGCGCACGTCAGAGTGACAAAGGGTCGCGGTTTGAGTCGCCGGATAAAAGACCTGCCTCGACGAAACGGTTCGATCGCACCGAGAGGAGCAGTGGGAACAGAAAATGTCTCCGCGTCAACAACGGGGTCTACTTCGAACGACGTCAAAACTTCTGAATAAGGACTGTCGCGAGAATATTTAGTACACGTCGGCCATCTGGTGCTTGCAAATGCCTGTCGTACATGTAGCGCTTGACTAAGCAGTTCTCACTTCGCGTTCCTTTGTTTCGAAAAAGTACATTAATATTCCGCTGCATGACAAATTACCGCCCCTCATGGAGATAGGACCGTGATCCTTAATTGTGTTCAAAAGAAACAATGACATTGTGTCATTCGACTCTTGTCTACTCGTCCGCCACGGTGTCATGCGCTCTCCCGTTCCCCGCAGCGTGCAGTCCTTGTCAAAGGTTTCTAGGCCATGTTAAATGTTATTGGATCGCAAATGATTCGAAACACAAGCAAGCCTCCCAAGTGATACCGAAGTGTATCACGCCGGAAAGCTGGCGAAAGCCCATCTGATTCTTACCGTCATTAAATATTTTTTGTGTGTGTGTGTGCTCGTGTGGCAAAGGAACTTTTGGCTCGGCCCAGAAAATTTTGACAAAAACTACACGCAAGTGCGGACAAAGTTCTGTTAGGAGCCAGGCATATATAATTGGCCGCGTATCCGCTTCCTTCGCCACAAATTTAATCATCTCGAATAACGATAGATTCACAGTGCAATAGAGGTTTGCTCAATTAAATTCAATTTTCCCGCGTAAACTCTGCACGCGCGCCATCTGCTGGGACCTTTCGTTTTTTTCTTCTGCTTAGAACACCTCTTGTTGGCATACTTTGTCTCAGTGTATGTTTTAACTCGCCTTTCTGCGACTACGTTTCTAACACCACTTCTTTATTTGTGTATTGTAAAAACCAATCCAAAGCGTAGTCTTAGCTAAAAGAACGTCGGTACTCTCGGTTATGCAGTTATATTTTCCCACAAATACGTCTGAGGTATTCTTTGCGCTGAACAGTGGACCTCTTGGTCGTTTGGAATGGCCTCGACTATTATATACTTCGTATTCAAGCATTCTTTCACGTGTTTCTTTTTTTTTTTTTTTTTGGCCGGGCAGTTGAATCGAGCAACCAACACATCAAAATTGTCTCGTTTACGTAGCCTACAAAAAACTAAAGGTAACGGCAAAAACATCCCCAAGGCAGACCCCAACGCTCATGTATCCAGAAAGTAGGTTCCACGAACGTTTCCGCTCCTCCACCTTTTCCTTCGCGCACAGGGCCTCTCAGAGATAATGCGATGCGAAATGCGGCCGGCTCTTGAAAAGGCAATTAGCGCTCGAGTCAATTGGAGGCAGTATATCAGCGGACTAGCAGCGCATGATGGAAGCCGAGGGCGCGACGATAAGGCGCCTTTCTCCTTCCTTCTCAGCGGGCCGAAGAAAAAAAAAACGAAAATAATATGGAGAATGCAGGCATCGGTTGGGGGCCACGCGAAACGTACTGACTGTATACATGGAATACACACTTCGGTGTTAATAACTCTTCCCCGTATTCCAAAGCTGTTCGATTATCGGAGCTCGTTAATTTTGTTTCGCTCCGCAAATTCATTAACGACTGCGGCAGCAACGCACAATGTTGTCTGCAGTCGTGTGGCGTTAGAAGGCGAAAACGTGATTAATCTCCAAAACAAAACGAGTTCCCTGCGTTAGTGCCTTCACGTTCAGCCAGCTTGGGAGAGGGCGGACGAACCCACGTGTTCCCCGATCCCAGACGCAGGCAAACCGTGCAAAAGCAAACACTGAGTCCGAAAAAAGTAAAGAGGGGCGAGGGGGAGACCTTGTCAAATGTTTCTTTGACAATGATTTACGCGGCTGTTGCATCGCTCTGCGCAGCGAGAACGCGATTGATGGGGGAGGAGGTTGGCGTGGCCAGGAGGAAGGCAGTAGGGGGTGGGGGGGAGGTGGCGTAGCACAAGGCCGGCCGTAGCCTGCGCGTAGCGAGACCAACACGCGGGAACTGCAAGATTTCCCCGCGGGTGGCAGCGGCAGCGAGAAAGCACGTGACCTCGGCGGCCAACCCAATCAAGCCGAAGAGCGAAGAAGGCGCGAGAAGCCTGCCTCCTCCGGGGCCCGGAGGAAAAAGTGACGAGCACGGCAGAAACAGAGAAACAAAAGAAGTGCGAAGATGAAGCGGCGAAGCCGAGGGAGCGCCGACGACCGGACGGAGAGCAAACTCGGCTCTTCGTCCCCCCCTGGGCCAACACGCCCCGTGCGTAGCCCCGCGGGAGGAGAAGATATTCGGCGGCATTTCTTCGGAGGCGCCAGGCGGTCGGACAAGCCACGCCGGAGGAGCAGTTCCTCGGGGGGGCTGCTCGCGACGGCAACAGACCAGCACCACACCGCCCCCCGCTTGCCGCGGCTGCTCCCCAGCCGGGGGGAGCGGGCCACCATACTGAATCCGCTTTTGTTTTAACCATGGCTGCTTGCTTCTCCCTCCCCGACCGGCCCAGCTTTCTCTTTCGTGAAGGGAGGAGGGGAGGGGGGGAATTGCGCAGGCCGGCCCGACTGGGCAGCAGCGCCTGACCATCGCGCTGGCGTCGCCGATCGGTCTTGGACGCCGTAAAAACTACGTCAGGGGGCGAGATTCATCGATAAGGCCCCGCGGCGGGACGAATCGAACGAGACGGCGGCGGCGCCATCCTAGAACATCCGCCAGAGTTTTCGCTACCTCCGCGGTCTAGTTCAGGACTCCGTAGCTGCTGCCCCTCCTGCGCCTTCACTAACGCAATTCGACAGATTCGATTCACGACCCCCCCCCCCCCCCCCCCAACCTAAGGAAAGAAAAAAAGAAAGAACAGTTCAGACCTACATCCATCAACGCGAAGGCCGGACGGAAGGACCCGCCCGAAAAACCGGGACGGCACAAGGGCCAAGTTTCTCGCGCCAGGATCATTAGCTGCTAACGAATTTTTACTGCATCCTACCGAACAATTAAAATTCTCCCGTTGCGCCGCCACGCACGCCTCTCTACCTTTCTCTCTGCTTTCCGAAACTGCCAGAGCTTTTCGTGATCGACGCCGCGAGCGTGAGCAAATTATTCGTGGAAAGGCCGCGCAGCTTTCCGGAAAATAGTGCTTCAAAGGGCAGGTGAGAGTTCGCACCCACCCCTGAGCACTTGATGCGTGAACTTTCGTTTTATACGCGTTACGTGTCGGCAAGAGACGTTACCGACAGCACGTCGTGCAATTTGTTGCCCCAGTGCAATCTACACTCTTGGGCGAACTGTCAAACGTCTTCTTGATAGCGGACCTTTGCCAATCGAATGTAATTTGAAAGAACTAACCTTTGGTAATTCACTAAGCTCTATTACAGCGTCGAAAGACGCTTTCTTAGGGGGGGAAAAAAAAACGCAAGGAATATTAAAAACTTTCAAAGTTAGCGCCACACGACGTCAGCAGTGGAGCAACAAAGAGAAATCTAAAGGCTTACTTATCAGCGTGTTAACTGCACATTTTCATTGGAGTTATACGATTAAACTGGACTAGAGGAGCCACTACAAATAGCATAGTCATGTTTTCACGGTTGTCTTTGGCTTTGGTCGGAGTTTGCCAGTAGAACAAGAAACTGTGACGTCAGAAATCGGCCCGCGAGTTGCCACTGTCACAACTGTTTTGCTTGACATCTAGCTTAGTTATCGGAAGTTTGTCAGACAACTTTGTAGCAGACATGTTGAGCAACGCAAGCCGCAGGTTTCGTAAATAATATTACCGTTATTATTAAAAGCAGTATGTGATTTAAAAACTAAGCAAAACCATCGCCACCACTAGTAGTATTTCAATAAAGTAACGCTAATTTGTCACAACATTGGTACACAAAAAGGCGGCGCAGGCGTCACTTAGTAGTTAAGACAGGAAGGTAGTCTGCATTGTTGCTGGCTTCCATGCTGTCTCTTCGAAGCAGTCTTCGTTGACTACTTCGTTCGAATTGGAACGGGGCTTAACATGACGGACTGCCCGCGAAGACGGCAACGAAGCCGTCTAAAGGGGTGACTGGAACGCACCCTTAATGAATCAAACTTGCACAACCCAAGTTCTCAGGCGCAACCTCAACGCCTTCTTAAATTTCTATCTTTCGTTGAACAGTATCTCCAGGAAGACAAATGTACTCAGGTACATGCCGAGGGAAAAGGTGCTTGCTGTGGGGCGAGTTGGTTCAACGCAGTATTAAAGAAAAATTAGCGAAAAAAAAAAACAGGAAGAAAAACACAAGTACAACGGATCGGCGCAAAATGTGACAAATAAAACAATTTTTCGACGAGGTCAATGTCTCGCGCAGTGATACAATTTGTAGCATTCACTGCTTGCAGACCAGAAGCATATAGGCCGACTTGGAAAGATTAGAATCAGTGTGGGCAGTTTACTAGCGACCGGCCAGACAACCAGCTAAGCACTCTCCACGGAATGAACCTAAACCTTCGCGAGTGGACGCCACGAACACGTAGCGATCTAACGTGACGCGCCTTTACGACTTCTCCTTTGAGTCGCGAAGGGCCTGCGAGATGGGTCCGTCGACCTCCCCCCGGGGCGCGAGATCGAAACTAGATTAAACGACTCCCCGACCGGACGGAAGGACAAGTCGGTGAACGACTTCCGAGCACGACATTTCGCCAAAGGTATACGAAACAACAAGGAACGCAGCAACTGTTGTTCGCAGCGCGCAAGAAACAAGACTCTCTGTCTGTCTGTCTGTGTGTGCAGGTATGCATGTGTGCAAGTTTGCATGTGTGTGTGGGCACGTACGCAGGTGTATTGTATATAATCTGTATAATAATAAAGAAGTTGGCTCGACTGACTGACTAGATGACTGATTTATATTCCCCGAGCCTGAACCAAAGTCCTGGAAACTTTAATTCTGAAAAGTGCATTCCTTGCCTGACGTGAAGGCCTAAAGGCGGACATTTTTCTAAGCGATAAGCCTATAGGGAAAGAAAGAAAATGGAAACTTAAATGCGTTTTCCCACATCACTCAATATTTTTATGACAGTAAAGTGCTGGCGCCTACGGACTGCTCACAAATATTTCCGGGTATTTTACAATTTCACAGCTAACGAGGTCAACGGGTGTTTCACAACACCCACAATATATGGTAGGCCCACAACGCTACGTTATTTGCTTGCGAAACTACTAGATTACCGACATAAATGTTGAAAAAACAATGGATTTCAGAATATCTGAAGATTTCACTCCTAGCGAATAACGTACAGCTTAAACGGACCGACTACTTAGACGCTTTTGCGTCGTTCGCTATTCGTATACGCACCTTGTGTTACACAGAGCAACTTGTAAGCTTCTATCGTATATGCTATTTATGTAGACGCATTTTCCTCCTATGTACAAGGCGTTTCCATTGGCACCCTCCACCTAAAATCTCACAGCGCTCGAGCAAAACAAAACACAACCCTGCAACACCGACGCATATACCTTCGCCTCATCTGCATACCGAAAGGTCGACGACGTTCTTACACCTATTACCATCACCCTTCCTTCAAAAACATACAAGAAAAGAAAGTAACGCAGAACGAAGCCTGGAAAAGTGGCGTCGCACCTCAGCGTGCCATATCGTCCGCTCCGTCGGGGCGGATTCCCCCGCCATACTTCGGTCGTCATAACTAAACACACACATCGAAAAACGCCGGCGTAAGAGTTCGGTAGCGCGCCCCACTCCCTCTCCCCCTCCCCTTTTCCCCCTCGGGCGGCGAATTAATGGCGCGCGCGACATGCATATGGAAATCTTCCTCGGCCGTCGAGCGCGCATTATAGCCGTCCGGGCCTGTTTGCTCCTGCGCAAAGAGCCGGAGACGCACCATACTACTAATCCCGAGCGCCTAAACATCCCCGGCGCGAGATGACCCCGAGCAGTGTCCTACAGGAGGGCCCGCACGCGAGAGTCAACTGGACGACCGGGCACAGCTCGCAGTATGCGTAATGACCGGGACGGAGGAAGAGGAGACCTTCCGGGCACGGAGGCGCAGCCCGACGATGCCATCACGGCTTGTTACGCGCTGGATAATAACCCAGAGCGATGATCAAAGACCGCGCAGCGGAGGCATAATATGAGACGCCAGTGTTGGCTGATGCGAGTTATATAATACACCCCTCCCGTCCAGCAGTCGAGTGGATGTTATCCGCTCGGCTATGGGAAGTACCTGCAGTATACGTTGCCTCGGGCGAGAAGGACTGCTACATTTAATGCGTGCCTTACCAAACCGCGAATGCCAGTTTCTTGCTCCCAAAACACGAGCGGGCGTCCTTACTGCGTCCTTCGCCCTTTGCACATTCCACAAGCACTCGAACCAGTGCACACACCGCAAGAAAAAAACGCGGGCAAGAGCGGTTGCCAGTTATGTAACTGTGGCCGACATCGTAACCGCCTGGTTTTAGCTCCGACGCGAACATCGGTACGCCTTTGGCTAGGATATAGAGCGGCCGGCGGGCAAAACAAAAGTCTCGAGGCGGCCAGCCGCCAGGACAGCAGCCACCGCCCAGTTTAGCAAGTGACTGAGGAAGAGCGACGCAATGCCGCGGTCGGGCTTGCGTACGCGCTGGCCCCGTCTCGAGAAGGCGCTCTATAAAAAGAGCTGACCTCGTCGCCGGAAAGGTGCGCTGCTCAGAGAGAGACAACAGCGACGAGACCGGCACGAGACGACGACGACGACTCTGCCAGGCTCATCAGGACAGCGCGGGGAAGGAGGGGATGTTGAGCGGCGTCCTTTGAAGTCCACCGACGGTCGCGGACCGTGACGAACGCCATCGCGATCCTGGCCTCCGAACCCTTCCGCCAACTAATTTCACCGTGCCGGTGCGCACGTAAATGCGGCAACAGCGGCGGGAGGCTTACCATCCGCACCTGACGCTCTTCCTTTATACGCCGAGACACGCCCGTCTGGAGCGGCATGCCGGTCACGTCCAAGTTTCGCCACCTGTCCTGCTTGGTCTCAAAGCCTACAGCTTGAGGCCGCGATGCAGAAAGCGGCATACCACACCAAGTTATTTGTGACAAAATGTCTCTTACAAGACAAGAATCCCTTCTTTATAGTGGCGACAAACCAACCACCTCCGCCAAAAACCCCGTCTCATGCACACGGCGTATGTGCACTCATGGACTTATGAAATGCGAAGACGAAAACATGAAATAGCGCGATTTCTTTCCCTGCAAATCAAAATGACGCGTGGCTCAGTTACAAAAAATAAAGTTGGGAAATGTGGCTTTCCAAATATACCAATAGCGGGCCATCATTGGACCTCAACGAACAGTATTCTTTAATTTTGCGATTCTGGTTCACATTCCCGTGTTCGCATTTCATTTTTCCACGATGCACGTTCCCGGATTATCGAAGCATCTTCGTGTGTTTTATCCAGGAGGAGAAATACTTGCGTCGCTACTATTCGAGATCCAAGTGTCTACACGAATCATCGCGCCGCGGCGAGGGTAAGTAAGGCTTTCAAGGGCATTCGAGGCATCTTCACTAAACGTTCGCCGCAAAAGTGTACTTGGCAGGTGGCTTGCGGCACCGTTGGCAATTTGGCTGGGCAACAGGACGCCAGAACAACCGCAGAACAGCACGAAAGTACCGCAGCAGAAAGGGAAAGGGGCGGGAGTATAGGCTGAGTGGAGGAATGCTAACGCGATAAACACGCAGACGGATGCAACAAATGCGGAGCAGGGCACGCGTGAAGAGGAGCCGACGTCCAAACCACGGTTTTACGCTCCGAAGTTACGCCCCGCGCGCCATAGGGGAGGGTAGCAGAGACCACTGGGAGGTGCTAAAGGTCTTCCGAAATCTGGACACACGATCGTTTGGTTTTCCGCCCTCAGCAGGAAGGAGAACGGGCGAGCCGCGGCCGGGATTCGAATCCGGGACCTCGCACTCGGCGGCGCAGCGTTAGCCACTGAGCCAAGCACCTACCAACTACCAACGGAGGTGCGTGAAAAAGTTTCCTGCGGATCGGGTTGAAACACGGGCGGTGAAACGCCTTGCCGAACGCCCCAGTAACGATTAGGCGTAGTATCGGTAGGGAACGCATCGGCGTGTTCCCCTCGCCGCAAAGGCTCAAAGCCGAGAAACGGCGCAGTCAAGTCGCGTTAGCGAAGAGTCCGCCCGTCGCGCCGCCACCGGGGAAGGAGAAGCGAGGATTAAAGAGGAAACCGAGAGGAGGACCAAAGAAGGTGCCCCGTAATCTACTCGGCTGCCCTGCGCGAAGCCCCCCGAAACAGCTGAACACACCCCCCTCTCAATGGAGCGAGGGACCCTACAAGAGACCATCGCTTTTAGTTTCACATGCCCCCTTCCGCCGCCCCGCAGAAACAAAACGCCCGTAACGCAACCGAACAGGGGCCGAGGGAACGGCGGGTGGGGAGAGCTTACGAGGCGGCACATAATAAAGTATAATAAACAGCGGCCCACAACGGCGCCTCATCTGCGGAAAACGACGCGACCAGGAGAGGGAGAGAAAAGCAATTGGGTAGGAGAGGAGAGGAGCGAACCAGATGAACAACAACAGTAACGGAGCGAGCGAGGCGAGGCTCTTCGAGGCGCGACCGAGCCGTCGCCCCGTCTCCTCCTCGCCGCGCGATGTTACAAACGATGGCTCGTTGGAGCGCATTACTGCGCAGTGATGACCAACGCGCTGGAACGGCACGGCAGGCGAGAAAAGCCGCGGCCCTGTTCGCTCTTCTTCTTTTTCTCCGGCTGCAGCCTCGGGAGACGACGAGTTGGACGCGCAGTCGGCATACATTAACCGCGGGTGAACTTGCGTCGAAAATTGACTCGCCCACCAGATCATTTCGGCAAGGTACTGCGCGGTAGCGCGTGACAGCGCTACCTACCACAGCCTGCGACGCAACGCGCCCACACCGCGCTATTTATATAACAAAATGCTTCGTGCAGTTTACTACCAGCATAAACAGGTAAATCTGCCCTGCGAATACCCTGCATCATCAGCCGCGGGCTGCGTTAGCATAGCAGAAACCACGGCGTTTTTTGTTTGTTTGTTTGTTTAGATTCAGGAAACGGTGAGCTGAACTGGCCGAGGAAATAAATAGAAAACATTGGTGCGCAAACACATACACACTCGGAAACAGTAACCCATGCAACTAACCGCGTAGCCACACGGATATGAGGCGAGTACAGCAGGAGGGGAAAAAAAAGCAGGAAACTTAAGAGATCACAACAGTAAACAGAGCGGTGTACTTAAAATACGCAGGTTGAAGAAGGTTTCATTTGAACAGCCGCGCTCCCAAAGCGGCAGACATCTTCCCTGTTTTTCTGCATTTCCTGTTGGCTTTACGTGTCGATCCACGTGTACGCGCAGAAAACATCTGGCTCGTTCAGCAGCACCAGCCACGCCGGTTCCCGGCTACGCTCATCCAACCAACGAAACACGGCAAAGAAGGAAAGGCAGAGGGGAGGGGGCAAACTCCACTCCAAGAATCCGCAGCATCGCGCAAAAGAGCATCACGCAGTCTCTCCGCGCCGCGCGCCGCATCCGAGCCGCATCCTCTCCCACCTCCGCCGACAGACGATAAATGGAGCGCTTCCCCGAAAAGAGAAAAGGCCATGCCTGCCTACAGCCTCCCCATCCAGCCGCCCACCGCACAGCCGAGCAAGGCAGAGGCGCTTCGCACATCGTTCGGGTCGCACGAAATCCCCTCCCCGTTTGAACGAGGGGCGGCGCGGGACCGTGAACACAACACGCTGCAAGAAGCGGCCCTTTGTTTTAGCCCGCGTGCCCCCCCACTTCGCCTCCTGCGCGCGTTCGCTTCCTTTTCGGCGATTCCTTCTTTTATAGTTGGCTCGTTAAGGGAGGCCCACTTTCTCCCGTAAACCTCGTCCTTTATGCGTTGTTACTGCCATTACCACTACTGCCTCCCCCAGAAAAGAAAAACCTACTCTCCCGTCCAAGCCTGGGCGATCGCGCGCTTTCCTGGCGCAACATGGTTCGTCTCCACGCAGCGAGTGTGCAGGCTCGTGTTTGATCCTAGCCGCGAGGGTATCTGATCAGCGGAGAGAGAGAGAGAGAGCGCCGCACTTCGTTAGACATGCGGGCGCCTAATGAACTTCGGCGTCGATGCGGCTACCATATAGGACCACCGGCCGAAAAAGGGCGAGAAAAAAACACTAAAAGACACGATATAGTGGAATATCAACGCACGGAATATCAAGCAGCCTTCCCAAAGAAAAAGAAAGTGCCAGTGGCGGAGAAAACGAAAGATAAAGTGGTAAGGACACTCCTTCCACTCCGCCTCGCTCGCATCTTTCGCAAGGATGCCCGCGAGCACCAACCTCAATGCCATCATCATCGGCGGCATTAGCGTCGCTTTCACTCGACCCTCCCTCCTCCTCCTCCTCCTCCTCCTCGCTGTCGAATCCCCGAAGTTGCTCAGAAAAAGAAAGAAAAAAAAAAAACAGCAGGCAAGGGGCGGAGAGGGGTTCTTCATTAAACTCCGAATCCATCACGGCACACTATCAGGAAGGGCCATCGTTGTCCAACGCCTCCGTTGCCCCATGCCAACCGCCGCCCGTTTCCCTCTCCACAACCTGCTTCCCTCCGCTTTTAATTGGAACGCCAAGCAGGGAGAAAAACGAACGCAAAAACACGCCTTCACACCGCTGGACTCGAGGGGCATCGTGGATGGGCTAAGCGCGGGCAGACCCGTCCCATTCCTTTCTTCCCGGCCGCCGCCAACCGTGCATACCTGTAGATCGCGTCCGGTAATGGCGCCTACGGTAATTTCTGCTCGCACGGCGCGTCGGACGAGGCGCGGGTCGTCGATGTGTGCGGCGGAGCGCTATGCGAACCGATCCCTCTCTCCGCTCCTTCTTGCATATATGGCCGATCCTATCTGAAAATTGGACGCGCCTTACTCGTAATGACCTGCCATGGGGCAAGTTCGTTCGCCCCTGCTGCCTCGTGCAAGCTCTCCACTGCGCACGCGTTCGGGCGATCGACTTTGCATCTGGGCGATCGGCGGACATTCAAACTGCCCCCAGCTTTCCCGCGTTTCCGATACGGGCTGTGCTGCGAAGATGATTACTGGGGAAACGTGCCGGTACAAGCGATGGACACGATGCAATGCTGGATGGTGCGTTGTTCTGATAGGAATAGGAATTTCTCCACTGATCGCAACCGCTATCACTCTCCGCGGTACTCCAGCTTCTCAATAAAGCGCCAACGCTCAGAATAATTTCCGTCAGCAAGCCTTGGCCACTTATGCTGTTTTCATTATTCCGCTCCGCATAACGTATATCCACGGGCTTCAATCACTATGTTCCCGTATGATAGCCTTCCTGGGCACAACCCACCTCCTGACTAAGCCTAAAAAAGACAGCGCGTAGGTTTTTCCACATCGCCCCTTAAGTAACAATCGAAGCGTTAAAGGAAGCAAGTTTTGAGAAATGCTATGTCGCCCACTTAAGTAAAAAACATGATCTCGGTTTCTTCTCTTCCTTTTTTTTTCTTTTTGTTGCAATTTCCTCTGCCCACTTGTTGCAAAAGTGTAGTAATATTTGGTTGGAGCCATTGACAGCCCTGTTGGGTCCCTCCGCACTGTGTAGGCGTATCTCCTGTGGTTTGAATTAATACTATTCAAATAGCGAGGCGCGTCATAAGATTTGATTGCGTCAAAAATGGCATCTGCGATGCGACGTCACGCCATGCCAAACGTCCCGCTTGCCAATTGTGCGTAATGTCAAGGAGCAAACCGCATTTTCCACGTCGAATTGTGCGCTATGCCTCGTACAGGGCTTTTTTGCATGTGTGAGCAAATAGTTGCTCTCGTGAAGACCCGTAGGCAGCATTTTAAACAGCGTAGGCATCAATTTGAGTCCCTGGTTGTTTTGTTGTCATTGGTTTCTTTTTACCGGTATACTTCGTCTTTCAACTACCGGGTCCGCTAACGTTCTCGGTTTGTCAGCAGTTTACCATGGTATCTCTTGAATAAGATAAGCTGGAATAAGATACGATCACGCGTTGGACTCTGTCACATGCGACCAGTTAGCTTAGGCTGTTAGCGTAGACCAGTTGGCAGTTATACAAATCGCGGCAAGAATAATTAAATAATTCCACGGAGGGACGCGCACACACTTATACGGTTAACCAGGGCACACAACATTCTGCATCCACATCTTCCCATTACATTACAGCGATTACTGCTCGAATAATTATTCAATATGCCACGCCAACTTACGCGGCAAAAGCGAACAATGCATCACCAATAAAGTGGTCACTATATACGGAGTACCGTCACTGAGGCAGGCAAGTGAGCAACGGCGGCCATTTTGGTTTTGTTAGTGTTGCCAGATTGCCGCTTCTGCATGCGGCCTCACCGCTAACTTTGACGAGGGCATTTGTTAATAACACTGACGAAGACGCAGAAACACGGCATCTTCGGACACACTTCTGCAGCTGAAATGCTTCGAAACGCGTTATCTTTGATTCGTGTTCGGAACGACGTCAGTCGCCCGCAGCCGCAGAGCAGGGAGGGCAAGCTATAGGCCTACCAGAGTTGACCTACAGAAAACGCATAAACAACAAAATGGCGGCGCCCACGAAACGTCGCAGTGTAAACATGTCACGTGACGCGAACTGACCAATGATCATGGCGGCGGCATGGAACTATAAGAGAAAAGAGCGCCGACACTCTGTAGTCCTTATCTAGTGGCACTAGTACCGACACCTCCCCCCTCTTTTTTTCTTCGTGTTGCTAACAGGCCAGATGGGAGCAGTTAAGTCAAACACCGAGAAAAATAAACGATCTTAAATTTACGTAAGAGCCTCCAGTTAACAAAAAGGTCAGTGTACTTGTTTTATAAATCCAATGCTTAGAAAGCCAGGGCTTAGAATAGAATCAACTCAAGAGCCCGTGTCGTTCAGTCTGTCTGTGGTGGAGTCGGAAAGTCGCACGCAAGATTAGCCTCGCGTAACTGCCGACGGGCATTTTTTTCCTTGTCCATCACGCGAGCGTGTCTCGCGGAAACCGCGCCAGCTAACGCGAGACTTCCAAGTCTGTGGCCGCCGCCATGCCGTCCTTGGGGGAACAGGATGTCGTTTCTAAACCGATTACAGGTGCAATGGTCTTGCCATCTCTTTCGTAAATATGCATTTGAAAAGGGGCATGCCATGCCGATGATATAGCCGTGCCAGAACCCACTCTAAGCGCTGTGATAACCCGGCTGCGTGGCTGGCCGAAAAGGAAACCGCAAACGTTGATTCCAGCTCTCCATTTTTATTTTCTTTGTTTTTTTATGGACACGCACGAGCTAAGCAGACGAATAAATGCCCCGCCCTTGGCCCCCTTCACTGTCAAGTGCCAGCGTAAAAAGACAGTTAGCGGAATCTGTCTCGCCGCGGCGATAAAAGGAGGCATTCCAGGAAAGAAAAAAAACGAAATAGGAGGAGGAACAGAGTTCGACAAAGGAGTAGGCGAGAAATTGCGACACCTGGTCGCCGCGCGCCGGAACAAGAAGACACGAATAACGTACGTCCATGTCACGTTAACAATAGACTTCTCTGTGCCGTAATCAAGGCATACTGCGAACGACGCCGTCGTAAAAAAAGGAGGGGAAGTAGCAAGGCTGGGACAAGGATGGACCGACGTTCTAGAAGATGTCCTAAGAGGAATGGAGTCTCCGCTCGCTAACACGAATACGTTTTACGTTTACAGCGCCGGTCGCCGAAATCTATGAGATTTCGGCGAGCTTTGTGTACAACCAGGGTAGTAGTATCTGAGCGAGTGTATACTCTGCGGATGATTTACGGGATGCAGTAAAGTACAGGAAAGGCAATGGAGATTGTAACTCTTGCTAATGATTGTGTCCTTGCGCTAAACATCAACACAGAAATACGTACAGTGCAACTGATTGGTGTACGTAATACTAAATTAGTAAAAGGACAGCTAAACTTGTTGGTAGGAACACACGAAGGAGGTAGACAGCCACGCTTACATTCGTTCTTTTCGTGCGACCCCGAAAGGAGCAGGAGAAAATGAGAAATTGAATGAATGAATGAATGAATGTGGCACGGCGCAGATGGAGGTGACCACGCGGGAAAGCAGCCTGCTGGTTTTGGTGTCGAGCTCACGGTCACAAGTGTAACAAGTGTAGGGGCCTAACAGGCTTATCAAGTCTTTGAGGCCGGAGGACGGATGAACAAAATCTCGCCGGGCAATTCCAGAGCTTCGTGTAAGCAGTAACGACCTCCGCGGTGTCGCAGTCCGAGCTGACATCCCACTAAGACGCTAGCCAGCTAGTTTTCCATTTCCGCCCACCAGGTAAGTTTGAGTACGTTCGGCACCGACTGACATTGCGCAAGGACTTGCGTGCCGATTATAATGGCGGCGACAAAAAGAAAAAAAAACTAGCGCCCTTGTGGGGGTCGGCGCAAAGTCAAACAGGGGAATAAAGGGACAATAAAACCACGCAGCGAAAGTAATAAAAGGGACAGGAAACGACTATCACGTGGCGTAAAGACAGCGAACGTCCATAGGGAAGGCAGGTGACGCTGTTACTACGTGGGAGGGCAAGGAGGAAGCGACAAACGATCAAAGCCTCCAGCGCGATGATGACCGTCGCAGGAGAGAGAGAGAGAGAGAGAAGCGTCGACGCGTAGTAATGCTCCTGTAACCACAGCGTATTGCGGTGATGAGAACGCGCTATGAAGAGAGGCTCGGTTTCCCGGGAACCTGAATGCAAGGCCGACGGCGTCATTCTCTTTCTCTCCTCTCTAGTGAGAAGACATAAGAGCTTAGAAGCTATCCGACGACGCACTTCATAAGGAGAGAGGGAAGAGCGTGATAATGGTCCCCGCTTTACACGCTGCGCGCACCCATTACGCCTCGCTGCGCGCGCGTCGGCGGAGAACAGACGCGTGGCGCGGTCTGTTCCGAGAACGCTAGACAGGGCGGCAAAAACAAACGAACCGCGTGCGTTCCTTCACGCGCGCGCACGCACACACACACCTTTTACCGCACTGCTTCGTCGTGCTTTTTCACGCCCACGACGACGACGTCGCCGCTTCGTTACAGGAAGCGGGGACGACGCGGGCTCTGACGTTATCCGGCGAACCGATCTCCCCGGTTGACGCCTCGCACAAAGTACAAGGCTGAGATAAGCTCTCGCGATCTGAAGACTGCGTCTCCCGCGTGCGCACACGCGCTTGGCGAAAAGCTGCGACGGTATCGTACTGACCTCTTTTTTCTCTTCGATGTAGTTCGCGAGGCGACGATAATATATCCCAACACTGTGCAAGGGGTTTTATCAAACGCTTTGCACCTCTCGTATACACGCCTGACCTTTCTCGTTATCACGACGCCTCTCTTTTCTCTCCAGGATTCAGCGCGGTAACCCAGAGAATGGTTCAAAACGGTGACCCACAAGCCGTCGACCCCTAACAAAAAAGCAATCAATCACCCAAACCCTATCGAAGTTTAACCAAATCAGCAAAGCGTTAATGTTAATAGATCGTGCCCGTTTTTCCCACTCCCATCAGAGCCAGTCGTACCACCCAACGCAAAAAAAAAAAAAAAAAAAAAAGTAACAGAAACTGATCAGTAACGCGAGTCCCTCGACACCCAAGACCACTGCATGTGGCAGTGCCCCCGAAACCCATTCCCCCCTTTCACAGACGGAGAGCACTGGGCGAAGGCGTTGTGCAGCTCGGACCGTGAGGTCCAGGCTAAGGTCATTCAGCGAGCTGCAATGGTCACCGGCCGGTTACCACCGCCGGTCACCCGCCACCCAGACTAGCCCCATGGGGCTCAAATAAAGTTTCTCTCTCTCTCTCTCTCTCTCTCTCTCTCTCTCTCTCTCTCTCTCTCTCTCTCTCTCTCTCTCTCTCTCTCTCTCTCTCTCTCTCTCTCTCACCCCGGAGAAACAAAGCCAGCTCGTGGCGACAGCCCGCCATATATTTGACCACATGGACTACCATCGAATCAGCAGCGTTCTATGAAGCGTATATAAGTCGGATCTCGCACGGACAGGACCCGGCGTTCGGTGGCGACGACAAAACCCGGTGAACTGTATCGGCTCCGCGACAGGAGGCGTCGTATAAACCGCCGGCGCGGGCGCAATAAAGACACCAGCGCGCAGGCATCCGGCGGCGCTCACCGAGCGGCCATCGATCACCGCCAAAGCGGAACAACGCCCTGGCGGATCGTGGTCGTACATATATGCATCCGGCCTGTCAGCGGCGCCATTAGGAAGACCGCGGGCAACCGATAAAACGCGCCAGCCCACTCCTCATTTCCGCTTCCACGTCGTCCCCCGCTCCGATGTTGCGGCATCATCGAATGGAAAGAGCCGCCTTCCTCGAAATCATCGCCTCAGCCGACCGAAGAGCCTTTCGACGGATTCGAAGAAGCGGCAGAGCGCGCGCTTTGAAAAATGGGCGGAGACACGCGCGGGAAATCTCCGCGGTGTCCCTTTCAGCATCGCCGCTACGCTGCTTCCACGCGAAGACGTTCCTCTCGATGAGCGGCTGAGAATGAAGCGCTGGATGGCGGAGCCGAAAATAAAGTGGTCTTACATCACGAGTAGTACTGCATGAACAATGCAAGACCGAAGTGAGGGGACGAACGTGAAAGGAAATTAGCTTCGCCTGGCATGTGTGCGCGCACACACACGAGGAAATTCGGCCACAGCACATAAAGTACGATAGCACTTATGGATGGACCACCCCGGTTTCCCGTCCGTCTGTTCTCAAACTCACAGAAAGGAGAAAGTCGGACACTCGCCTTTTCTTCATCCGTACGTAAAAGCACGCGGTCTCCGTCTCCCTCTCTCAATGCTACCCCCGTGCAACGGCCGCGACTGCTGCTTGCTGCTAGCCTACCAAGCGTCAGACAATCCTCGGATTGCCGGAAACATTTCGGACAACGAACTCACTGCAGCGAATGTGTCCTTGAACGCCACTTGACGACGTCCCGCAACCTAACCAGTCCCGCAGCGTCGTGTGCGCATCACGAAAAGCCTTCCAAAAGCGAAGCGGTACCGATGTGTTACTACACGCGTAGAGAGAAATCGCTGTAAAAGCAGAGGTTGTTGCACGACCCCTCCAAAAATATGATTATTTCTCTCCTCCACTCCACACACACGCTCGCCTATTCGCGGAACGCCTCCTCCAAATGGCACGCAGCCTGCGAGCGTCACGTCGCCTCTGCACCCCAGGCCTCAACAAACTTCCAGCCGTTACAGCAGAGCGCGTGTCGAGCGCCTTCGAAAACGGCGGCGCACCAGCACGAAGCTTCGCTGCATACATTGCTTGCCTCGCCGACGACGCCGCCGCCTGGGCTGCATGCATGCATGATGGAGATGACCGGCCGCATGCGGCACGTCAAGAACCGGCTCCGGGAAGCCAAGGTTCAAGCTGTCTTCTAGTACCACACTTCGAACGCCCAACCGAGCCACACAAGATGAAACAAAAAGACGCCAAACCGGGGAACGAGAAGACAGCGCGACTGATTCACCGGGTGGCATACACTTCGTCCAAGACGAGGAATGGCGGGGCGCAGCATGACGCCTCACACCTCCGCTAGAGTGTGTACCTGTGCGGCGGTGCCGACCGACCCCCGCGGATTTTCGCCTGTCGCAGCTGCGGACCCGTGCGGGGCAGGAACCGGACTTCAGTTCGCTTCCGAGAGGCCGCAGCAGCCGGCCCGGAGTTATTTATACGCTCCGAGTTCGCAGGAAGACGACGAGGCTGGTTCGAGCGTGCAGCCACCCCAAGTACCGAATGAAGCATGTTCACACCGCGAGGTATGACGACGGCGGTTGCAATCTGTTACACCATGCCCGACGTGAACAAAGACGGCGTATTCGTGGAGAACGACCGACTCGATTGTCCAGCCCTTCTTAAGCGAACTGCGGGGCATAGGGCAGAGTTGATTGATTGATTGATTGATTGATTGATTGTAGGGTTTAATGCGCCGACGCAACGCAGGCGATGAGGCGCGCCGTAGTGGAGGGCTCCGGATTAATTTTGACCACCTGGGGATCTTTAAAGTGCGCCGAAATCTCGTACACACGGGCGTTTTTCCCTTTCGCCTCCATCAGAAAAGCTGCCACCGCGACCTCGTGCTCAGCAGAGCAACGCCTTAGCCACTGAGCCACCGCGGCGGGTCATATTGCAGAGTTGAAAAATGCAACCGGCCGTATGCGCAAAATCAGAAACAGTAGGCGCTTAGCTGGTTATGTGCTGGTCACGCTAACCGGTCAAGAGGTCAAAAACTACTCAACGTTAGCTGAAGAGAAAGCTGCAGCTACGGCACGGTGATGTAGCTTGTGGAGTTAGTATTATACCCCACGTCGCCAGAGCAGACTCTCCATACGAGCCGGGAAGCATGCCAGCAGCGGAACGACAGGTCGGTCGCTGCCGGAGTGGTGTCTCAGCACGTGCCTTCGGCCAATGTCCTCAAGGTTGTCAGCTAGCTCCAACCGCTGGCCGCTCCGAAGCAACCGCCGAAAGTGCGGTCAGAAATGCTCCTCGTTCTTCTTCGTCTAGCTTTCCAACGCCGAGCCGAAAAATTCCGCCTGGCAAAGACATCCAGCGAAGCGACGCTGCCAGACAGGCGCTTCCTGCGAGCGTCGGCTGCAGCGTTGCACATCCAAGTCGCCAGAGCAGAGTTAATCTGCATAACGCGGACGGCGTGGGAAGGCGGGGACGCGTTAGATGTGCACGCTTGAGTCGGCCTTCGTCCCAGAAGGCTTGGTCAAGAGCTTGACGTCCACCGATAACGCCTCCTGCGCTTTGATGCGTGTATTTTTTGTTTGTTTGTTCAATCTTTATTCGCAGAAACTACGTTGAAAGCGAAGTGTACAGACCCGTCGATATCGGAGTATGTTCGAAAACTTGGCAGCCTTCACTGCGTGGCCTCGGTGTTTGGCAAGCTGGGATAGCATCAAGAAGCGACCACTATCTCTGACCAGTGACTGCGATCGCCTCCCGGAGAATTCCGGGGATAAACTTGGCCGTGACGAGCGAACGCGCCATTCGTGTAACGCTAGGTTTAGGTTAGGCCTAACTGGACGCATTGAGCGCACCTGTCGCAACGAAGCGTCCACCGCTTCTCTCAGACAGATTAAGGAGAGATGACGTCGGAGTTCGCATCATTCGTGACCGCAGTATGAGCACTTACCCCAAACAAAAAAACTAAACCACAAAAAGAAAAAACGCTAAAATTTGACCAAGGCCAACGCGTATACTGCGCCGCAATGTCGAAACGACGGAAATGTATGGCGCTGATCATACTTTTTTTTTTTTCCAACCACTCCAGACATTGCGTAAAAGCGTCAGCGCGCTTTGCACGCGAAGAGGAGGAACGTGGGGTTGTTGAGGCTGGCCAATGAAAGACGCAAGGGCTATTGCTGCTTATTTAGAAGAGCCCGGATGCCCCCCTCCCTTCACCCCCCAAAGCTCATACGCGCGCGCGCACGCGAACCTGCGATTATCGATCGGAACCAGAGGGTGCGCACAGTTTGCGCAATGATGACCGCACGCAGGACAAGAGAATGAAAATAAAAATAAAAAAAGTAATCTCGAGTGGGGAAACCACTGTTTCCCCCCGAACATTACCAGCGTTTTGACGTATGTCCCTTGTCATAACCGCTCTATCTGCAGTCGTGCTCAACGCGAGGAACATTCGATGCGTCGTACAGGGTTGTCAGAAAGAGCGTCCTGAACGTCGCTCGACTACTTGATTACTACACAACGCCGACGCCGCGCTCTCGACTACTTGATCATATGCTACGGTTTGTACATCGACAAGCGGAGGAAGTCACGCGGTGGTTCACAACCAAGTTCCCGCAGTGAAGCGCCGTTTTAGAACCAAGGTATAAGGCGACGCTGATTGGATAGCAGAGCCGCAACAGACGTCAAACGTTCGCGTTTCCGTTAACCGGGGTCAAGAAATCATTCCATCCCGTTGCCTTCACAGACGAAAGATCAGCAGGCGAGTAAACAGCATAAACGCCTGCCCGCGGCTCAGTTCGTGTTCGGGTGAGTGGCACAGTAGCATTTCACGTTGTGTAGCGTTTTGTCTGCACAAAAGAACAAGGACAACCAACCCTGAGACAAACAGGTCTGGGGACTGGATATATCGCGTGGCACAGGAGCACGCTAAGTGCGGACTTTCCTAAGTAACTCGGAGCGTGCGCCACAAGACAACAGCAGAAGCCCACTCGCACCTACTTCGGCTGGGAGCTTTCGAGGACGGTTTACTACAGGATATAAAAGTTGCGCGTGTCGGTCGTGTAAGAGTCGAAGAGAACAAAGAGGGTAGCGCGCCGCCGGTTGCGTCAACAAATGAATGAGTGAACGCAAGCGGTGTCCGGAGGTGCGCTTAGCAACAGCGCCGCGCCGTGCCGTGCGAGCGCGCGCGCGCCAGAGAGATAAGACACCCGATGAACGGCGCGCGGGCAAATGGATGTTTTCCACACGGCGCAGCCAGCAGCAACCCCCTCGCTCTTGGCAAATGGACATCGACGTTCCGAAAGCCCTTTTCAGCGAATGCACCGCCGTCGTCGTCGTACCGCGGCGGCGTTGGGAAATAGTGGACAGAAAAATACCACCAGCCTCCTCCGCGTTGTCGCAAGTCCGCGGACGACACGCCAAAGTAGCCGAGGTTTTTTCGACGTGCCGCTGCTATTCATAACGCAAGCGCTAAACAGACATACCCACCCCATTTCCCTTTTCGGGTCGAGTTGACTTCACCGCTACAGTTGAAACCACGTCTAACGAACTTGACGAAACGGTGAAACGCTTTGTTAAAACTAAGTTCGTGAAAGGCGATAAAAAGGCGGCGCGCCGCGCCGTATTCGCGTGCGTGCATCGTGACCAATCGTTATCATCATCGCCATCGTCACCATTCCCTCTCAATGTTACTGCAGATGAAGACGACGATGGCAAAATTGATTGATTGATTGTGGGGTTTAACGCGCCGACGCAACGCAGGCGATGAGGCGCGCCGTAGTGGAGGGCTCCGGATTAATTTTGACCACCTGGGGATCTTTAACGTGCGCCGAAATCTCGTACACACGGGCGTTTTTGCTTTTCGTCTCCATCAGAAAAGCGGCCGCCGCGGCCGGGAATCGAACCCGCGACCTCGTGCTCAGCAGCGCAACGCCTTAGCCACTGAGCCACCGCGGCGGGTGACGATGGCAAAATGGTAAATTCTGCGAGGACCCAGGCGCCTACGTTTTGCGAGAAAACCCAAACCCAATGTTCTTGCAGGGAGACCACGAAATGCTGGTTTAGATCGAAAATTTAGTACTACAGAGTTTCACTCGATGAAAGCATAGCCGGCATTCAGGCGCTCCAGGCAGTGCACTGCGGCGAAAGCGTTCAGCTGCTGCGATCCCAAGGCTGTGAGGATTGGGCCCAGTCAGGGCGGCCATGTCGCAACAAGAAGCAATCAAAGAAGCATCCGCGATTTAAATCGCATGCCAGCCAATTCAAATTAGGCCAGCATCCCCCCAACGCGAAGCCACCCACCAGTATGATGGTTCCCAAGCATCATCGCATGACGCAACCGGTAAAATACCAAGCCGCATTAAAATTCCCTGAGAGGTGCACCCCAACATAGCCAAACACTGTGCGCGCACGTGAATAGCCTCCCCGACATTAAAATGCTTCCAGCGCACCGTGTCCAGCGTTCGCATACATGCATACGCAAGCACCTTGGGCATGAGTTAACTATGCAGCAGCATCTTGAATCGCACACGCCCATCCTCGGACCACATGACACGTGCAATTAAAGAATTGCATTCCAGAAAGGCAGCAAACCGGCGAAGGACAGCTTCGCGCAGCAATTTAAAACATTCGCCGTCCGCCGCTGCTCGAATGGCTGCGATAAGTTTCCGAGTATACCAGCAGCGGCGAGAGAACCGAACCCTGCAGGGTACCACCGCCGCGCTATCGAGCGGCCCTCGTAACCAGTTTATAGCTCAGCGTTTACAACCGGCTTATCGGCGGGCCGAACGCAGCCTTGTGGTAGTAAACAAGTAACTCGTACGAAGTTGCCCACATCCGTACGTACGTACATACACACGCACACACGCGGAAAAGGGACGTCCACGGCTGAAAGCATGCACGCCCAGATAGCCGTCGAGCACGTGCGGAGACGGAATATTAAGGAGCCGGCCGGGGAAATATACTCGCGGCGGCGAGATCAGAACCGAAACGAAGCAAGAAGAGAAAAAGAGGCGAATCCTGTCACGCTCGGAGTACATTTCCCGTCCGTCCGTAATGTGCTACGTGCATACAAGGGGGCACGGAAAGCCCACGTGTACACCGTCACAGAGACAAGCCGTCTGGCTGGCTGGGCCTACGCACATCCGCTTTCGGAGAGCGCCGCAATCAGGAAAAGGGCAAACAAAAAAGAAATGGCTGGAAGCGCCGCGTTGAAAATACGAGCATAAAGGAACACACGAGCGTGAATGCGGTATAAGAGCGCGGAAAACAAACGCACAGGTAAGTGAAGCAAGTTCGCAAATCGGACGATAAAAATAAAACAAAAAGAAATAACGAGAAGCTGCGGGCGAGGAAAACAGAGCCGTCGTTCTGGGGGGAGAAGAAGAATACCGCGAAGTTCGCGCCTGAAAAACAAGTGCAGTAAAAGCTCGTTCATTCGAACTCGGTTAATTCGAACTTCCGGTTAATTCGAACCCACGCCCGTGTCCCGGCACAACCCTGTATATTTCAATGGGGGGGGGAACTCCCGATAATTCGAACGCGTCGGTATCCAGAACGGTTAATTCGAACTATGATCCCCTGGTTTCCGTCGCTCCTCGCAGAAGTAGTCGGCCCAGAGTGATTACGATGCGTTGCAAATCCAAACCAAACCAAATTTACCAGAGATGCAAAACAACGAAACCGAAAAACAACAGCTTGGTGCGCGCTACGCCCCTGCAACAACTTATTTCTCTTCTACTGAGGGCACCGCGCCACCGGCACCAGTGCTCCGGCGCATGCCATTATTATTTACGAAACATTGTTTACGAAATCACCCGCCACAAACGTGTAGTAGCGTCCAATTCGCTATAACGAGTCCAGAGGTGGCTTCTTCGTGTTCTGCCCGCGCAGTGTGGCGCGATTTCCATTCATTCTAGTGCCCGCCTGCTAATTCGAGCTCCGCTTAATTCGAACAATCTTATGGTCCCCTTCGAGTTCGAACGAACGAGCTTTTACTGTATTTTTTTTTTTCTAATTGGCCCCTCCGTGGTGCGAACGAAGTTGGAGAGCGAAGCCGAACGACTTGACACGGGCACTGTCCAAACCAGCGGAAAAACATAGCCCAATTGTTTGTAATTTACCACATACAATAATTAATTATCTCAATTAAACTTGTAATGACTACACTACAGTTCTGTCCTAGCAGACAAACATGGTGGTTGATCGTTACGCTTTGGCTTTGTAATGCTGCTAGAATAGGCTTAGGAGCGGCGGTTTCATGCTATGCATACTGAAACTTCTAATGATCACTGTCCGTGATGCCTGCTAAAATAACTTCCCGCGGTTGCGCAGTTGTTTTAGCAGCGAGAAATGCGTACATTTCGCTTCGGGGTAGTTTCGATAAAACACGAGTTACAGTCGCTTTCTATAACCATACCCCTTCCGTAGAAGCCCGTGTAATGATAGCAGACGGGAATTCCGAATTGGTTACAACTCCACGGGGAACTAATTACGACAAGTAAATGAAACTCGACGTAATGACACAGCTTCTGAGCGTCCCACTGGAGTGTGGTTTTTTTTTTTTTTTTAACAGCGGAGCTGTATAACCCGGCCGCAAGTTAACCAACGCGAACAGAAAACCCCTATTGGAAAAGAAAAAAAAAAACGCTTCCCTTGGTGGGAATCGAACCTGGGTTTCTCGCGTTATGAAACCGGTTTGTACCACTTGTGCAAGCTGCGCCTTTGCGGCAAAGCCAAACACTTTGTTTTTTTTTTTTTTTTCTTTACTGCATGGAAAACTTCCCTTAATACAGCCTACGAAAGTTAGGAGTCATCCAAGAAGATGCACATCACTGCAGCTAAAATAAGCCGTCCGTTAAAACTCTGGCAAGCAGACGCACGCGTCCAACAGATGCAGCCATTCTGGTGGGTCACTTTGCGCCGCATAAATGCTCCGCACCAACGCAGTTTGCTCCCGAAAAATGGACTTCGTTGAGCGAGGGGGTTCCGCGTGCCTGTCCGTCATGCGGCACTTCCACAAGCTATACAATCCGATCACAACAAACATATCATAGGGCACTCCAGTAACATCTCTAAAAGGCAAAAACCGAATTGTATAAGGGGTAATGTCCATGTCCTTTTTAAGAGTTCGTTGCAACACATCCCAGAAAAACACCGCATCCCGGCACAAAACAAAACAATGATCAATGGTTTCTGGTTGATTGCATAAACGGCAATTGTCAGACCAAGGAATAGACATTCCTTTCTCGCGCAACCATGTTTTCACTGGGAGTGTTGATGTATGCAGCTTAAAGAAAAACGTTTTTGCATTTGGAGGAAGACACATACGTGTGACCCGCTTCAAAACACTGTCCTTATGGTGGCCAATGTAAGGCTGGCGATAAACCGGCACTGGGAACAGACTCTCTAATAAAGTGTTCGTCAAAGCCTTCCTGGAAAGGGTAAACAGATATTGCAGGGAAAACCTCGCAGTAAGGAAATTGAAGGTGTCAACCACCTCCTTTAAAAACCCCCATGGCGGTTTCGTACTGACTTCACCAGTGGAGACAAGCAAAAACGGTAAATGAAAACTTATGCGCTGTTGAATAACGTTGAGCAGAAGTGGATGATGCGTCACCTTATAGAAGAAAAACCGAGATACAAGCTGGTGTACAAACAAATGTATCAGCCCAGCACCCCCAGACACTTTGCCGCAAAGCGTTTTCTGCCGGCGGACACAACTGAATCATTTGGATATACAGCTTCGCAGTAAAAAAAAAAAAGGTAAACTGGCGACCACGGGCAATGCCAAAAGGTTCTTTATTTTCTGCACCCCCCCCCCCCCCCCGCTTCCCCTCCGTCCTTTCAGAAAGCACCCCGAACATTAACCCCTCTTAGAAGACACGAGAGCTTTCGCGGAAGCACGCTACAGATGCTAATAATGATAACGATGATAAGAAATCAAGCAGTACAAACAACGATTACACCTAATGGATGCACAGGCGAAAGGAAGGTCCTACGAGGATGCATATTACGAAGCCACAAAGGCAACAAAGCCAACTCCATAAGGACCACGAAAATACCACGAAACCAACTCCATATGGGCCCCAGAGAAGTACGGGTAACTTGCAGAAACATTCGAGTCACGCCCCGTCAGGACACAAACGTTATCAAGCCCTGCAGTCGTGATTACTTCGGGCCAACGGGCAACCCCGCAACATTAGTAGCCGCTGACAGGTCGACAACATCATAAACACCGCTCGCCGATTAGCGAAGAAAAATTTCATGCAGCGGCTGGCCAAAGCAAACAAGAGCCGACGGTTCTTGCATACCGAAAAAGGAGAATAGCATCGAGTCGGATCATCCCGGAAAGACAACCAGAGCCCGGCTTGATTAGAAACGCTCTCTCGTTTTCAGCGAGGTCGACTTCGGGGCGACTTATAAATGAAAAAAAGAAAAAGTCAGAGAGAGCCGTAGCGCTATCAGGAGGGTCAGCAACGCAATTCAAGCGACAACCTGTACACGAGACAAACCCGAAGACAAAACGTCAAACGAAGAGCCCTTTTTTACTGCGCGGCAAAGTCCCGCTTGAATTATAGCTGAAGCGGTCTCCAGCAGCGTGCACGAACCGACGACCGCCGATCTTGTTTACCGCTGACAGCGCCGCCCAGCGGCGGTATCAGCGTTATATTCAACTAACGAGAGGTGGCGGCGGCGGCTTTGTTTTTCCTACGACGCGGTGCGCAGAGCGGTCTTCCTTCCGCGGTCGTCGGTGAACGTGTGCCCGGCGCGATAAGAAGGCCGCGGGGCTCTTCTTGCCCATTGACGACGACGACGACGACCACGCGTAGTGGACGGAAAGGGGGTGGGAGGGCCGCCGGAGATAGCGAAAACATTCCGCCGCTGCCCTCTAAGATGGCGAGTGCTTAGTGAGCGAACACCCTAGCGGCGGGGACTTCCTTCGGACGGCACGGGATCGACCAACCGGACGCGCAAGCCACGAGTGGATAGCTGCCGTGACGCTATAGAAAGTCAATAAAAACAAAAACACCACTGCTTTCGCATAGTATCGCAGTGCCGATACAGACTGGCGGCGATGTTGCGAGGGCATAACTGCGGAAATGGATAAAGTTAAGTGAACGGTCACCCCACAGCTAAGACGCAACGTTAGAATAAAGGTTGGAGTGTTTGCCCACACCATGACGAGGTAACTCAACAACAAAACACCTATAAACTTAGGATTCCAAAGTTTTAGGTCCCTCAACAACACTGGGGCAACTATGAGAGAACACTGTTTCTATTTTTTCAATGTGGAATTGAGGATTCTGCTAGGATACTGAGCATAACTCTGCGGCAAGGCGACGAGAGTTGCGCGCTCCCTCTCCCTCCAGTTGCGTTTGTTCCGACTTCAAAAATGCCCGCCCAGTCGAATCGCACACGACTTCAAGTCACTCCTCCCTTTGAATACCGCGCCTTAAAGACACGACCTTTTCCCGCCGCTCAACAATTCAAAAGCCGTAAACCCTCGTTATAACGAAGTTCGCGCGACAGGAAACTGGTTTCTTCAAGAGCGACACTTCGTTGAGGGCGGGAACTATGCGCTTTATACACACTGACGTGAAGACGATTAAACACTTCGAATAAAGCCAGATTCCAAATAAATAAACTAGGGTTTAATGTACGTGCGAACAAACGCGAAGTAGCAGCTGCGGGAACGAGTGCGTGCCCGCACGGGCTCCCGGAGTACCGATTGCTGGCACTCCGCAGGGTCGGCCGCTGGCCCCTCTACCATTCATTCTTCGCAAGGTCGCGCGCCTTGCAAACAGAAAACCCATCCAGGAGGAGGACGACGGGCGCTTCCGGCTCGACCAAACTTGACTCGCCACGATTATTCGTTTGGCAACTTCTCCCCCGCACGAGGGGGTGTACGACGAGCGTGCAATCGCAGGCGAAGTCGAGAAACACACCTTGCTTTCACGCACAGAGCCGCCGCCGCCCCGCTGTGCCAGGCGATGGGTTCGTTATTACGCCGACATTACCCATGCAGAGCGCGCCTTACGTACGGTGTGCTTGTGTTTACGGCGCAAGGAAGGCTTCCCGCGTCGTGCAACAGCCGATCGTACACCGCTAAGTTTATGCCACGGTGTCGTGTAGGCGTTGCGTCCAGCTGAGGCGGCTTCCATATGCGCACGTAAAGGAAAATTTGAGCGAACGGGTTGTTCGAATCTCGAGACTGCGTGGTACTTACGTAGGCTTTTTAAAACGGGGAAAGTGAAGGTCAGCAGCGACGTTGGAACTGTTTATGCCCAGTCAAGGCTGTACGCCCTCAACTTCGCCTCCCGCGCACGCGATTCCATTCACGTTACGTCGTGGGTGGAATAGAGAATCGACATGTTTGAAATCTACGGAGCGACTAAATTAGTAAAGCGCGGAGTGTATGCTTCCAGATGGCTAAATATGAGTGTTTATGCGACCGATTCGATACCTCATCATCGCAACACCAGTGTAAACAGAGGCAAATGTGGGCGCGAATTAACGTAGTCGGAAATACACCCCAGCGGTCAGAAATATGCCTCATACAAGGATTCGCCATTAAATGGGAGTATGAAGTGAACCCTGCCTTCCAGGGAATTAAAATAAGCCGGAGAAAAAGAGGTCAAAAGGGCAGAGATGGTCGGGGATCAAAATGCGAAAATGTGTTTTAAATTACTACTTCGCTTATACCCTTTCAAAAACGGCAAAACTACAGCCCCTAGCAATCTGGCACTATTTTATCCCTCCTTCTCGTCCCAAGCTCTCTCTATTCCCCAATGGGTGGTCTTCTTCCTCCAAACCCGAACACCAGCCTGAACCGACCAAACACGGCGAGCGCAGTATGCACGTACGCGCGCAGCTACCGAATAAAAGCAAGCCCGTTTCGCGTATTAACTGCGGGGCCGCCACGAGTTGACAAACGACTCTACATAACAAAAATCGACAAGCACGCCTCTGGCGTTATCGCCAGATCCGCGCAGATCGATTCCGACAACGCCGCCGTTGGCCGGGCCACGCCGCGGTGGGTCCACCGATGCGAGTATTATGCGAGACTCGGATTGAGGCAGCGGACCTTCGCGCGAGTAAGAGGCGCGTTTAATGCACCACGTAACGAATGGGGAACCCGTAGCGGGGGGGGGGGGGGGGGGGGGGGGGGCAAAACCAGCGCCAGTGAGGCACGCGCGCACAAAGTTAACGCCGACTCTGAGCACGAGCGGCCCCAAATTCGAAGCAGCCGTCGGGGCAGCTTTGCACCGACATAAATCGGGCGTAAACGAGACTTCACGCAGCGTAACGTGAGCTGCGACGAGTCTGCGTACGCGTGTACTGCATATGCGCGTGCGCAAGCTAACAATGAGATAAGCAAATTTGGGGCTATGAACGGGTTAGACTGATGCACAATACAGGGACGGTGAAAAATGTGGTTGGGAGAAGCTCGACTCGATTGGATGATGACGATGATGATGATTGCGACGACGTTACCTGTGCAGATGTTACAAAGGAAACGCAGCGGTCGCTGCACGGTCACATTTTTAGAGCGCCACGCTTTTTACTGTATGCAAGGGCAGTCACAACTAAATACCGCATTTGCCAGAACCCCACAAACGCCACAAGGGACGCTGACAAGCGTTTTCCCCACAATTTGGACCACCGACCAACGCTAAGCATTTCGGCAAGCGCCTCAATGGTTAGATGACAAATGTCAAGTGCGAACTCTGTCAGAACGTTCAACTGTAGTAACACTTCGCTATAACGAAGACCTCGGGACGAAAGCTTCGTTATAAGCGGAATTTCATTACAAGCGGGCCATGATTTGCTCTCGGTGTTCAGGGGTGTTGTGGGCATGAAAGAACTTAACTTCCAATAAAGCGAACAAAAAAAGCATTTTTGCTATATAGAGTCTTCACTGTACACTGAAGGCAGCACAACCAAACATTCCGCGGAGAGAGTTCGCCTAGAAATCCTCTATAAAAGAACGCTATGAACTCTAGGAACTCTATTCCTCTATAGAGAACTACTAAGTTTGCCAAGATGTGTGCTCCGCCTACATAAAACTGACAAGACTGACGCCGATTATTGCCGCCACTCTTGTCCGAGGTTATAGGGGCTGGAAAAAGTAGGCAGAGGGAGAAGAGGGGCACGCAAAAAATAAACTGCAAATATTTTGTTTAGTCCATCCCCCGCAGGGCGGCGCGGCGCTCCATCAGGCCGGGTCAAACCGAAAAGCCGTAAATACTTCAGGCGACCACGACGATTTACGGTCGTTTCTCGCGACGCGCATTTCAATGTTGCCTCGTCTCTTTTCTCCCCCCCAACTCTGCGAAGACCTCGAACTACGGCGACCACGACGGCGCCGCTGCTGCCTCCTTCAGTCGTGCCGTGGTCCCAATCATGAAGCCCCAACGTCGAAACACACAAGCGATCTCGATTTGACCAAACAGACATTATCGCCCGTCGCGTTTGCTTTCCGTCCGTCCCCTCCCGTCAGAATCCCACGCGGTGGCGCAAGCGTAGGCAGGCGGCTCCGTAAATCTTTCTTCCAAAACACAACGCTCGCTCGAGAGGTGAACTTCGCTGGAGGATGCGGGGAGGAAGCCTATAAATCAGGCCGCGGGACGTTAAGAATTCGATTCGTCGCATAAATAATCGGACGACATGGTTGTTATTTCCCTGCTTACATACACGACCTGTCCTGCGCGGCACCCCCAGGGTTGCCCGGGACGACACCGAGGTGAATTTGTCGAACCTCTTGTTTGAAGCTGCGTTCCGTAGTTAAACATACGTCAATCTAGTTCACTGTTCACTGGAGACAGCGACGGAGGGGGAGAGATCGATCTTTAACGTAGACTGCAGAGTCTAGAGAAGTCATCCCTGATAGCGATGTCGGGTGAATGGGAGAGATCGTGGAGGGACAGGAGTAAGAGGGACAGCAAATATAAAGTGGAAGTCAGACTAACGTGAAAAGATGGGTAAAAGAGAGGCGGCGCCTTCAGCGGGGCAGAGATAACGTTCCTACTCGGCCGCCACGCTTATTTCAGCGAATTACAGCCTCCTCGGAGTGTTTATGACGTACTTCCCAGACTGGCCTTTGCACTGTTGATTAGACGCCGTAGCTATCCGTCAGGGAGCGTGCGGTGGGGTTTCTGAGCATCGTTTTGTTTTACGCCTTCGATCTCTGGAGAAACCTGTCCCAACCGCTTTTTGTCCAGGAGCTACCCGCAATCGGTGCGATGTCATTTGACTAACGTGCCGCGAAAGAGCCAGGGCAACAACGGCTTTTGAAGACCGCAGCAAACGAGACTATCACACCGTGAGGACAAAAGCGATAATTGCTTCACGAAGGAGGGAGGACGAATAGAGGGCAACGAGCACAACGTGCACGCGTTGTCCTTTCACTGTTTTTCTTTTTTTTTTCCTCGGTAAGCGATAGTTGTTTAGGCGTATGCGGATTGACTTATCTTTGCAAAACTGCCCGCAATAACTCAAAAACTCCACTCAAACACCGCGTCCCTACACGCGTCACCACAAGGTTCGTGTCCTTAAAAAATAAGAGCAATAATAAGCGCGAAATGCCTCGAAGAAGTATCCAGTGTCTCATAGGATAAAGTGTCTTCTAACGAAACATGCGGTGTGGCACTCCAATGCGTAAATCTCGGGGACTTCGTTATACGGCCCTCCTTACATGAAAGCTCTCGGGAAGGGAACAAGCGATACTTGTTTAAAGTGGAAATATTATGTTCTCAATTACTGCCACGGGGACCACAAAACACTTTGCACAAAGCGAGATTTCGTATAAAGACATTTCCTTACAGCGAGTGTTTACTACACATTCCAAAACAGCAAGAAAGCTTTAAAGTAACCTGGCTTCCGCGCATGCTTTGGGAATGCACGGAAACGCATTAACCTTCCTACTTTGCAAGCAGAAACGCAGCTCGAATGGTTACATACAGAAAACCCTCGTCATAACGAAGCCCTCGTGATAGGAAACCGGCGTCGTTATAACCGGCGCGTCGTTTAAAGCGGGTACGACGTGCTTTCCTACACAACGAAATGAGGACAATGAAACACTTCGAAGAAATAGAAATTTCGAATAAAGCTATTTCGTAATAGCGAGGGTTTATTCTGGTTATACAACAAACCACTCGCCCACGGGTATTCAGGCTGAACCTTGAAGACGTTGGTGCACAAACGTTCAAGGCGCACGCCCGCCCCCGGAGAAGACGTAGGAAGGCGGCATAGCAAGAAAGGAGGGAGGGGGGGACCGGGATGGCGGCGGTGGGCCACAAAATATGATCCCGCGCGCAGCGAGAGGCAGCGACGGAGGAGGCCTAGCTGCTGGGGACAGCGGCGCGCATCGCGACGCATAAATACTCGGCGGGGAAGGCCAGCGCGTAACGTACGGCCGCCAAGGAGGGGTGCCGGCGCCTGCAGACGTCCGACCACGTTCCCCAGCGCCACCGCGACCTGTGAGTGTCTGTAATATGGGGACGTGTTTCGCAAGTTCGTAAATACCAACCTGCAGGTGAAGGGGAAGGAACAAGAAGAGAAGTGCGTGTAGTGTACGCGGCAGTAGCTGATGGCACCACCACTTTTCCTCGCATGGACTTCCTCGGCCAGTGTCGTTCCGCCGCCAAAATATTCTCTCTCTCTCTCCCCCCGCTGTTTCGCAACTCGAGGATCAAAGGAGTTGCGCTAAGGACGGAGGACAAAGGAATAAGAGTATGCCCTCCCGAGATCAAAAAAGGCCCCCGCCTTCCCATATAGCACGCGCATTTCCTAAAACGCACTCAGCTTCGTGAACAACGGTACACGAAGATGACGACATCCAAGTGAAGCCAAGCTCGACCCAATGGCGTAGATGGTCGTACACGAAACCGCGCTGTAAGTTCGGAGTTTCACTCGATTCAAAGAGCAGCGGACCTCCGAATACATCGGTCTTCTACCAGCAAGAGGAGAAGGAGGAATAAACGTGTCTCAAAAATATTCAGCCCTGGGGAAGAGTCCTCGTTCCAGGACCCCTTGAGTCCGTCCGGCTTTTTGGGCTCTCTGCACCAGCCAAAGCGGTCGTCAGGGTCCGAGCTGGACAGTGCCCTCTCCCAGTGCTCAGGGGAGGGGAAGGGCAGGGGGGTAGGTGGGGGTTCTTATCACAGCCCCACATGATATGGTAGAGGGTGCCAGGAGCCTCACAGAAGCGGCATTGCGAGCAGAAACCCAACTATTCTCTCCAGGAAAGTAGCCTACCGGCCGTAACGACGGAAATTTTCGCATTCAGATTCAGACAGCTACGCTCGCCGCGGTGGTTTGGTGGATAAGGCCAAGTTGGCCTACCAAGCCCAAAGGACGCGGGTTCGATCCCGGCCGCAGCGGCCGTTTTTATGGGGAAGGCGAAAAAAAAAAAAAGAAAACGTCGATCCCCAGGTGGTCTAAATTAAACCGCAGCCTTCCACACTACGGCGCGATTGATATAGCACAGGCGTAAAACTTCGGCGAGTAAAACCCAGCAATTTGAATCTTGTTTTTTTTTTTCTTCAGATAGGCGAGGCGTAGCTACCCTTCAGATGGCGATTCACGGTGAACGCGCGAATAAAAAAACAAAGAAATAGGAGGGAAAAAATGAATGTGCTGGCATAAAAAACGGGAACTCAGCCGGTCCAGTCGCCACGCTTCTCCAAGTGTTATCACGTCGTAACAGTTTGTCGGCGAGACGCACAGAACTAAAGGTCCCGTCAACTTCGCGCACGGTTTCAGAAAGCGACACACCAGATAACACGCCATCTAACACGTCGCGTTATCACGCGGCCGACCCGACGAAGACTCCCAAAATACTCGATAAGCGGGTCTCGGCGGCTGAGGCAGGCTGTACAGGCGGGCAGGCGGGGCCCCTAGAGGCCAAGAAGACGGGGAGCGGGGGGCAACGCGCTTCAAGAAAAATGTTCACAAGTAAAAACTAACCGAACCAGAAACATGAAAACGCGCAAGAGTGGCGGCGACGCGTCGAGGCAGCGGACACCACCATCCCATTCCGGTGCGGGACCCGCAGCCGCCGAGAGGGAGGA
Source organism: Haemaphysalis longicornis (assembly GCF_048455015.1). Lineage (NCBI taxonomy): Eukaryota > Metazoa > Arthropoda > Arachnida > Ixodida > Ixodidae > Haemaphysalis > Haemaphysalis longicornis. The sequence continues at coordinate 50,748,895 of NW_027526460.1, forward strand.
GGGGCGCTCGCTCTCAAAGAAGGAAAGCCGCTCGGGGATTCCTCAGGGCTCGACCCTCACTCCGCTGCTTTTCGTTCTTCTTCCCGGGTACTACTGGTGCGACAACGAACTCATCGCACCCCCTCGCCCCAACGAAGATGGGGGCCGATTTATTAAACGCCGAGGCGCCGCCGAGTCGCATGCATCGGACAGGCCGGCGCGCACACGCGCGGAGAGGGGAAAGCGAGAACGCGGAGCAAGCCCCGCGACTCTCCGCTCCTCCTTTTTCGGCGGTGCCTTCTTCTCCGGGCCAGTTTTGCGTCTCCCGGCTCACCTGTCTTCTCGGAGGCCCCGCTGCTTGCGGCACGGCACCACACAGCGAAGGAGACGCGCTCGAAGAGGATAATAAGAAGGCGAGGCGACAAAGGGGCGGCATGTCGCTGGTGCCTCTCGTGGGAGTAATATTCATAAAGAATATCTTCTATCCAGGGGGCAAGGCAAGCCCGGTTGACGAGAAAGCGCTGCTGCTCGCGTTCGGCCTCGCTAGCGCCAGGAAACAGGTGGGTGGTGAAGAAGCCTTTGGAAAGGCCCGCCCCCGAAGGCGGCACGCTACGTGCGGAACTTAACCAGCGCTCACGCGTTAGCGCGCATTAACGACGACCACACACAGCTTTTCCTACTCATAGATGGAGAGCCCGAACTGACAAGTAAAGAGAAAAGAATTCACCCGGGGGGATTCAGAGACGAACGCGACAAATGGCGCTATGCTGTCAAAACGCGTAACACGAACGGTGTACGTATCAGCCTGCATATCTGAATGCTGAAAATCCACTAGCGCTTACTTGGAAAAAAAAAAAAAAGTGGAGGGGGCCATCTGTTACGCAAAAGTTCGACAACCCCACCGGGTGGCTGAACGCGAACAAAAGCTTCATGATACGCTTTCTTCGCGCTACAAGATCGTAACCGGCTTTACTACGTATACAGCTCAAAAGTTCAAAACGCACATCTCGCCATACTTCGCAGTTGCAGCACCTGCGGTTAACCTGTGGTTATCGTAGAGAAAATACTGCCGTTGTTCTGCGTGTCACACAAAGCATCGTCATGAAACCAAACACGCCTCGATCATAGGCTATAGAAGTGAACCTATCCACCACCTTTAAACAAGTGCGCACCTTACAACGGCAGTAGCAGCAGCGCGCATCATCCGTCAAAAGGGTTGTCGGCGTGGTTACACCTGCAGTTATGCCCAGGGAGTCGGGACACAAGAGCCAAGTTGTGACAAAGTGTTGAGTCACCGAGCTTTAACCCTGGCGCGATTTCTGGCTTCAAAAGGATCCAACGCCTCCACCCCCCCCCCCCCCCATCCCCCATTCCCATCCTTGACGCTACACTTACACGTCCGACAACCCCCCAGACAATTTTTTTCCATCTACGAACTCCTACTGTTCGACGTCGTTTCATTTTCAGCGCTCTTTGTACTTGATCCTGCAACGCCCCCTTGTTTTCTTTTTTGCTTGTTTTGCTGCCCTCCAGAATACGAAACTACGGATATATAAAGCGCCAACAGTTTCTAAGGGCCTCAAACAGCGACGACACAGCTGCGAGCTGTCGGCGTTTTCTCTCCCATTGTCTACCGAAGCCTCACGAGACCTCTGCCGTGGAAGAAGAAAAGCGGTGGAAAATTTCCCAGACAGCGTGGCCGACGGAAAATGGCAAGAAAGGAGAGAGATAGAGAGAGAGAGGAGAACGGCGCTGTGTCACAGCTGTTGCAGCGAAGGACTAACTTAACGTTAGAACTGATGACAGCTGTGCAGGCTGGAACAGTCTGCCTGCTACTTTGCTTGGTGGACTTTTTTTTTCTTCAACAACTTAACGTTATCAACTAGACGACTGTAAGGAGAGAAAACGAGTGATGGATGGTACAAATGGTAATGTAAACATTGTGAGCACTTACAGTGCATAAAAAGAACCAGCGAAAAAGGACGCAAAACACAAAAAGAAAAAGCACAAACACGCCGCTGGCACTAATTTCGCATTACCACGCTATCAGCAACGGGCTCAACATCGCAACATAATCATAATCATCATCATCGTCGTCGTATCCTGTGTTGGGGTTCCGAGACTGCTACACCACCGCTGAACGAACCCCATACCACACACGTCCCTCAATGCTCTCTCTCTCTCTCTCTCTCTCTCTCTCTCTCTCTCTCTCTCTCTCTCTCTCAGATTAATGGGAGAGACCTTTGCCCTGCAGTGGGAGTAGATAGGCTGTGATGATGATGATGATGATTATGATGATATAGTCAGTAGAAGGAACTTGTCGAAGAGCCAGAAGAAATATTTGACAAAATGGTTGACTCACGATTAAAAGCAAAAACTGTTTTACTGACGTTTCGACTGGAGGACCAGTCTTTGAGGGTTACTCCGATGAAGACTGTTCCTCCAGTCGAAACGTCAGTACAACACTGTTTTTGTTTTTAATCGTGAGTCAACCATTTTTGCATATATATATATATAGAGAGAGAGGGGGGGGACAGAGAGGGGGATGGAGGGATGGTGTGGCTGCCACAGATCCTTCCCGTCGCTATATTTTTTCGATGCCGGGCTACTTCGCTCCCTAAACGTACCTAGGACATTACTTTCTTAACTTGGTCCCTCTTGTGGGTTCCAATCCCGCGCCACTTTTCCTCTAGCAAACGACCCGCTTGGTGGCGACTCGAGGCAAACTATACGGTACAACTTAAGAACGACGACGGAATTCGCTGATGATGATGATGATTCCTATTGGTTTCCCCTTTGAAGCGGGGTGATGACATCTCACCTTACCAAAAAGGACTAATATAATCATGTTTTACACTCTTGGTTTAATACTAGCGCTGCTTAGGGCAGGCACTAAAGCTTATTAGGCCCGAAATACTTTCGTTTCCCTGTTACAGGTGGTAACTGTCCAAGGCAATATTCCCCTCTCTGCTTTTCGTCCACCAGCATTCTAATCTTCTTTTCGTCCCCTCGACAGCCTTGAAGTTAACTTCCTCTCTGATACCCTTAAATCCTAGGGCATCTGGAAGCCCAATATTCCCTTCATGTAAATTTGGATGGATACCTTCACATTCTAACACTATGTGCCGCATAGTTTCTGTTTCTTTTCCGCAGACCACGCATACCCCATCATTTTGTGAATACTTCCCCACAAAGCTCTTAGTTTGCAGGCAACCTGCCACTGCGCCTCATCACCGCATCCGGCTGTACCTCCGCGCGGAGCAACGTGCGCCTCACTGCGAATACATATTTCGAACACGGCGCGAGTCGTTTTATTGATATTTCAGACTTAATCAGCTTATAAATTACTGCAGCGACGACAAACAAACTACGCGAGAAAAAGCAGCCGATGTCACGCATTAAGCGCAATCTCCTTTCAAAACGCGCACCCGCGCTGACATACCGGGTCGTCTCGTCGGCGGAGTGATACACTGCATGAGCTACTGCCGTTCTTCACTTGTACGCGGCGTGAAAATCGTCGCGTATACACAAAGCCTCGCGCCGGTGCAACAAGAAAGGGACGGCAGCTTCACGGCTCGACAGGGGAAATCGCGCGCACAATCGGAAAGAAGCTGACACGCTTCGCCACAGCTGCTTCCTCGTGACAGGGCATTGTGAACTGCGCGTCGGATCTCTCGATCTCGCGCGCCCTCGACGATAATAAACTCGAGCGGAGACGTCAAATCACGAGGCGCAAAAATGTCACTACACGCCAGCACATATTGCGCATGAAGCAAGAGGCCGGAAGAAAACACTGCTCCGAGAGTGTTGTGCGTAGTAGTGCTGACGATCTGTTTAGATAATAGAGTTTCATACTATAATATATACTAGAGGGAAATCTGCCGCTGCTGTCCCGGGCCGTCGTGAGCGCCGCCATTGCAGCCAGCGACGTTCCTCGCCTACCTGGCTTGGTTAGCCACAAAGCTATTTTTTTTTGTCTTGAAGCCAAACTCAACAAAAAAGGGCAACAACTTTTAGGGTCCCAGCCACCTAGGGGCTGGGGCTGTTGGCGTCTCCTGTCGTCGTAATCGTCTCATGTAGTCACGGCACTATACCACCAAAAAACTCGTTTACGCCTCGCGCTAGAACGTAACGCGTACTAAATAACACCGGGACACTCGTTTACGCCTTGCGCTAGAGAGCTTCGTGCTTCAAAGACAAGAGGCTTTTACAGCACAGCTGTATACCTCTACCCCCCAACGGTTTCTTCTCCGTTGGCAAAAACGTCAATGCGCCAAGAATACTATTATACACTGCATGCTCCACCCCTCCCCAGATTTCACCTGAGTGGAGATGGTCCGGGATTTTTTTCTTGTTCATCTTGCATGAAGCTTATAAATAATCCCTGACAAATAACTTTTTCTGGGGCTTCAATTTTACAGTAACAAAGCAAATTTGAATACTATTCTACAGTACTATTGTTGTTTTTCTGCAGCCAGAGGCAACTTTACAGCCTGTTCCTAGGTCAAGTGGAACATGCCTGCCCGGTACATGACGGAACGCTCGCTGAAGAACGGCTCGCCTAGAGAGAGGCGCCAGATTCCACCTCTAGTATATATTAGTATAAAACTGCTATGTTCTAGACGGGCTGTCTAGACCTTCGAAAGGAAAAACGAGGTTTCGCGACAATGTTGCGCGCGCGTTTGACTAGGCGCCTATCCGCCGACGCTGATCGATTCCTGTCACCGCAGCTCCCGTAATAGGATCAACGGAGACTCACTCGAGAAAAGTTGCCGCCTGCCGTCGGGGTCTTACGCCGCGGGAGACTTTCGCTGTGCAGTCAGCTGTGTTCCGTTAAGTACTCTGGCCCCCCTCGACTACCCAGTCTAAAACCACAACAGGAATACCGCAAAGACCCAACAAGAATTTCTGTCGTACGACAAAAACTGTTGTGACATTACGATAAAGTCATCTGTTCTTACGACACATATTTCTGTAGTAACGACAAAGTCAATTTGCTCAACGACAAATATTCCTGTAGTCACAACAGTACGGCAATTTACGCTATTCTTCACAATGGGCGACAACATTCAAACCATGTTCAACTACTCATGGAACATCAGTATCAGGACAAGACAGGAATTCGGAACGACGGAACATAAAAATCAGGACAGGAATACGATACCCGACAAAACATCACAATCACGACACGACAAGAATACAAGACGACAGTACGCGACACGCGAACATACGACAGTCTACAGAATTGTTTCTTGTTATTTTCGACTGGGTAGTTTCTCATTTCATGTAACGAGTGTATTGTTTGAAATTCGTATGTGCTAAAGGTCAGCCAGTGGTATCAGTAAAGTAAACCAGTTAACGTTAAAAAAACTCCTGGATCCCTTCTTTATTTCATCGCCGGAAATCGTGCCACCGCAGCGGAACTGGACAGAAAACGTCGCTACACTCAACTGAAGCGATCTCCTGCGCACTGCGCAGTCTCAGCCCGCACGTTCCCACTTACTCGGAGACAGGGCCAGAAGACAGCTGGAAAGGTGCGCGCAGGCCCACTTTGGGGTTTAGTGGTGCGCGCCGAAAGGGCTGGTTCCCACGGTTGGAGAGGCGCGCATAATCTTCCCACGTAAGCGCAATTAACCGCCCTAGTAACCAGCGCGTACGGGGGAGCCAGTGGGAGTAACCAAAACTTGCACCCTTTCCAACAAACCCGGATCGGAAGACGAACACGGGGAGCACCGCACGCCCACAGCCGCCTTCTAGTCTGATCCCACACAAAAAATCCAAGTACATGCAAGCATCAATCGCAGAAGGGGGCGCGCAAACAAGCTATAAATATAAACATCGTCCACGGAGGCTACTGGACGCAGCGCTTACTTTTTCTACGAGGCTCACGTTGAAACGCCTCCTTTCCAGACGACACTCGGGCCGCAGAACACAATACAGCAAACCCTCGCTATACCAAAATCGCTTCTTTTAACACGAAAGTGTTTTATTCCGGGATACACAAACATTTGAGTGACGTCATATCCGTCACGGAAATGACGCCAGTACAGCGAAGCAAGCGGCCTGTAAAGGGTGCACCCCCGCACACAAGGTCTTCTTGCGGGGAAGCAACGTTTAGAACCAAAGAGTACGTTATACTTGGGGTTGTTCGTTTTCGGGTTTTATATTTTAACACGAAAGTATTTTATGCCGGGATACACCAAGATTTCACTGACGCCATATCCGTCATGGAAATGACGCCAGTACACCTTTGCCGAAGCGACCCGCCACCAGGGCGTCACTCGCCAAGCCCACCCAGAAGACAGCCGCCGACCCGCAAATCATGCTCAGCTGCAGATTTCGCTGCACATTTCACATTAGTGCTTTACCGATGTCTACGACAGAGGAATCAATCACTTTTTTTTTCGAATTTCCGCTTTATTCGAAGTTTTTCGCGGTCCCAATAGCCGTGCTTGTAGAACAAGTCATACCCGCTTACAACAAAGTTCCGCTTATAACGAAGGCAGTTCCCTAGCTGTTCCGGAAACTTCTTTATAATGGAGCTTTACTATTTGCGCCTCGCGAGTGTGCAATTGGCGCGGTGACCGCATACACGCCTCCTCCTACTTTGCAGAAATAGCCGGCTTGGTACCAAAAGGAACCATGTGTGACAGCCAACACCCCCTCTAGTGTCGCTAGATAAGGTTACAGAGTATCGGCACTCTTTTCTCCTATAGTTCCGTGCCGCCGCCATGATCATTGGTCAGTTGGCATCACGTGACATTTGTTAACGCTGCAACGGTTCATGGGCGCCGCCATACTGTTTATGCGTTTTAGTCGGTCAACTCTGGCAGGCTTAGCTTGTCCTCCCGGCTCTGCGGCTGCGCGCGACTGACGTCGTTCCGAACGCGAATCAAAGATAACGCGCGTAGCAGCCTTTCAGCAACAGTGGTGTCCGAAGATGCCGTTTTGCTGTATCTCGTTGGCAGTGTTGGTAACAAACGATCCGGTCGAAGTTAACGGCGAGGCAGTAGATGCGGCAATCTCGCAACCCTGACAAACACCAAAATGGCCGCCGTTGCTGACTAGCCTGCCTGAGTGGCGGTACTCTTATACCTTATCCAGTGACGCTAAACCCCTCCTCTCCTCTTGTAATTGTGTTTCACCTTGTTATTGCCGTCTCCCGTGACACGAGCACCGTACTAAAAAAGGTCACGAGTTCGCCTCTTTGTCAACCCACGCACGAACGTCTGTCTGGCCGGGCGCGTGACCTTCTTACGCACACGGCGCACGCAGGGACACGCCCCCCGCGGCAAACAACCACGCGTCGGAGGCGGCACGCGATCGCGCGCGCGGGTTGCGGCAGCAGCCGTCTCGTGAACGACGCGTTCACGATGCGCGCCCGACGGAGTGTGGGCGAAAATTACGCACGCCCCGCGTAGTATAGTATGCTATATAACACGCAGCGACTCGCTACGCCACCGCCGCCGCTGCGCGTACACTTCCTCCTGGAGATCGGGTGGGTGGCGAACTGCCGTTGTACACAGCAAGCAGCGCGAGCTCGAAACGACGACCTGTGTACAATGAGGCAAGGCTCGGCTGCACCGTGCTCACGCGTGTGGACAACTTGCACGCCGGGACACGCAAGACTCGGAGCGAGATGTCAGTCAGGAAGAAACGTGGGCAGGCCAAGTCACACATGACGTCAGCTTGAAAGAAGTAAACTAGAGCAACGGTACGTTGTAACTCAAAAGAAAGTTTTATTTCAGGCGAAGTCGCACATGACGTCGACTTGAAAGAAGTAAACAGCAACGGTGCGTTGTAACGCAAAAGAAAGTTTTATTTTACTTTAAAGCTGACTGATTGATTGAATAAGCGTTTATTGAGAAAAAGTCAACGAGAAATGCCGATGTGGGAAAGGGTCACCGGGTTACACCGGATATAAACAAATGCAAAAGTAACAGTCCCGTTTTGAAGCCGCCTGAAGCGAATACGTTGCTGCTGGTGGTGCGGATAAATCATTTTTCCCACACTGCCTCGCGCGCATTGCAGTTTTGCGAGAGGGAGCAGAGATCCTGCACAGTCCGCCCAGCCCATTACTTTACACACGCAGATTGCGCGGACGACGACCGACGCAGTGCGGCCGTGCTCCCAATCTCACGCGCCTGCACAGCTAACCCTACGCAAATCCTCTATAAAGTCCCTCCCCTCCACCATAGCCACGCTCGTCAGGCAGGCCGCCGCCACAACCCGATCTGCCCACGGAGTACACGCATTCGTATTCCGGACCGCTCGCGCCGTGGGCGCGCTGATGACCGACCTCGCTCGAGATCTGGCAGGGAAGAAAAAAAAAACAGAGAAACGGCGTTACGTGCACGACGTTCTATAATGTGGGCTGCTCTCGCAGAGTCGCTGCCGGAAACCCCCGCCGTGCCCTCAAGCACACCGACGTCCCTTTCGGTCGCCGACTCCCGAGGTGCTTAAATCGGTACGCAGATAATCCTGCGCGCGCGCCTTTACCTAAAAAGAAAATATATATATATATATCCTACGCTTAGGCTTAACGTTACGTAACCTTCAAATGTAGACTTTACGACGCGCCTAGCAACGCCATGCTCATTACACGTCGAGCTGGTTCACCACATCAGACGTCGGAGCATGACGTTATGCGTAACGCCGGACAGTCGCGCGCCCGCGTCTCATGAACTTGAAAATACAAGAGGCTGCATGAAATAGGCAGGCTTCCCGAATTTTCCGCGAAACCGTATAGTGTAAGCCGTATAGTGTAAAAAAACGTATAGTGTAAAAAACCGTATAGTGTAAACCCGTATAGTGCAAAAAAAAAAAACTATATTCGTCCCGCTGCTGGTCTCGACTGTTGACGTCAGTATTACACGAGAAATCGGACATTTCGAAAGCAACCTACGTGGGCTGGCTACGTTATCCAAGAGGTGTGCGCGCGTCTAGAAAAATGGGAAGTGCCGTAACGCGACCGCGGCGTACCGAAGAAGGCCGCGAGCAGCCGGCCTAACGACGGGCGACGACGCGGGCGCGCGCGCAGGCGGCGGCAGCAGCGCAACGCTCGTCGCGCTTGCCCGCGCCGGCCCCTCCTCCTCTCCCCAGCTGGATGCCGCCGCCGACGCTAGACTGTATGGCGACGCAGCAGCGCGTTTCTCCCGCCGCTGCCGCCGACGCCCGCTCGCAGCGGAGGCACGCGCACAGCTGCGCTTTGGCGAGGGGGCGCTCCCGTCGACTCCTTCGGAAAGCCCCGCCGAGGACGTCTACTCCACCCCGCTTCAGCGGAGTTTGAAATAACACGCACATAGCATCCCCCCCCCTCCTTCCCCCCTTCCCCCCCAATCGACATCGTAATTGACGCTATACACGCTGTAAGCGCACAGTCGGCCACGAAATTTGTGCGGGACGCGGTTTTAGCGATCAAAATTACATTTGCTCACCCGCCCGACTACCAAACGCCTCCTAGGCGTGTTTGAAGACGGTGATCTCGCGCGCAAAACATGCAATAACAAGCCACGGAATGTGCCGCCAGGCGACGAAGTCGCCCCAGAAGGGTCATGCTGCCGTTCTGTTTAACATACATTCGAAGCTGTAGAATGTTATCGCACGTCACGTGGTTGTCCACCCCGTTCGTTCATTGCATCATAATCATCATCACCGCCATCATCCGTTACTTCGCTGAAGGCCTCTCCCATTGATTTCCACCCCTTCTTATCCTGCGCTGTCCGAATCCGTCCTTTGTCACCGAATTTCCCTCGAGTTATCGGTCGTACTTTATTTATGGTCTCGCCATCTCGGTAGCCCTTCCGTTGCCCTAATGGTCCAGCGGTTTGTCAGTTCGCGGCATTACACACCCACATAGAACGTTCTGCTTCTTCGAATCGCAACTTTATTCCGCAATCGCGCGTAGGAACCATAACAAATAAAAACAAAAAGAAACGCAAGACCATATTTGAATGGGCGCATCCTGCCCTCGCGCTAAGGTTGGGTGCCTTTAAACGCCATCCGCGCACAGCTTAATATGCGCGCGCTCTTCTCTCGCCCACAACACTTCTCTCTGGGGGTTTCATATTCGGGGCACGTGTTTGTTTTCAGATCACGCCGATCAAGCCAAGTGGCCCAGCGCTCCCGTCGCCGGTGGAAAAACAAAATCGCCAGGGAAGAAGAAGCCGCGTGCGTGCGTAGCGGGGAGCGGAAGGAGAAGATGAGGCGGCGGCCCGGGTTATTTTCGAGCGCCGAAGACCTTGGGTGCGCTTATTTCGGCCCCCGCCGGTGTATTCCGGGAAGACGAGAAAACGGCCGTCCGTCTTTTGCGCGCTCCCGAGAGGAGCGTACGTACACACGCGCGCGTCCTCTCGGGTTCGCAAACCCGGAAAACATGCCTCGACTCGTGCCCCGAACCGGGCACACTTGCGCGGTTTTAACCTCCCGGGAGACGACGGACGGAAGAAGTGATGGAGGGGGCGCAAAGGCGGCGACGCGCACAACTTCCGCTGCGGCCCGACATGACAGCGGTGAGGTTGCTTGAAAGCGCGGCGGGACCTCGTCATGTCTAACTCTATCGAACGACTATTTCGAAGGGTGTCGACTGAATTACCCTGGTATTTGCGTACAGTAAATCCACGTTATAACGACGGTCTCGAGCAGAAAGACTTGGTTCGTTGTAAACGACCCTTCATCAAAAACGGGTACAATTTGCTCTCAGTGCAACTCCGGTGGGAACCGTACAACACTTTGCATACAGCGAGATTTCGAATAAAGCAACATCCTTGTGTCCAGGGTTTACTGTACCAACCGGGGATTGGTCTCTCTCTCTCTCTCTCTCTCTCTCTCTCTCTCTCTCTCTCTCTCTCTCTCTCTCTCTCTCTCTCTCTCTCTCTCTCTCTCTCTCTCTCTCTCTCTCTCTCTCTCTCTCTCTCTCTCTCTCTCTCTCTCTCTCAGTACTAAAACAGACAACGAAGAGTGCAGGTAAGAGCAAGGTACAACCGCAGTGACAGCGGCCACCGCATCGGGCAGTCGCCTTGAAATAACCAACCGGCCGGCGGGTCGGGAACGAATCACTGGGTGATGATGTCAGATAGCGAATTGGTCGAAGTCCCTCAACCGGGGTAATCTAACGATATTCCTCTCGAGAGCCCCGCATTTGACTTGACACAAACGCTCAATACGGTGCACCATACACAATGCCTTGTAAAGTTCGAAACAAGCTTGCAAGATGCAAGGCCACTGTTTTTAAAAAAGCACGGACGAAAGAGCTTCCGTTCAAAAAACACCGAAGAAAACGGAAAACCAACGGGTCTGTTTTCCACTGCGCAACAACCGCTTGGTTGTTGTTTCTTTTGCCCCCTTCTTGGTTTCGCCACCACAGAATTTCTGCGCTATCGCTCGCGCCATTATCTCGAGCTCGTCGCGATGTTGTCAAGCTCGCGCTGCCAATTGTTCTCTCGAGAGCGCATTATCCGCGGACGGTCCCCTCGGCCTCCCGCGCAGCGCGCAGAGTCAACTCCTCCTCTTGTATCCTTTGTTTCTATACACACAACCCTCGTCTGGCAACACTCGGAGGACGCAAAGGGCATGCCCGACGACAGCACCGGCTGCACGCCAAACCACGGACGAGCCAATCCCAGGGCGCCCCGGGACACGGAAGACGCAGCGGGTCCGTTGCCGGCACCGCCTGGAGATCCAGGCCCGGGAAAGCTTAGTATAACCTTTACCTCCCTGGCTGCCCCGCAAATGTCACTACTGACAACTCTATCGTTTCAGCCAGCTCTAGCAACTGATACGAACCCCCTCCCCTAGAAACCTACGCAGCGCAGAGGCCTTCAGTTGTGTTCAGGATGGGGGAAGGGGGTGTCACCTTAGCTACCACGGCCTCCGCTCTCCCACGCTCTCCGATGAAGGTAAGAGAAAGGTCAAGAGGTGTGAAGAAAGGTGCGCGCGCGTGATTATGTTCGCCGCTGCGAGGTTTAAATATGTCCGTCCCACTCCCTCCGTGTCGCCCTGGAACGATGTGTCAGCGGTGGTATTTCGAGAAGAGTAACGAGCTCATCTGGTGCGCGCGACTTCGCACGGTTGCCCAACCCCCTTCCCCACCCGTTGCGAAGCAAGCAAAGGACTACAAAAAAAGCAAAAAAAAAAAAAAAAAACACGGTCTTCCTGCCAAGCGCGCTTGTCGAAGGTGAAGAAGACCAAATGCGCCGCCACGCAAACGCGACATCTCTTTCAGCGCCCCCCTCTTCGAAGCAGCTCTATATTTCCAAAGGCCTGTCGCGCGGAGCGTGGCCTCCATTGCCGAGTGTGTGCGGCAGCGGATGGACTCCATTTTTCCTCCGCCACTTCGCTCCCAAATGATTTCTCCAGAGTGGACCCAATCGAAAACGAAGCCCGGTCATTTTGCGCGGAGACGGAACGGGACACACGAAGACGCACTGATTACCCGAAGCGAAGAAAATGGGCTCCGTTATAGATCGCACGCACGTTTACGTGGTACTGGAGAGAATCGCCGAGCCGACGGCGCCAGAAGCGTCATCAGCGACGGCCAATAATCCGATATCGTCTCCCTGATCTTCGCTATTATACGAACGCCAGCGGACGAGAAGTTGCCGCTGGTCGTTACACGCCGAGAACGACAGATGGCATGCCCGGGAGAATCACTGATCCGTCCGCATTTTGTCTCGCTCGATATCGGAGAGGACAGACTGACCGACTTGCTGCATCCGACGCTCACTTCGGCGTGATTTCGCTACGCAGACACGTCAGGTCGATTCGTTTTATTGACCGTACAACCTCATCGCGCGTCCACTCAGCAAGGGCGCATTGTTATACAGGGCAGCGGTAGCAATTAAGTGTATATTGAACACGATCCCCTGGAATGGCACCATCAACAGGATGGAGTAGTCGTAAGCGAACGCTGCCGTGCGCTTGCTCACGTAGTCACAATATTATATTAGACAGCATTTTTTCTTGTGCTCTTCTAAACAAACAGGGGGCCTCAAATAACAAGCCCGATGTTTCCGCTGGCATACGTACGCTCCAACGTACGAAATGAACTTCCATCGAGGATGGATTGGTGGGCTAGTTGGTGTAGCATCATAAAGGGTAAACAGCGCACAAAGACGACGACACGACACTCAAGGAAGAGAAGACAGGACAAGCGCTTGTCCTGTCTTCTCTTCCTTGTGTGTCGTCGTCTTTGTGCGCTGCTAACCCTTTAAGAACTTCCATCGGTTACAATGTCGGTTTACACGGAAAGGCCGCCGTTTACAGTTTTCTCGCTGGCCAGCGGCGTCAGCAGAGTGGACTGTCTGCCACGTAGCGACGAACTCCGCGCTGAAACCGAAGCTTTATTTCCCAACATGACCACGTGAACTAAAGTAGACAAAAATAATTAAAAGGAAAACACCCCGGTGGCGTATACAGCAGCTTCTAATCAAACTTACAAAAGAACGCACACGAGAGACTACGAAATGAAATGCCAGGAATAACGCATACAAAGGGGACGCGGGGCGACAGAAGACCCCGCTCCCCACTACTCGTTCACTGTTCTTCACTGTCTGCGTTTCACGCAGCGCTCCCAGCTGCTTCGCTCCCAGGCAAAAGAGGAGGATGACGAACAAGAGGAGGCCAAGCGCTTCGTGCTCCCCCAGTTTCATGCACGTGCGGCGGGCAGTTTCCCGAGGGCAGTTAACGCCGCGAAAGCCGGCCAGAAGCGTAAACGCGTTTTCCCCCACCCTCCGCCTTCACTCCGCTTTTGTCTCTTATTTCCCTATGTCTGTGTCCTCCCTGCTTCCTCCCTCTGTCGCGAACTCACAACACCCACAAAAGCAAAGCACCAGCAACGAGCCCCCCTCTCTCTCTCTCTCTCTCTCTCTCTCTCTCTCTCTCTCTCTCTCTCTCTCTCTCTCTCTCTCTCTCTCTCTCTCTCTCTCTCTCTCTCTCTCTCTCTCTCTCTCTCTCTCTCTCTCTCTCTCTCTCTCTCTCCTCCTCCACTAGAGCGAACTTCTCCTTTTTAGTTCCTTCTCTGCCGTTCCAACGCCGCCGACAAAACGAGACGGGGGCTGTTTTTCGGCGGAGAACCGCTCGGAGCTTCCCCACCCCCCTATTTTTCACATTTCGGGGGTTCCGGCCGACAAAAAAGACCGTGAGGCGGGGAAAACTCGCTCTAACTGCCGCCTCGGAGCCCGCATTACGGCGCGTCGGTTTTGTTCGCTTCGCCCAGGCGGCCGACCGACCGGCCCGCTCGCTACCACAACCACCACTCTCTCCCCCTCTCCCCGATTCACGTTGTTACCCAGCCCCGGCGCCTGCTTTGACCTCTCCTCCGCTGTTATTCTCCTACTACCACGGCGACCGATATTTTGTAGCAGCAGCAGCAGCAGCGCCAGAGGGGGAGCGCGATTAAATGACGGCACGCTTCACGACACCGGCGCCGGTCAAGTGTATAGCCGCGAAAATGGGACGAAGCGTTTATTAGTGGCCGCAGAAATACTGCACGCAGGAAGTGGCGTCGCTCTCGGGCGACCTTGTTGTCCTCTCTTTCTTCCTGCTTTCCCTGCCCCGATGATTGCTACAGTTTACCAGTGTTTTTTTTTTTTAATCTACGCTGAGCATATTTTGGCCACTTCCCCTGAGAAATCTTCCCTCCGTCCGTAACACGCTGCGCTCTATAGGTGTAAATGGGTCATACGAGGTCCTGCGGCCATCAAGGCAGCGGTGTACGTGCGGAGATGAGCGCCTGGGAAGAATGATTACGTACTACTTCACAATTCCAACACACGGGTTTCTACAAACTAACCATAACAATCCATAACAACGCTACCGCTTGCGCGGGAGGTACTGCGGAATATACCACCAGTGACGTGGTCCACGTCAAAACGGCGGTTATATAGTGCCCACGCCCCACCGTTCGCCGGTTTTGGGCGCACAGCCGTGGTTTACGCTAGTTTACGCCCACGTATCACCAGCTCCGGTTATAACGCACAGTTCGCGCGTAGCCTCCAAGTTCGTCATCTCGACTACGCCTAAAATGAAGTGTTAACAGAAACATCGTGCTATAAAACCAGCAAGAGCGATTTCCCGCGTATGCACAGCGACAACACGTTATACCGAGGCGCTCGCTGATGATATCGAAAGAAGATCTCGTACAATCCCATTTTCCGCTTTCCGAATGACGCATCGACGGAAAGAACACGGACGGGCTTAAAAGGCAAAGCGTGTCTATGCAAAACGCGTCCCACAATAAAAGCCAATGGGTTTTCTCGCATCGCGTGTTGCACCGCTCGAAGCACGCCCCAAGCGACCGAAAAGCCCAAGGCCACGACAAGGCGAACACGTGCAGAGAGAAAGAGAGAGAGAGATAAGGAGAAATCGGCACACCACAGATTGTACAGCGCACTGCTAGCGGCGCACGGCAAACTAGAGCAGCGTATACAGCGAAGAAGGGCGCGCGACAGGTATACCCTATCTATGAGCAGCGCGGTCCTTGAGAGCGGAGTAGGAAGACGTGGCAAAGGGTGCTTCTTCCGGCTTGATACGCCACCCCTAACCGCTCACGCCGGCTGCGCCATTCGCTATACGCCTTGTTAGCTCCCGATAGCAGCCGAAAGCTGTCTGCAGTGTCTACAAAGGCGAGATACTATGTACGCAACGCATACGCAAGACTGCAGCCTTGTTTACACTCGCCTCGTCTGCGCAGGAAGTTGGCCAATCTCTCAGCAAGTGATCCCGACGTACACTCTCCTGTACGGGGTAACCTCTCGGCTGGGAGCGAACGGTGCACGCAAGAAAGATGAGCTAGGATGGGGGCGAAATGCGAAACTACCTCGTCTGTAGACTAAACTAGCTTGTAATTTAACGACGTGCTCGTTAGCTTATCGTGCATGGGAGACAGGCGACCAAGAAGAGCGTTGCACGTCCTTAGATGGCCTTCGCCTCACAGCGATAGATGAAGCGCACCAGACAACAGAAAAGACGACATTAAGCCTTTCAATGCAAGTGTAGAAACTACAGAACACAGTGCTTACAACAAAGAAAGGAAATTTCTCGCGCTGCGTCTCTTAGTCTCATCAATGAATGTTTGTATTTCGAAACCCTTGCCACCCAACCTCATTTTCATTACACAGGATACACATGCGGTTAGCAATAACCACCGAGGGCCACGCCAGCTAAGCTACTTGCTGCATTTAGGAAGTTCGTGCTGGTATATGTGGAGAGAGAGATGATGGGGAGGAGGAGGTAGGGAGTCTCACATAAGACACAGCCCGTCAGAAAAGCACCCATATAAGGGACGTTACTAAACATTTGGAAGACGAAGCAAAATGCCTACACACGGGGCGAGGTGCATGGCGGGTACTTCGTGCTATGAATACACGTCTCCGTTTCCAAGGAAATTAGGAGTGTCGCGTTGAGAAGGCCACTATAGGCAAGAAAAGGGAAGGGCGAACTTTAGACAAAACAGATATTTCACGCAGATGCCTATCACACACCGCTTGAAACGCGATAACACCGTCGTCCCGAGCGCCAAATGCCCTCGGGCGACGGATGCGGTTACTAGGGTTCGGCTACAGCCAATGAGACCGCCGCACTTGCATAAGTGGACAATAAAAATCGCCTAATCCCGCGGGTACGCCTCGTGGTAAGCATCCGGGAGAGACAAGCAATCTACACGTATAAATCGCAAACGTTGGCGGGAAAAGGAAAACAACGAGATGAAAAAATTACCCCGCGTGATTTGGATATACACTCAGCTCCGTTCGTATACGCAGCGCCTGGAAAACGCCACCGATGATATCACAGTTCCCGTCGGGTTCCCGGGAGTAGAATGTGCGCGCTACTGGGTGAAAAAAACAATTGAAAGGGGTAGGGGGCGCCGGAAGACCTGGGCAATTCCTTTTCGTATAAACGGCGCGAGGCTTATGAGAAGTAAATAACAAAGATACAGAAACTCACAAGCGCGCATTTTCGGATAAATGCGCAAACCAAGGCTTCTTTAAAGTAGGCTTTACTCGGAACCTGTTTTTAGGGACAATATAGGCGCTCTTGAATAAATATATGAAGGCCTTATATATGGTGTTTATTAAATATCTTTCATAGGACCCCATTTATATCTACAACGCGCTATACACAGATTCTTTTCAAGTCGGCTCCACTACTAAGCACGAATGCATTGCTAGAAAGACGTTTCCACGGGCAATATAAGGGAGATCTTGTATGAAAACATGGAGGCCAAAGGGCCTTTCATTAACAGCATCTTTTTATGTGGCGTAAGCGCTACACAACAAGCGTTACACACTGCTTTCCTCGTCGAGTCCACATAGAAATGAATGCCTACAGCAACTAAAGCGGAATGTCATTTGTACGCGACCACAGTACCAAGAGAGAGCCCAACTTATTTCAGGAACACCTAACCCTACATATATCTGCCCACATGGAGTGGACGAATCACGCACGACGGAGCTCTTTTAATTCCTTCCAGGTGCACACGTAGAAACGCTTGCCAGTCTTTTAATTTCCTCCCCTTTCGTCTCTTCTCGCAGCGTTTACCAGCCACCTGAACGGCGCGGGCATTTCAGCCGCAGCTATGCAAGGATGTACACGTCATCCAATTCAGCCGCCACGCGGCACGCATTCACAGCGTCGACCAGGAACTTCCGCGTCGCGAACTTGTTGCCGCAAAGCTGGAAACCTTGGCGAGAGTTTCATCTCCTTCCTCCACTTTGAATCTGCGCGCTCAAGACGATTTTTTTTTTGGTTCCTTCGCATCTTACGCTTGACATTTCAAAGACTCTTCATTCAGAGAGGCAAATAAATGACGTACAAAGAACGCTGTATAACGTATGCGTCGCGTAGAGACGACGTGCGAAGAATGCACGTAGGAAGGGAGGCGGTCCGAGTAAGCGCGAAAGATAAGTGAAATGAAAGCGCGCCACCGAGAGGAAAGAGCTCCTCCGTCAGGCGCGACGCCAAAAGGTTATCGCGCTGCAAGGCTTCCTCTCCGGGAAGGGTCAAGGAAACGCACCTCATTTGCTGAGCGGCGCCGCGGGAAATATCAACACAATTCAAACCCGGCTGCCAAACGCGGGGACAACCACAGCCATTCGACGCCGTCTTGGCGTACCTCCTGACATACCTGATAAGCGCCAGCGGTCGTTCGCTTTTAATTATCGAAACACGCGACGCCATCGTCAACCACAACTCGCTAGTATGCGAGCGCAGCGTATAATATAAAGGCGGGAGACGAACCAACGACCAGATTCCCAATGCCGGGAAGGGTCGAGTAAAAACGACGATGATATACCATACGGCGAGGTGAGCGGAGTCTTTTTTACTTGCTTGTTTTCGCTTGGTGCGCCCATTAGTAACGCACGCGCGTACGCTCTCGCCTGTCCGATCGCCTCATCGGCGAAAGAGAAGAAATGCGGAAACCGGAGGCCGGGCGGTCGGTTGGACACCTGCCATGGCCGTTACGACACGTATTTCCCCTTACGAGAAAAACGCGTGACGCGAGCTCATTAGCGCTGCGTGCCGCCGCAATTGGCAAGGAGAGGTGAAGGGAAACATACAGGAGAGATGAGAGAGATAACTAACGAGAGAGAGGGGGGGGGGGGGGGCAGCTGGCTTCTTACATGTTTCAAAAGTAATGAACAGAAAGATAACTACAAAACTGTAGACGCGACTAAAAAGGATTGGAATGCTGGTGGGGGAAAAAGCAGAGAGGAATACAGCGTAGGACAGCTACCACCCCTAACGGACAAAATTTTATTTGAGCGTGTCGTCAATAGCAGTGCTAAAACTAAAAGAGCAGTCCAACAAATACTTTACATTCCTTTGCGCGATGACAGGCGTGATCACCGAGATATAAAGGGGATACTATTACCAATCAATCAATCAAGCATCGTGGGGAGGTCTTGAATGCAGGGCGACCAAAGAAAGGTAAGGCGGTGGTGCAAAGGACAAAGTTTCTTTTTGTTGTTGCAGGTTGCTGGGCGTTAGCCTAAAGTTAGGAGTTGGGTAGCGACGCCGTAACTGCGAACGCGTACACGAAACCACTTCGCAGCGGCTAAATCACAACGGGCAAGTAGTGCGAACAATACACTCCAGTACACACCTTTCGCGGGGCACGCAGTCAAGGTGCCTCACTCAACAATGCGGGCGCTCCCATGACAGGTGTCTCATGCGTGCACCCCACATTATTTCGTTTCTCTAATCATATTCCGATCAACTGTCCCCAGCACCGATCACACCCCGGAGGCATGTCAGGTGGCGCGGACATTCGACCTTGGCGCTCCCAAAAAATAACGGCGACAGTTAGAAGGCGACTCCTACAGCCCTCTTTTGTGTAACCGCTCGCTCCGCGCCCGGCCGAGCGGCGTGTCGCCGATCGAGTGAGCGAGCGGCTTTGGCGACAACGAGACGCGAGTCAAACAACGGGGGAAGCAGTGGCATTCCGCGTCTCAAAACGCGCTGCTGCTACCTCGCCTCGGGCAAGGACGCGGCCTCCAGCGGGAGAGGGGGACGCCACGCCGACGGGGGAAGGGAACCGGGTCTCGGCGTGGCACGCACCAACCCACCTCTACGCGGACGTGCTTTACAAGCACGCGCCACAAGACAGCAAGCAGCCCGTAATAAACCAGCACCGAGGCGGCGGCTGCCGGCCGATCGGGATGCTGGCGTTGAGGAAGGAAAAAAAAGTAACTGCGACGGTACCGCTGAGCTACTCAGGCTAACGGTCCTAAGGTGACCTCCATGTTTAATGAAAGACGCCGCGTCCATTAGCAGCATGGAATGAAATCGCGCAGAGACCATTTTAGTTTGAATTATAGGGCAAATAAATAGACGGAAACAGCGCACATAAGACGGATGTTGGGAGCTCCTGACGGAGGCCGGTATATACGTACGGAGTACAAGCCTACAACATATGTTCGTGTCGTGTGCGTTGTTCCCAGCCATGCACAGATTCCAACATGGCCGAACCGCGGCTCTCTCACAAATGACACAAATGAAGTGGGCGGAGTGGACGACGGATGGAACGAATGGACAAAACGGGTTAACAATTTGCTTCCTGACAGATTCGAACAGGAGGCGGAAATAGGGTGCTGCACGAAAGTGGACAAGAACGCGGACAACGGCGGCGACGACGACGGCGACTGCGTCCCACAGTGACGTCCACAGTGAACGTACATTAACGCCCACTGATAAACGATTTAAAAGCCGGGGCGCCTCTAAACGAAACGCACACTTCGAGACTCAAGAAAGCACGCAGAGCAGGGCCAATCTGCAATCACGACAGCTGCTTCCCGCCTTGCACACGTGCGCAGCTTTGCTTACCACAGCTGATAGGCTGCGTGGCTTTGTACGCAACTACAGCTACAGCGTCGGCAGTGTTATAATCCTCCTCTTATTCTTTCATCTGTGCGACCACATCACTCATGAACTGTGCTCACACAGATAAAAGAACAATGGGGAAAAAATTCGCTTAAAAAGAATAAAGTATGTAGCTGGTTGTCGCACGCACAGGCTCCATGGAAACAACCTCGCGATATTCATGTTAATGACCCAATCTAAAAGAGAACCGCGCGCCTGGACAACAAACTGCACCACGAAAACACGTCCTGGAAGTGAACGCATTCTCCAGGAACACCGCGGACCTGTCTTGTATTCGCGTATGATAAGTGTTTTCCCCGTGAGAGACGCATACGTCTCCATAGCCGAGCTCATTGCCGAAGTGACAAGCTACCTCGTTACGGACGGGGAAAAAAAAAAAAAGCGCGGTCCGTGTGAGGGAAATCATTAGCATGTCTCGTTTCTACACGCGCATGCACGCACATATGGATTCATAAATTCTGCGCGGCGGCGGCGGTGACTCGTTCTTCCCGTTCCGCTAATAACGCGGGTTCACACGCACAGTTTCCGCCGTCCTGTGCGCTCCGCTGAGAACCTCTACCGCGGACAATGCGAAAGGTCGCTATCATTGTTTCAAAAACAAATCGGTTTTTCGCCCGTAAACGAGCCACTGGAAAAAGAAAGAAAAAAAAGAAAAACGGTGCTCCAGATATCGGCATCACGCGTCGCGTATACTCAACGGGAAACATTTTTTGGCTCGGAAGAATTACCCGCTTTTAAAACCTTACTCACAGCCGTCAACAGATGAGGATCCCACAATGTTCGGCGAACCGGCATGAAATACTGTCGTGCAAGTAGTGCTCTCTTTCTCTCTCTCGTACATATATCATTATAACGAAGCCCTCGGTAAACGAACGTGACTTCGTCCTAAACAGTGCGTCGTTGTAAGCGGAGATTATTTGCTCTCAATTCACTATACAGCGGGGACAATAAAACAATTTAAATAAAGCGAAATTTCTAACAAGGCCATTTCGTTAAAACTGTCGCTTTACTGTTTACATACGGAGCATACACCACGACCTTTTTTTCTCGGGAGGAGGCACGAACAGCAGGAAACTAATCCGGGTGGCAGCCCAAATGACATGGTCGTTCTACGTACGTACGCTACCACACTGCGCCCATTGTCACCACCAGTGCACAAGGAAACCACACTCCCGCCGCTCGGTATACCTTAGTAACACGTGACAGTAGCAACCCGCTCCGGCGGCGGTCGTGACTCGAATCCCACTCCGCACGCGCGGCATAACGGAGTCCGCCTCGATTAGCGGCGTTGTTGCGCCGGCGCGCGTGCATAGTAAACAAAGAGGCCGCGGAGGAGGAGGGGGCACGCGTACTACATGTGCACGATACCAGCGACCACGGTATTTGGTGTTCCTCGTCGCATGCGCGAAGTGGGAGCCCGGAAAACTACGAGGAAGGCGTCGTCGTCGCGCGCTTCCCACGAAAGGGCAGCCAAGACACGAAAACGGAGAGAATGGAAGACGGAAACGGGGCACTCGCGACACGTAGGCGGCAACTGCCTGTACTACGCTCACGCCCTCGGCGGAATCGCGCGCGTTTTTTTCAAACGGCAACTCCGTCGAGATGCTGCTGCGCTGGGTAGCAAATAGGTCGCGCAGTACATCGAGCGCAGCGACCAGCGAAGCTGAAAAACACGATATCCTCGGGGAGTTAATCGGCCAAGCTCACACTTTGACTTTCCCACCACCTGCCGTAACAGCCCGAATTAAAGCGCCCTCATATCATAGGCCACCTAATTCGACATGCCTCCGCTCAGTGGTCGGGTGAGGCGATTTGTAAATCAAAACAGAACACAACGCCCATTGGTGAGACCGAGCGTCGCAGCCCCTACCGAGTAGCGGGCCAGGACTATCTTAAGAGAGCTATCATATTGCCACGCTTCGAGCATATACCGACTTAGCCAGCCTGTACACGCACTCAATCACCCCAGTCACCTTTCACTGAAATAGGTCAACTTATTACGGTACTACGAGAAAACATGTCCCTCCGACGAAGTTGGACGTAAATTAATGCACGAATCTCACGCAAAAAAGAAAAAAATCGCCCATCCACCGTTTCTATTCCTCGGGAAATCATGTGAAAAGCGCGCAAACTGAATGCAAAATACGCTATGTCGGTAGCACGCAGAATACGATGTAGGCAAGGCATATCTAAATGCGAGAGACGCACAAGCGTCAATGACGCTCACTCTAACGAGCATGTTCAACCATGCACGCATACCTCAAAAAAAAAAAAAAAAGAAAGAAAGTACGAAATAAAAACGCGTTTGGCGCTACAAAGCGTCACCAACGCCGCTTTCCACAATAAGCTGGCATGCGAGAGGATATCCCAAGGCTGCTGCTGCTGCCCAGCTACGCGCCTATTAAAAAGCACGCACAGGCCAGCGCTCCTGACCCGTGGGGCCAGCGGCGGTCGCGAGGAGGAGGCAACGCCCAGAAGCGGAGGCCACAAGGGCACGCGCGGATGGAGAGAGCGTTGCGCAACGGCCTTGCGCCCCCTCCCTCAACCAGGACTACTACTCAAGAACGACCTGTTGCAGCCACGGCGCCGCTGCCTCGTGTGACGCCTTCCCCGGCAGCGTAGTACAAACAACAGCACGCTATGCACTAGACCCACAGGACCCTTTTGTTCGCATTACGAACCAAGATTCAAGACCAAACGAAAAGTGAAAAAAAAAAAAAAAAAGAAGAAGAATCAGTGCCATTGGAGAACTTTCTTGTTCGCAACTCGTATTCTTTTGCCTGAATTGATCCCCGCCCCCGTTCCTAATCACCCATTCACCCTACGTCGACAACGGGTCCGCTTGTTCCATATTACAAATGCCACTACTACTACATCACCCCACCCCCTACCCCACACCCGAATATTAACCTTCTCTGCCGCTCGGCTTGATGAACTTTCCAGAGTTCACTCTTTTAGGACAGCTTGTCGCGGATAACCACGCACGGAGTGGGTCACTACGGCATACAGTAAGTACTGCTAACCCCGGTTCGGACGAAATCGCTTTGTTCGAGGTGTTTCATGGGCCCCCAATTCAGTGTACAGAGAGCACTTCTTACCCACTTATAACGGAGCGTCGCCTATAACGGAGCTCGAGGACCTCGTGATACTAAGGGTTTAATGTATGTTTGATTTCGCATGGGCAGAAGCGGTTCCCTGCGATCTTCGACGCCTACCTTTTTCGTCTCGCCATAGCCACAACAGGCCCTGCCGCTAACAGGGCTGACGTCTCAAGGTTTTCGTTAAATAGCTTCATCCCTCTTGCATCTCTCGCTCCCACGACAAAACACAGTCGTCCAGCTTAACGCGGAGCGTAAAATAAAAATGCGAGGAAGACAAAGCCAGGTCAGTAGTGAGCACTTGAGTTAACGTAATGAGGAAATTCGGGGGCAAAGAATGGACTCCAACAGCGCAAGACAGGAACGGTTGGAGGTCAACGGGAGATGCCTTCGTCATGCATTGGACCTAATTAAGATGATGATGATTATGGAACAAAACTGGAGCTGCGGATGATGAGACCACTCGGACGGCCGGCTCTGCCCCCCACCGGACCGCTACTTTCCAAAAATTCCTTTCCCGCCACTTCTTCGCATTGTTTATCCAACTCGCAAGAGTTTCCGTCCTTGAGAGAAAGAGAACCCGCGCGCACGCGCCAACGTGGTCCCAATTCAAGGCTCTCCGGCCGGCAACAATCGCAACCTCGGCGCCCGATGCTCTCTCGCGTATACATATTTACCGCGATTCCGCGAATATAACCACGCCCACCGACCGACCGTCGGGCCGCTCCGTTTCAAATCGAACAGGTTCACTCCCGCTGCACGCAGCCAGCTGGAGCAGTACTACGCGGCCCGTCGATTACTCGGCCTGTTCGCTCAACGCGC
This sequence comes from Haemaphysalis longicornis, assembly GCF_048455015.1. Lineage (NCBI taxonomy): Eukaryota > Metazoa > Arthropoda > Arachnida > Ixodida > Ixodidae > Haemaphysalis > Haemaphysalis longicornis. The sequence continues at coordinate 50,773,173 of NW_027526460.1, forward strand.
CGTGTACTTTGTGATTTTATTTTTGTTTCGACCGCAAGATTAGTGCGTGCCTCCTCTTCGGTGGGCAGCGGAGAGAGGGGGACCTTATGCAAGCGAGCAGCAGCGGCGCTTGCGCAAAGCTCGTCCGCTCGTTAAAACAGCGAGCCGCCGACTCAGCAGCGGAGGCCGGTAGACAACGCTAAGCCGGCCCCGGTGTGGCAAGAGGCCGACGCAGGTGCAAGCCGCCGATATAGCAACAGGCAGCCAGCCGACTGACTGTTGAGGAGAGCCTGGCTGCTTCGTTCGCAGTACCGGAGCGGCGACGCCGCTCGTCACGGGCAGCGCGTGTGCGTGTCATTCCCGGCGGCAGGAAACCAGTTTTGTAACGAAACGGGCCACGCGGTAACGCGAGCTGTTATATTCCTGGCACGTTACAATATATACGGGGAGCGGGCGCGGTTATTAACTACACGGCGTGGGAACTCGGCGGCACTGAGGGTTGCTGTGTACACCTGCCCGGCGGGACTTGATCGATAGGAGTAACACGGTTGTTGGGCCAAACAGCACGCCGCGAGGTTGTCTTAGCCATAAGAGGTCTAGCGACACCCTCCCCCTCCAATATATATATATATATATATATCAGCTTTGGCAAGCCTGCTGTACCCCGAAAAAAGTTTTGTAAGCCTTCGCAGGTCTCAGAGCAACGCATCCCTTCTTCTAGAATGGTGACAATGAGACGGCAAAAATGTCTTCACGGAACGGACCCAAGGCATTGAAAAGTCACCCTGTCTTAGAAGCTGAGCGCTGGTTAGGGCCCTGGACGGATCGGGCCTGTGCAGAAGGCAACGCGCAGGAACGATTTCGGCGGGAACATCCTTAAGGTGACCGTGTAGTGCTCTAACGCAAGTAAATGTAAACCACGAATAGGAAGGTTTACAAATCTAATTCCTAACACAACGGTGCAAGCTGCTTTGTTTAAATCACCGTTAGTGTTGACTGAAGACTGCACCACCACACTGCGTGCGCGTCTGCGTGTTAATTTGCCGTTATTTCGCACCTTGAACCCCCCCCCACACACACACACTATTCTTCCCCAGTGGTCCATATATAGGGTTGCAGCAATCCCCGTAGAGTTGCATTTACTACGCTGGGAGAATAACCCAGCTCCTCGCAGTAGCAACGGCGTCCCCAGCCACGTGCAACGGGAGAATAACGATGCAAGCACGTCATTAAAAAGTTAATCAAAGCTCCTTTCTTAAGGTTAAAGGCGAAGCTTTGACTGTGTCGGAATGACGCAGTCGGATGGACGTCAGCTTCACAAGGCCCAGGTTCGCCGGTTTCGACCACCGCAAGTGTTTTTCTTGAGGCGCCTGATGTGCCAGCACTTATCATCATCATTATCGTCATCGTTTCGTGAAACCAATTACGTAAAGTTAGCTTACCCGCATCGCGTTTTGGCGCGAAATCGAACGCCATCGGCGAGGCATTTAAAAAAGAAAAAAGAAAGAAACGCTGCGCTCAGTTCCCACCGCCGTCGCGAGTGACGGTGCACTTACGTTTTTTTATTTTTCTCAGAATCGTGGCGGTTGGTAATGAGACTATCACAAGACGACGCGTTTGTTCTTGGACACACACGCGCAGCTCGCGTCCACCCCGCAGTCACGATTCTGGCGCCTTTCCCTCCGCTTCTCTTGCTTTTACGCGCGACCTTCGCTCGGCAGTGCACGGGAGGCGGCGATGAAGAAGCAGAAGCAGGAGGAGGGGGTATGTGCCAGGATAAAGCTAGCTAAATAAAGCGCCGGCGCCGAGGCTGAAACAAAACGCGAGCCCTCGACCCTTCTCCGGCCGGTGCCAATAAAACGCGCGCGCCAAGACAGCAGCGACACAGTTGAGGAGGGCGACAGGGGGCCTTGGGCAACCTTGGCAAGGGCCGATTCCATCCCAGTTCCCCTCGGGCCACGACGACCGCCGTGCTGCGTACGCGGCCTTGGCAAGCACGCAGCGGTGGCACACTGTACACAACACGCGCCTGCACATCGTATATAATGCGTCGTTAATGCAAACGCGGTTCACATATAATTAGCGTAGATTAGAATAACCAAACCGGCGTGTACGCGGGAGGAGTAGCGCTTAGGGACCGTAAAGCAGCATCTCATACCAGGGAGTGAAAGACAGGGGAAGAAGTGGACTTCGACAGGACGTGTGTAATACGGACAGTTAATAACCACTGGTGGACCACCGTCAGGTAACAGAGTGGCTGCGCCGAGAGGTCGGGACTAGAAACAGGGGGAGACCAGTGGAGGGATGAAATACCACAATTTCGAGGTAAAGAATAACGGCTGAAGGAACATGGGAGATTCCTTCGTCCGGCAGAGACGTCAACGGGATGATGATGATGGTGAACCCGCCGCGGTGGCTCAGTGGTTAAGGCGCTGTGCTGCTGAGCGCGAGGACGCGAGTTTGATTCCCGGCCGTGACGGCCGCTTTTCTGATGGAGGCGAAAAGCAAAAACGGCCGTGTGTACGAGATTTCGGCGCGCGCGTTAAAGATCCCCAGGTGGTCAAAATTAATGCGGAGCCCTCCACTACGGCGCGCCTCGATTGCCCGCGTTGCGTCGGCGAGTGAAACCCTACAATCAATCAAATCAAATGATGATGATGATGCGACATGCTGACGCGTCTTGAGTGCCACTTTGCTATGTGGCAAACATGTGGCTTAAATGATGGTGATGCTTCGCGGTTTCCCCTTTGTAACGGAGTAGTGCTGCACAGTGCCGGTTATAGTAACGGCGCTGTACCCTTACCTCACCTTCAAAAAAAAAAAAAGTTCAACTTTAAAAAACGCGCGCGCAGCGCCGCATGGCGCGGGTAAGGAGAGTTGTATAGCGCAGCGACTGATGTGATTCACTCACGGCAGCCGTGTATACACGACCCAATAAGTGTAAGTAGAACGTGTACGCGATACCACTGCGGGGCCATGGTCGTCGTCTTGGGACGTCTAACTCGCCCGCAGCGCGCCACGCCTGGGGCGACCGGAGCAGGCGTAGTACGAGTGTGCAAACGCGCTACAACGGGGACACGCAGACACAGCGCCACCTGCGATGTCTCCTGACAAAGTACATAGTCTCGCACGGCGGAAAAGCCATTTAGCCGAATGGCTCTCATCTGTGAGAGTTGCACACAGAGAAAACCCGCACAGTGACGAAATAATCGGAACGGGACAATGGCTTCGTTATAAGCGAAACTTCGTTAAAAGCGATGATTTGTTTTCAGTGCACTGCAGTGAAGAGCCATGAAACCTTGAAGGAAGCGATTTCTTTATAAACAGATATTTGGATAGAAAGCAGCTCGAAGTTTGACGAATGCAGAACACAAGACAAGACAAATTTCCTGTCTTCTATAATGTCGAACCTCGCTACAACGAAGTCGGATCGGGGCACGAATTTGTTTGTTATATCCGATATTCGTTGTAACAGCAAACGTAAAAATCTACATTAACAAATCGGCAATCTGGCTCGCGAGAAGATCCTACAAACAGAAACGCATCTTTCTACGCTTCGAAGCCACTATAAACGAAGTAATGCTTACCCGTCTCCTTGTGGAATTTCAAACTAAATAGACCGGTACATGAAAACGTTAAATTACAACAGCAAAAATCGTTTCGCAAGACAGGCCTACGTTCTTATTCTTTCAATTTCTTTGGCTTTGCTTTTTTATGCTAGCTTTCCAGTTTTGAGCCACGTGCGAAACAAATATTTCTTCGTTATAGCCGATATCGCGCACGGCTCTTACGGTATCGGTTTCGTTATAAACAGAATAAGTGTCACTGAAATGAAGCGCGACCAACCAGAGTTCGTATTTAGTTGGCTATAGCCGATAATTCGCTACGCAAGTGTTCGCTATAACGAGCTTCAACTGTATTCGTTAAATCTCGAGCTGATTCCCCTCCACTCAGCCTCCGATGCTGGTTGCTTGCCTTCCTCTTTGCGGCTCAATCGATCTCATACGCTCGCTCGGCACTTCCGAAAAACGTCCCCACTTGTCAGTCTACACTCGACCAATCTCGAAACCATCTGCATAATAAGCGTCGCTCAGTCATTCGAGCTTCATGCGATGCAAGTCTTATTTAGTTCGTGGCACTGGACGTTTGAGGGTCCAACGAGAAACATCTTGTATCACCGTAATAAGGGAGTCCAACTGCAGCATTTTGAGCGAACCTCTGGTAGCCTTGGCTGGCGTTTTCACTGTAGACGATAATATATGCCCAGCAGCTATTCCTAAGTCGCCTATTGGAATTAAAACGAATTTCTAATAACTCGACTGGCCCTAACTTTTACCTGCCCAATGTAGTTTGTCACTCTATTCGCACTTTGAAATGATCTTTTAGGGTTAGAAGTCTTTCCTCTAGACCATGGGTCGGCAACCTGCGGTCCGCGGGGCAGTATTATGCGGCCCCCAGCACGTCGTCTGAACCCCCACCCTCCCCCTGTCACTTTCTATATGAAGGCCGAGACGCCAGCTTTGACCTCAAATGGGAATACACGGGAGACAAGAACAGAGTTGATCGCTTCCAGTTGGCACTGTACCCCATCTTCCCACTTTGCAAGACAATTATAGTGAAATATTATTGTCAATTCAATGAATTTCTTCTCTGCGCCTGCAACCCCCCCCCCCCCCCCCCCTCCAGTCCGGACCTCCACCACCAAAGGTTGCAAACTCCTGCTCTAGACAGTAGAACCACTCCATTACACCATCCATACATTGTCACAAAAAGTCTTGTACCCCCGGAAGCCCAGCTCCAATGAAAAGAGGGCACAACAAATACAAACGAAAAAAAATGTGACGGAAGTACAGACTGTTTGTTCGAAGTACGCGGTCATTCGATATATCCGAGTTCGATATATCCGGACATCGTACGGCATCGCTGCGAACAGCGGCGAAAAAAAAGAAAAAGAATAAACAATAAACAGACCAGCGTGTATCGCTATAGCAGCGGGACAAAAACGGAAATCTTGGAAGCGGCTCTATTTTGGAGAGATGCCCGGGCAGCCCGCCGCGTTTTAAGGGCTTTCTTCACTGAGCCGAGCGACCCACTGCACCGACGCTTTCATTTACTTCTTTTTTTTTTTATTCTTTTTGCAGCTAAACGGAATACGCCAGCTGCGCATTTATATACACGCCTGTATTTCATTTTCCCTCACCAGGGTAGCAGTTTCTCATTTTCGCTTGGCCGCAACTGGATGTCATATTTCATGTGCGCTTGCCCGCTAATAAGCAGCCCAGAAAGACGATAAAAAAAAATGTGAGGGGAGCTCGTAAAGCAAAAGACAAAAAGAAGCAAGGAATGCGTCGAGGCTCTTAAACGTGAGTCATACGCGGCAGGATTACACTACCTCGTCACATGAGGTTTTAACTATATAAGCTCGAAGCACAAACGCCTTGAAAAAGCAGCAGGAAAGAAGGTAGTGGGGGAGGAGATTTATGAATAGTTCCAGCTCTCCATAGAAGAGCCGTTAAATGGGAACTTCGCAGCAAGCTTAAAACCACGTTCGCGAAGATCGTTGCCACAGAAGCTGAATTACGCAGCAGTGACAAACAGTTGGCTTCTTTAGAGCTGCTCAACCTTCGAGGAGGAGATAAAATCAAGCGTAGCGGTGGTTTTACACGAGAGAAACTAGCACTGGAAATGTAGGACGTCGCTTCGCTAAGTTCCCATGGCATGCCACGGATTGCGGACTGCGTGGCATTTCAAGCTGGACATCAGGCGACGTCTCCCGTCAACCAAACGTCAAACTTCGGATGTGGCAGCTGTCGTACGGACGAAACGATATCGGTTGTCTCGAAACATGGAGCTCAATACTTTCATTTTTCCGTATTTTTTGCTGGGACAGCTAATGAGACACGTAGGTGTCACATGAAAATAACTACAAGCACGACAAAAATTTCATTTCAGTGAAGCGAATTCTTTAGTTTGCTTCTATTTTACCCCTGACAGTTGACTATCCACGAACGGTACAGCTTAATTTGATGCGAACTCATCATGTTAGGAATAACATCGGTGACATTCGACATTCCCCCGATGACCCCGCATTAGAAGCAAGCAGCGAAGGGAGTTATCAGAGCCCTGAATCCGCTGAAACGCGTAAAACAAACGAACAAAAACAATAACGCAGTTCGTCCGAGTTTCGACAGAATACTTGCTCGGAATGTTGCGTAACTCCACCAAATTTGCGTCCGGATCTTTGTTTCTCTACACCGAAACCGAACGCAAGCTCGGCTGGAACGTCAAAAAGCGCCGATGCGAGGCTTTTATTACGCATTCACTGCACGGCCGCCTGAGTTGCGCGAACGGAAATGAAACTCAGAAATCTATTACATGACACAAGCTCCGAGCTTTGCGGCCGACAGACAGATTGAACGCGAACAGACAGTAAAAAACAAATATCCACGAAGTAAAAAGACACACACACACCAACCGGCTCGCAGCAGCCAAGGCTTATAAAATGTCAACGGTTAATGAAACCGACTAGGTAACCTGCGCATAAAGTACATGCACGCATGCAAGGCTAAAAAAAAAAACGACAGCAAAGGGGAAAAATCCGCCATACATAAACTACAAATTGGTTAGACATGTGGCAACTAAAGGGTAGACCGCAGCACTGCTGCGAACATATTGTTCTAACGGAAACACCCCCCCCCCCCCTCCCGCCGCCCCCTTTCTCAAAACTCGTAAAGAGCGCGAATCAAGGTTACAATAAGCTACGCATCGCAGACTGCGTTGCGCCGGCATCGCGCGCTTCAGTGAACACCTGTGCGAGTTTCGCTTTTGCTTTTTTCCATTGTTGGCCCGACTGACTCCTCGACGAACGCTGCGCCAAGTGACGGCTGCTGCGCAGAGCGCTTTAAACACGTGGTGAATTCACCTCGAACGGCGCGAAAAGTATTTCCCGATCAGTTGCCCAACGCTACTCAGCAAAGGAAGTACTCAGTAGGAGGTAGATCGCCCGATTACAACCACACCACGCCAAGAAACACGCTGGAATGTCACAAGCTCTGCTTCGCGTTTGCAGTTGTAAAACGACGTTAGCATTTTTCATGACAGGCTCACAAACGTGATCACGCTACGAACTTGGCTCGTCACCTTTGCCCCTAATTGCTTGCGCTAACGGGACCGGCCTAAACTGTTTTGAGAACCTAGACATGGGCGGACGGTGTGGGTGATATACCTCCAGCACGAGTAGCGCGCGATACACGGCGCAGGGTGCGAGGTGCTGAAAAATCAGGAAAAGAATGCGGCCTCGAAGAGCTAATTACTCGCAAAAGCTATCGCCGGAGCCCGTCGGAGAGAGCCGTTAGGCTTAACGAAGGACGCCGCCAGCAGCTTCCGAGAACCGCCGGACGCGCTCGGCTGCCCTTTCGTGTTGACGCAATCGCTTAGCCAAGATACATATTCATCCGTATAAGAGTTGCGAACCACGTATGCGTGACACATTAGTCGGCGCAATATCGCTAACTGATTCCCGCGACAGCGACGAGTTACAACTGCACAGAATAGGATCCACGCACGGGACCGTGCAATCTATTACGCTGACGTTTACGACGAAGAGAACAATAGCTTCTCCCGAACGGCGTCCGCAATTGGTAAATACGTAACAAGGGGGCGAACTGATCGCACGTGCAGCGGCCGGATGCGCGGCGAAGGAACGCAAAAAGCGAAACAATTTGTCGCCGCGGTACTCACAGAATCTCAACCCACGAAGGTAAATCCCTGGGTATTTCGGTCAATCCGCGCCGTTTGCAGTCGAAGATGGGACCGAGGCACGAACACTTGGACGGGCAGTACATCTTCTGCCCGTCCGCGGGCGCCGAAAGCGTCAGGAAAAGCACGAACTGCGTCCAAACAACGACCCAGACCCAATGGGAGAAGGTCGCCATGTTGGCGGAGCGGGCTCGGCCGCCGTGGCCGAAGAAGCTTGCGCAGAGGCCGAGCTTCTCCGCGCGCCAGAGAGCCCGCCGACCGGGTCACCGATCGCACAGTCTTTGCTGCGTCGACATCGCGCTGGTATCACATCAGTCGCCGTCGCTCACTGCCGCTGCCCGGCGCCGGAGACATCGCGGTGCCGAGCGCACTACCGTTTACAAACACACGGCCGTCACTGCTGCCTCGCTCGTCCGCTGCCGCGGGCTGCTTGAGCGAGCGATTCCGACTTTTTGTGCGTTTTGCACGCCTTGCGGGATGCGGACGAATCTTACGCCCATACACAAGCGCTCAAACGCAGCTACGCGCTCCGGTTGGCTGAGAGGGGACCACGTGACGCGCGCTTGTTGTCGCTTCCACCAGAGGACGCGAGTTGACGGGACCCTCTTTCTCGGGCCTCCTTTCCCGCCTTCTTTCTCGCGCGTTTGCCGGACTGCTTCGCTTCGCTCCTTCGCTCGCGCAGCCTGCTTGCCTCCCTGACTGCCTGGCCGCGCCCAGGCTTTTGCGTAGGCATAAAGGAGCTACGCGACGGGAGAGCGCGGTGTTCGGCGGGAACAACAAAACGAAGCTTCGGAACAGGCCGGTCGCGCGGTGGCACATGCGTTTGCGCCCTCCGCAGCTGGGATCTAAAGTTGGGGCCGGTTCCTCGCACATAGTTCTGTCGGCTTCTCGCTTCTCTACCACGCCTCAAAAGAACCGTCTTCGTTCTTGTTAGCGGGGCCCCATTTTGGTCTTTCCTAGTCCATAGGCAAGCGGCTTTTCTGCGGTGCTAACGTTTTTTGATACACGAAATTTGCGCGGACTACTTGTACTCGCAAAACCGCGTAACAATCAATGCAGGTTTGGTTTGCTACCAAATAAACAGGGGTGAGACAGCTGCGCATATTGCGCAGTTTTGATACAAATTCATTTTCCTGCGCCAGACTGCTCCCAAAGCTTGAAAATTGCAAAAATTGCGCCAAACTGCTCGGAAACAGTATGAGAGCCAAGGCTTTTAACGCTCCCGTCAGTTTCAGTGGAGAAAAATGCTTACTGGCGGCATAATTTTCCAGCACCTTGAAGGTGATGCTGTTTGTAAAGGTTTAATTGATTGATCATTCAATAAAAAACCCGCATAAAATTGCCCACGAGGTAGTTTTTTTGAAAGTCACAATGTCGGGTTGCACATGTTATATTCTGCGAGTTTTGAAAGTTTACCCATCGAAAACCTTTGCAAAGAGTGTACTGAGGCGACAAACTACTTGTGCAAGTTCATTTTAAACCGGCACTTTTTGGAACGCCGCATCTCCGGAAACACATTACTGGGCGCCGCCATCTTGGTGGAAAACATGACCGCTGGGCGAAGCAGTTTCTTGTGGTTCAGGCAGAGTGCTTTTGGCCGATTTCTACCACGGTTTTGGTTATGGGGGTGGCCGGGTTTACATTTAGTCGCTTGACCAGTTGCGGGAAGTTACGAGACTCAAAAGACAGGAGTTCATCAAAACCAATGCGGTGCCCGCGAATTCGCTGTGTTTCAGCCGTGAGTGTGAGGCGCGGTGTGTGCTTGAAGTGAAATTTGGGACTCTTTGTGGCGTTATAAAAGGCCGAGTTATTAGAGAGTTTCAGCAGTCCGTCCGTTCCGTCGCGTACGTTGTTACCGAGTGCCGGGACCCGTCTGCGCCTGCGCGCGCGGAAGGGCGAGGAGGCGCAGACATAGCGAAGGCAGGCCCGCGGGACTAATCCCCCTACTGCGACGACTGCCCAAGTGCCCAGACAGGTCCCAGTCCACCCGGTAACAACGTACGTGATGGAACGGATGGACTGCTAAAACTCTCTATTGTCGCTTTTGACTGCGAGCTTGCGAGCTGCGGGAATGGGACGATGGGCAGTGCAGAAGTGGCGGCGCAGGGTACATCACCGCCAAATGTTCAAGCAATGTCCAATAGCGGGACGGGCTATTATTGGACGCTAGTAATAATGGTTCATCTATCTCAAGTGAAATTTAATACCAAGAGGGAGGGGGCTAAACACACCAACGTTACTCAAATTACGATAGTAGCGAACGTGCACCTTGGGGATTGAAATAGGAGGGCTGGTGGGGTCCGACGACTGTCACCTCGCTTTGCGCAACTTTTGCGGTGGCTCTGCAGTTGTGCATCACGGGGAGTCTGGAATTACAAAAAATAATAATTTCGGCATTCACGTGATTATAAAAATGCCTTAAAATTGCTTAGTTTTTCAATTCGATATTTTCAACGGCACTCCGCGTTATCTATGCATAGAGCCCAAGAATTTACAAATGGTGTGTAAAAAGGTAGTGCACTTCGTGGCTTGTGATACTCTAGTAGAAGAAACTTTATTGAAAGGCTGTTTCAGTGTTATGTACGTTCGAAACCGATTAAAAAGTGCACTTTTCGCCTCAAGTTTAAAGATGCGATTTTTTATGCTCCTAAGGTGACATAATAAATGTCGTTCTTCTGCTCCAAATCAACGTTCTTCTGCTCCAAAATAGAGATTTCGCTGCTCCAAAAACTGCTCCCAGATATGGTTCAGCTGTCTCACCCCTGAATAAAGGACCATAATGGCGCTAAACACTGACTGTAGTAGCCATTGTCACCACTTACAATTTGCGTAAGAAATTCACTCAAGATCCCTGACTTTGCAGTATGCACGAGCCGACATAAAAGCTGCTGCTTGGTCGATTTTGTTTATTTCCACGTATTATGAACCACAGTTTGCCTTTTCAGACGAAGGAAAGTCAACATTAGTTGGGTGTCTTTACGGAGATGCGACTGGTGATCGACGAGACTCCCAACCAGATCTCGAATTGTCATGGAGGCCTCGCGCTTGCAGGCTCTGTGTAGAAAACGTTTAAAAGCCTGGAACGCGGCCTGTGTGCCTAGGTGCTTATCTGCACTAACGTAGTTCTCAAACGCATACGGTCACTTTCGGCGTCACACCCCGCAGCTCATATGATTCTTTGCCGGTTACCCCAATGTGAACAGTGTAATGCCTTATACCAGCACAAAAAAAGGTGTAATTGGCGAAGTTGGAACATGAAATAGTTAGAACAGCATAAATGTGGAATAATGTAAGCAAAAAAGAACGATAATTGATTACGCGGTTTAACGCGCCGGCGCAACGCAGGCGATGAGGCGCGCCGTAGTGGAATGCTCCGGATTAATTTTGACCACCTGGGTATGCTTAACGCCAAGGGAAAAAACAGCGACAAATACAGCCGCACGAAACGAAAACTTGTACAAATTGACTACTGGGAACCGAGTCCGGCAACTGTCACCCTTAGCAACAAACTAAATTAAAAATATGAAAATGAATTGCACAATTAACGAAGGTGTATAGTCCAGCGCGCTTACACGATTTACTCTAAAACACGCAAAAAAAATATTTTGAAAGCCTGAAAATGAACTTATGAAGTCACGCATGTCTATTTGATCCAGCCCCCTGAGACTATTAACCAAACAACAACAAAAAAAAAAAGACGCCGTTTGGGATGACATGTTCCTTTAATCCCACCAAAGATACGTTGGTGAAATGGAGAAGCTGCGTCAGAATCTTGTGGCATCGGTAGACGATTCTCATAATTTCTGTAGCTTTTCGCTAAAGATCTGTAGCCACCGCTTCAATAAAGTAACTCTCCATACAGGGAACACTCGGATATAACGAAGAAAAAGTGGGGTCGTAATAAAGGGATCAGATTCGGTCTACGAGGCGTTGGATCCCCTTAGCAGTCATTGACTGCCTGGGAAAACTATTGAGAAATGGAATGCCCAGGTGGAACCCTGGATCCGGGGCTCCAGTGGCTGGTGCTCTTGTATTCGCACGCGCCGTGGTGGCTCAATGGCTAAGGCGTTGTGCTGCTGAGCACGAGGACGCGGGTTCGATTCCCGGCCGCGGCGGCCGCTTTTCTGATGGAGGCGAGAAGCGAAAACGCCCGTGTGCACGAGATTTCGGCGCACGTTAAAGATCCCCAGGTGACCAAAATTAATCCTGAGCCCTCCACTACGGCGCGCCTCAATAGCTGTGTTGCGGCGGCGCGTTAAACCTCAGAATCAATCAATCAATCAATCCTACATTCGCTCTCTACGGCAAGTTAAGTTTGTCCAGTGGAGAGATTCTTGCATGTGAGGTAGGCTGCGTTGCAGTGTTGTTACCTGCTGTCCCTGCACGTCTTTGCAGTGGAAGTGGATTTTAGCAGTCCCTCTGGGCCCTACATCCTAAAGTCCCCTCTCGCACCACTGAAGGCGGTGGTGGCTCATATATGCTTAAAGGCATGTTGTTACCTTAGTTAAACGCGCGAAAATGGTAATGCGTGCCCGAAAATGGTAGGCATTGCGCAAAAATGTCGGGAGGCTGTACGGACTGTCAACCACAATTACACTGTACGAATACCATGCAATGCAGTTTAATGAAATTTGATGTATTCACTAAAGCTCGCTAATAAAAATATCACGGCGACGCAAAAGGGTTTTTAATTGAGCAAGGTCGGAACTAGCAAAGCCTGACGAAAAGCTGGCACACTCCGGATAGAAAATTGTTGGAAAACGGCAACTTTGATTTCACAAAATATCAGCGCAGTATACAAGTTTTACTGCACTTCTTTCGCCCCGCCGCCCTACAACGTCATGAACGTCTTGCGCTAGAAATCCACGATAATATAGTAATCTCGCCGTGCAGAAGCGGCGGCCTTCAGTCTCTGTTCTTTAAAACTAACCAACTACGCGTATTAAAACCACAATCCGTATGATCTATAGAACTGACTCATACAACAGTAATCGAAGTTACCTCAGCTAGGCTGCGGATAGGTCACACACTCTCAACGCACTCGTATCTGATCACTGGATCTTCAAGGTCCCAGTCCAGCAGGTGCATAGACCACCTATCACTATCAGTAATCCATAACTTCGTTCAATGTAAGGCGCCTTCCAGAACTTTACCGATGACATAATCCACTACACTGATCATACTTTATTTAAAAGCGAAAGCTTTCTTAGTGGGATTGATGACGTCCCGACAAAAAACTATGATGCATTTCCCCATAGACCGGTTGGGCGACCGAAAAGCTCTGATAAGACCTCCGGGCACAGGGCGCGCGTGCGTGAAACCGGGCTTCCGTTGTTTCAAAACAGTTGCTTGTTGAGAATCGAGAAAAAGGAACGGTTCTAGAAAACACAATACACGCATTTATCATGAAGGAGTACAATAGTACAGTCGAGTCCACTTATAACGATACCGTTTATAACAATATATCGGATATAACGATGAACAGCTATGGCACCGTCAACTTTTGTATTCTTTCTATATGGTAAAATAAACCGCTTATTACAATGCTCCAGTACCATGATATCGGATATATAACGATTGAATCCGGTCATATTGTGCACCAAAAGTGCAACAGTGACCACTCTAATGACGCGGTTGCGCAGCCTACTCAGGTAGTGCCTTCGTAGGAGGCCCAATGCGTGACACAGTCCCTCGGGGACTTTGTTTCCGCCAAGGAAAGTTTACCTCAGCTAGGTGAAGCACCTATAGATGCTCTTGGAAAAGATTTGCGCTAGCTTCACACGCGGCAAACAAAGGTGACCGCCTGTGGATTCTTTTCCGCAAATTAGTAGTAGTACGACCTTGCTGGCACGCGAATAAAATGTTTTGAGCTCTGTTGCGTCTTTTTATTTTGCAACCCGCTTATAACAATTATCGGTTATAACGATGGGATTTCCTTGGCACTTGGTTATTTTTATAAGTGGACTAGACTGTATACCGTTATCTCATAAACCACGTATCGGTATACAATTTAGATCGTCCTATAGATGGCGCGTGAAAAATCGTCGCATGGTTTCGTTCTTCGTTTGCAGTTGGGGTCTTTGAAGGCCTGACGATCGATTTGACACACTTTAAGCTAAGGTTGGACGCACTTTTAGCTCTCGCGCGCTCGCTCGACTTTCTACTTTAGGAAGACATGGCGAATTATAGCCGACGACCCCATGCTTTGCGTTAAGCTCGTTTGTAAGTGTTTAGAAGAGATCAACATTTTACAGCTCGTTTCCGATCACGCATAATCACAACCTGGCCGTATACACCAGTTAACTTTCTCCTAAATAATTTCACAACTATTCCAACTGCCGGATTTTAGTATTCACTGGCTTTTTCACACCTCGGCTTAACAAAAAAAAAAACGATTTTTTTTTCTTTTGGCGCTCTTCGCCTTTAGTCAACCTTGCGCCGGTAAAATCATTAATCGTCATCACGTTCTTTAAAATTGAATAACAAATGAATGAATGAATAACATTACAAACACTACAGGAATAATGAGAATGGCCTACTGATGATGTGCTAATGCGGAACTTTTCTGTTTCCCCGACAAGCTTGGTGCCGTTGAAGAAACGCGTCAACCCAGACAGAGTCTTTTTCTTTCTTTTTATTAAACGCGCGAAGGCGCTGGATTGACAGACCTTTACGATCTCGTGATTTCGCTTCAAGTTTTTTTTACTTTGATAGTTTCTTTCTTTTTTTTACTTGAACGCGCCAGAGAGATGTATCGGGCTGTCTTCTGCAATTTTGTTATTTCATTTATAGTTTTTTTTATTATTTATATTTTTACAGTCTCCTGCTACAGATGATGATTGCCAGATTTGGCAACCATTGGGAGAATGGTGCGACTTTTCGCTTTGTCTGTTTTTTTTTTCTTTTCTCCAACAATCGTCGTCATTTAAACAACTTCAACGATGAAATGTGTTAACTGCACCGATTGCACATCTCTTGGACGGCACACTGCTCGCGTTGTGGTACCCAGTAAAGACTATGGTGCTTACGCATAAAGGCGTCCACAATTGGCGACGGGTATTCACGTACTAACGCGTGTTTTCCCTGCACTTTCATAACTGTTCTCGTCATCTACGACAGTCATTTTTATACCCCCCCCCCAAAAAAGAAAAAATAAATAAATACAACGCTCTTTTTTTCTGTAGGCTTTCGAACGTCAGAGCATCAGACACCGTCGCACTGGCTTCGTCATCGACGTAAACGCAAAACTCCCGCCCTTCGTGCACTTCACGACGCACGACCGTTGAAACGACCTCAAATTGCTTATAGCGCCGTGTGCAGGCTGCGTTCTGTGAAGTGGTTAGTTCGCCATAATTGCCTCTGATTTCATCCTAAGTGCGCAGCAGCCCAATGTTGTACGTATTCCAAAGACGGATGTCATACAGGAGTTCCGGATTCTCGTCCTAATAATCATTCAGTCAAGCAAGGGGCGTATGAAAACAGTTGTCCTCCTCTCTATAGCCTCCAAAGCTGTCACGAGAGATTGATACACCACCGCACATAAATGCGCGCCACTCGGAAGAAATGCCAGTGTGCTTATGCATTTATTTGGTCCCTATTTAGGGCGCTGGTGTAAGTTAGTTAATTCATGATCATGGAACAAATTCGAACAGCATGAAAAAACTTGACGAAGGTCTTGAAACAGGACACCGCCACTGTCACTATAGTCTGTTTGAAAAAGAGATAAAACGTTTAATCAAAATTCCTTGCCACCCCTGCGAACATCCACAGAATGGAATATCCTCGTGGTATACGTATTTTTTTCTTCAAAGTCCTCTCCCATGCACAGGCCTACGCGGAAGCATATGGAGCATTTCGTTCTGCGTACCGTAGCATTTACAACGGCAAGGCGCGGATTTAAATTTCCCGCGGAAAACGTAGCTTCTTTCTGCCGCGCCTCGGTTCCTTGACATTCGCGTATCAGAATTTACGAAATGTACTTTCATTTACAGCTAGTGGCGTGGTGGCTTTGCAGGAATTTCGCTGGGGAGATTGATATCTGTAGAAAATAAAGAGGATTGTTTACTTTGGCTTGACAGACGTCATCGGACTTGGAGGTATTGTGTAAACGAAATAAATAAACAAGCTTGAAGGTGGAGATTATCATTAAAAAAATACGAAAGCATTCTTTACTTGCTGAACTCGTACGAAATTTACGCGGGAGAACTGATTACAGAAAAGGGCAGCATCTATAGCTCAAAGGAATGTGGATTTAGCACTCTCCATAACGCCCGCTTAACATTCTTGAAGCGTTGTAGTTTACCTGCCAACCTCATTGCTGCCAGCTGTATAGGGCTGCTAAGCTTGAGGTCGATCTATATAGGGAGAACGAAACGTCATCGTCGTCTGTTTGTACACACAGCGCCCCAAAACGAACTTCGAACGCGAACTCAGGCTCGTGCACGGTACCGTGTATCGTATATAACGCCTACAACTTTCACATAGTTTGCGTTCCGCAAGGCAGCATGATATGCAACCTCGCAGACGCCTTGATTTACGGCGTGCCGTGCCTGCCGAGCTGCGAGCCCAAGTACACGCCGCGCAAATACGACGACGCTGCAAATCCGCACGCATGGTTGGGAGGCAACTCCGCATGCCAGCAGGGGAATCGCGGTACAACACCGTATAGATAAGGCGCGAGCCTCAAGTCTGCTATCGGGGGCCAATGTACAGGTGTGAATGAGTTCTCCACGAGGGTCGGTTAGGACTACACCTAATAAAATTCCTCGGGGAACTTTAGTGTGCTAAGGTGCTTTGAAGGGGAAAGCCTTGCGATATTCATTAAATAATCCTTTACTACTGCATCGCATTTGCTTCTCCTTCTTCTCTTTCGCTTCTTTGCCTTTGGTGCGAGTTTAATTACTTCTACCGAATTTTTTAACAGCGGAGCACAGTTGCAGTTACTCGTCACACTTGCTCCCGCCGTTTACCGCGCATTAGAGCACTCGCCTTACGAGGAGCGCCCGGTGTCGTTGTTGTTGTTGTTGTTGTTGTTGTTGTTGTTGTTCCTCTTCTAGTGGCACATACCCACGTGGGGGATTGGCCAAGAAACAGGGTGGCTTTTGGGGGCTAAAACGCCCCTATATAATCAGCCTGTAGGAATTGGGGAAACGGTTACCGAATTGTATAATCGATCTAAAGAAGAATCAGGGAATGATGTCATTTTTGGGAGAAAAGGCTAAAAAATGTTGACCTGGTTAACAGGACATGCGTCTGGTCTCTGATACGTACGCGTGAATGGCCGCAATAATCCCTCTATGACAAAACCCCAGGGATGTGGCCCCAAACGAAAGAAGCACCGGCATCGACGGAGGAAGGCCAATACGTTGAATTGGTGCGGCTAGATACCATTTCCGAATGAAAGAAAAACCGCGGCAGTACAGGAAAAAGTGTTCAATTGTTTCAATTGCACCGCATGCAGCACAAAGACCGGAGGAGGTGAGGCCAGTGCGATGTAAATAAAAATTAAGCTGCGGTATTCTGCATCTGATGCTGGTTAAAGTGACTTCACACTGGCGGGACTCGCAAAATCTCGCATTCCAAGTGTGAGCAAGATGGGCATAGTCATCCAAGCCTGTGATAGTACCTTCGTGTGTCATCCTTAGCCGTAGATATCTGAGGAACCTTGCTCGCGCCAGGAGTCATCCAGGCTTGCGCGTGAAGCTCACCAAAATTTCCAAGAAAACAGTTCGCATACGTCCGCGCCTCAAGGTGGGAGCACAAGACAGCTCGCGCTACAAACGCCCGGTTCGCGAAGCCGGTTGCCGCCGGTTCTAGCCCGTGCTGACGCGTTCCACTTTGGGAAATGGGAAAGCCTGCGGACAAAACGATCTGGGCCCGCTGCAGTCATGCATGAGGAAGACGACGATATAGATTGATATGACAATGACTACTACTATATCACAGTGGGAAGCGACGACGGATCATGTAAATAAACGATTTCAAACCTAATTTTGATTCGCGGTGGTGTGTCCTTCAGTGCTTACATATGTAGAAAGAAATCCTCCAGCTCCGCTATGGCTCAAGCTTTGCGCGACTTATTGCAGGCTTCCTAATTTTTTTTAAAGACGATAGTCTTTCTTGGGCTACTTAAACCCGGAAATTTTGGCCTGTCTGTCTGCCTGTCTGTCCGTCTGTCTGTCTGTGACTCGATTCAGCCGCCCGGCCAAAGTAAAATGCATACTGCGCAATAGTCGTGTATATTCACAGCCAAATGTGAGTGTCCAAGCCCGGTTTATATGTTCATACTTGTCAACTTTGCCGAACATGAACAAGACATTACGCAAATATAGGACCGAAAATTAATACACAAGGAATATTTACAGTGTTTATTTATTTAAAAAAAAATCATGGATGCATGGTTTTTCGATAGCAAATGATAATCTACATCTACTGCAGAAAACTGCCGCCTGCTGTTGCCCGCGCCACCTCCTGGCGGCATATGAGAAATCACGCGGCAACAGCAACGAAAGGTTCCACTAGCTCGGTTCCACGTTCTGCTTGGAACGCACGTTCTATAAACCTTGAAGTAGGCCACCTCGATTCACGCGCGTCTCCGCCGTACTGCAGCGCTGGCATCGAGGAACCCGGCCTGGAGCAGTGGAACGCGGTAAATTCAAAACGCCTTGAGCAAACGTTGAGTGTTTTTCTTGGGATGAGCGCGACAGAACAGGAACAGCATGAGAGGTGAGCGGGAAAGCAAAGGGGGGCATTTCCTTGGCAAATGTCTGCAAAGACTGTCGTCTTTTGACGACATTTGCAACGAAAGGAGCAGATACGCGGCCTTTTTTTTTTTGTGTGTGTGTGTGTGTGTGTGTGTGTGGCAAGAAGCCTCGGTAGTCGTGTTAACACTAACGCTAGGCGGTCAAATTTTTTCTTGGTGTTGTCGTTGTTGGCTGGTTGGCTGCATGTGCCTAAACTCGCTGAACTGAGGGCGTCACCCTCACCGGCTACACCGCGTTTGCGCGAATTACGTCAGCAAGAAGACTGGCACACGCCACAGCTTCCCTGAGTTCTGCCGGTCTTCCCGCACCTGTTCTACTCACGTGTCATCCCGTTCAGGAATTTTACGGCACACACTATTAGACACTCTTTTACGTTTCGAACCCCTAGTTTTGTTAATTTTGGAAAGCGAAAACATTGGCCCTCCAGGCTCTCTAAGTTCCTGGCCAATCCCTGAAGAGTGGCACATGGTTGGAAGATTGATTGACTTATGAATTCTTTTTTTTTATTCCACCGTGCGTAGATAGCACAGTGCTGGGGCCCCATCTCTTTCTGGAATGTATGACAAAGAACCTTAAAGATAGACATGCCCATTTCACCACAAGGGATACGACGATTTCTTTACGTACGTAGCGACAACAGTGTGCCATATGACCTAATCGTGGCTTGCATTGCATTTGGACATCGAGGATGGCGGCGCGCCCTGCTGACCCTCACGCCCTCACTGTGAGCAAATACTTCGCACAAAGTATTGCTCTTTGAAGTGCGTAAGTTGCAGACGCCTGTTCAGGAATGGTTACCTGTCCTGGAGGAACTGTGTATGGTTGATGCATATTTTAAGTTTTTCCGTCACCGGAAATACGGCCGACGGTTTTTAATCTATCCGTCACGTGTCTTGTGTGAGAAAAAAGGTAACATAGATAGCACAGTGGTAGCGCATCCGACAGCCACTGTGAAGATCCTGGTCCAAATATTTTTGGAGAGGAGCTGCCATAATGTACTGAAGAGCTTCAAGGATGGCTTCAAGTTAAGTAACCGTCGAGCTCGTGGCATGGGCAACACGGAATCGAATTTCGGTTGATTCTGATGTTATAACCACCGCACCTGCCGAGCTCGAGGACGTCACAGAACCATCTGTGTATATATGCTCGCGGTCATTGTGTTGGTCGTGCAGTAACTGCACGGAAAACTGTCTGAGAGCCAGTGGTGGCAAGTCAGCCTTCTTTCCAATGCCCGGAACATGGAGACGAATTTACCGACTCCAAAGGCGCCCTGCAAAGTTTCCGAGCAGCCTTGCGCTGCGGTCCTTTCCACCAACTTGTGACAGAAATTCGAGAATTATTTCACCAGGCCGTCATAAAGGGGCATAATATTTTATTTAAGTGGCTGCCGAGCCATTGTGGAATAACTGGCAATGTTTTGGGTGATGCCGCTGCCCGGACAGGCCATGACTGTGAAGGGACCATCTTCATTCCGCTTTCAAGGACTGATGCCGCTATGCTGCTTCGTCAGTTCCCGCGCAAGACCTCCATTACTCAATGGAATACACCGCACTTTGTGCATCCGCGCCTCCGCAACCAGGACCCTCTACTCCAGCTTCGTCTTCCGTGTGGGCTGTCTCGATCACAGTCTACTTTACTTTGTAGACTGTGGTTGGGAGTGGCCTTCACTAAAGCCTACTCCTTCCTCATCGGGATGGCCAGTACTGCACGCCTGCGGGGTGCAGTACTTTCGAAGTAGAGACTATTCTAGGACATCGACCCCTAAAATCGACTTCGCCGAAGGCAGCAAAAGCCCTTCTGCGTTTCATGAACGACACACGCTTGGATGAAAGACTATAGTGCCCACGAAGGGACTAAAGTGTGTGCGCGGCCCCGCTCCTCCCCTCTCGCCTGCCCCCTCTTTCATCCCCTAAACACCCCTATCCCAGTGCCGAGTAGCAATCCGGGCTCTAAGCCTGGATAATCTCTCGGCCTTTCCATTCATTTTTCTCCTCCCCCTCCTGGTTCAAATATGAAATCACACATGTGTTCTTCATTTAGTCCTTACAGAGTCTGCCATTTTCGTGACTGAATAACAACAACAGAAACAACGACGACGACGATGACGACGACAACAACGACGATGACGACGACGACGACTACGACTACAACAACGACGAAAACGACAACGACTACTAATACTGCTACTACTACTTACTACGACGACGACGACGACGACGACGACAACAACAACAACGTTTTTTTTTTTTTTTTTTTGCAGAATGAGGCACTTGCGGCTTTTGCATTTAACAGCGCATTGTCGCACCGCTGCAATAAACCTGACGCCATATGCCTTTCCCGCCAAGTGGTTGCCCGTCATTTATTGGCTCCCACGTTATGATATGCAGTTCTTTTTGTCAGCTCGTCAGACCTTCTTTTGGTCCAGTCGGTGTTAGCCCGCGGCAATCACGTTCGGGCACCGACTTCCTTCGGCTCGGTGCATAAGCTTGCGAATATGACGGAGAAAGTAGCCTGATCCGTATAAATAAATCCTCACGCTGCTCGCTTGTTCTGCCTAATACGCTTCGGTCGACGTGAGCTGCGCCTGCGATCCTCTTGCACAACGCGTGACGAATGGGCGGCTAACGAAGCCCGAGGAGTGAGATGCAGGAAAGAGAAAGAGCAGAACCAACACCTGCCTGATGATAAGCGCACGAAATACGCAAGCACCGCCTTAAACAGGCCAAACTATTCGCTAAAACCCCCCGTTCAACAATGAACTTTCTTTTAGATGCAGAGCATCTGATTCACTCGCCTTGTCCCTCCGGCGTCGTCGTCGTTGTCGTCGGCGTTGTCCACCCCTCCCCCATTATCCTCGCCGCGCCAGCTGCGCTCTCCACCGCTCACCCCCCCCCCCCTCTCCGATAGCGAACACTCTCTCGCGAGGGGCATTGGATTGGATTCAATTGGCTCGGCTCGGCTTGGCTTGGCTTGGATTTGGATTGGATTGGATTGGATTAAAGTGGATTGTGTTGGATTGTGTTGCGTCATAGCCGCGGCACGTTTCGTCATAGCCACGGCAGACGCGCTGGGGCCGGCGCATGTGCAGTACTCTCTCTTCCACGGTTTCCTCTCCTTCGGGCGCGCTGCGCATATAACCGGTGTGCCGTTCTCCGGCGAAGCAACATCCACGCTTGGCTCAAACACCTAGAGTCCACGCCGCTTTACAAGTACGCCAACGTCGTCATCGACTGGGACCGGCTTACGCAGTCCCCTCAACGTTATGCGCGCTATAAAACGCGGTCCCTTCGCCGCTCCGCCTATGCGTCGCATCTACACAGGGGTTCCCGCGAGGGGAGGTGGGAGTTTTTTTTCATACAGATTTGACCACTCACATTGCGAGAGCGGCTTTCGAATGCCTTTGTTATACTGAAGCGCCAAACACTGCTCATCATTCTCTCGTCAATGGTATAGTAATACGCAAAAACAAACAAACAAACAAAAATCAAACGCACGAGCTGGAAAGGAAGGAAAGAAACCAAGCGCCAGAATTAACATCCTGAGAACACAATGCGGGTAAGGATGAGTAGTGGCGTTCCCAGTGCTTACAGGCACACGCATACGCCGATTAGAACACCTGCGAGAAACAAGGAAGCTAACGAACGCTGAGCGTACTGCCATTGCAAAAAACAAAAAAAAAAGCAAACAAAACCAG
The DNA here is from genome assembly GCF_048455015.1 of Haemaphysalis longicornis. Taxonomy (NCBI): domain Eukaryota; kingdom Metazoa; phylum Arthropoda; class Arachnida; order Ixodida; family Ixodidae; genus Haemaphysalis; species Haemaphysalis longicornis. Next base: position 50,795,367 of record NW_027526460.1, read on the forward strand.
AATCCTACACAAAGGAATCGCGAAAAACCTGCAGGCAGCTTACTACGCGAAGTATGCTGCCAGCCCATTCTGTGTCTGCAATGCCATTGTCAGCTGTTTAGCGCGAAGAGAGACATTCGCCTCTCTGCTGATAATGAAAAAAATGCAGACAGTGTTCCGACCTGGAGGTACTGGAAAATTGAAATGACTGAGACACGGGGAGGAGCATGAAACGACCACAGCCGGCTTTATAGACAGCCGGTTGGGCGTATGGACGGGCACGGAATTCCAGACACGTTTGTCGAATACAAATTATTACGCTATTTTTTACGCGTCTTATCAATGCGCACCGGAGAAACATTATGGCGAGAAAATGTAAGGAATGGAGTGTTAGTAACAACAGTTGGTTAACAATTAAAATCCATTCAGTCGAAAATGACGAGAAAAATTTTTGTAGTTAGTCGTATTTTCGCGTGTCGTACTGTCGTCTTGTCGTATTCTTGTCGTGTCGTGATTCTGATGTTCTGTCGCGTGTCGTATTCCTGTCCTGATTTTGATGTTCCGTCGTGCCGAATTCCTGTCGTGTCGGGATCCTGATGTTCCACCAGTAGTTGCACATGGTTTGAATGTTATTGCCCAAGTCGTGTAAATGGCCGCTCTGTTGTGGCTACAGCGTGGTTGTCGTTGAGAAAATTAGCTGTGTCGTTACGGCAGAAGTGTGCGTCGTAACAACAGATGGCTTTCCCGTAACAACAGGACTTCTGTTTTCACAACAAAGATTTTTGTCGTACGACAGGAATTCTTGTTAGGTTTTTGCGGTATGACTGGGAAGCAGCAAAAAAGTGGCAACACAGACATAAATGTGAACGAAAAAGACTGTCGCGCCGTTGCGGCGACGTGCAAAGTAAACAAAAGGACAGGCTGGCCTTTTCGTCTCGTCGAACTCACGTTTGTTATAAATGTCGCGTAATCAGCGAGGTGCCCGCCCTATTGTAACACGGAACGGCGAGAAAGTACGCAGCTTGGCGAGGTCGACAAGCGACCTAATTGGAAGACAAAGTGTGTTCGACCGTGCGGGGTTGCTTGTTATGTTAGAGGACAAACGAGGTATAATTTGCTTTAGCATGGTATCGGTTACACAGCTGTTACCCCGGAACTTACGTGGCCGCGTCACGTAATTGATTCCATATGCTGCGACAGCAAACAAAGAAAAAGATTTCGTGAGAGTTTCGTTGCCTAGCGCTGAACGCATGCTGTTACGACTACACCGAAGAGAGCAAACAAACAAACAAAAGTAAAAAGAACAGAAAGAGTAATTAGGGGTCTAGAAAGGAGGAGAGCTGAAAACATGGAAAAAACTAGAAAGAGGAAAAGGAGAAATGAGAAAATTCAGGGAGGCACTTAAGACTGTCCACATGTGTGATTGCTGGAGCATTACATTTTGCTTCAAGCTGTACGATCCTCTATGTCTAATGGCAAATCCCTCGAGATTATGTCCCCTTCCGTTGCGACGATGTCTCTGCCACGAGAGGGATGTATGTCTGTCGTGTAATCCGCCGTAAACCACGTAAACCGTGAAAACCATCTCAAACGTGCATAAACCATGGATGTAAGCCGTGTAAACCTTGTAAATCTGTGTAAACCACCGCAAACGTTGTAACGGTTGCGGCGGTGTCGGGTGGTGGTGGTTGGTGTTTTTTGGGTGTGTGTGTGTGTGTTTGTGTGCATTTCCTTACACCTTCTTCTGAAGGGTACACTACACACCCGTGAGCGACCACGTTTCACAGCTGAGGTATCAGCTTCAGAGTTCATCGCAGCAGAGCAACACAGACACACAGAAACGTGTCCAGGGTTGCGATTATGTTCTCAAGTATACCATTGTCGTTACCCTTAAGAAGATTATTTATTTGCTTCTTCTTCTTTCCCTTGTAAGCCCTAACCGTACGTTATAGCCGTAAACGTGCTTAGCTACTTATGTTATGAGCATACTCCCATTGCTACCGTAGGCCTAGCTCAACAAGTGTCTCTAACACACGTTTTGATGTCGAAGGCCGCAACGCGTTACCTAGGTCCAACTTTTGTTTTCTAAAGCCAGGCTCCGCGATGCTGCATAGGACTCGCACTTTGTAGGACCCGGGTTCGAATCCCAGACTCACTTAATTTTATTCTTCTTTCGCTGTCGTCCATTTTGTGGAGCATTTTTTGGTCATGCCTACACTGGACGTCGCATTTCCGCCTAATATGGCATTTAATGCTTCTGAATTAAAATAAAGGCATTCAGGCTTTAAAATGCCCATAATTTCTTATTACGTATACGCTTCTAAAACATTATGGCTAAACAAATTTGCCAATCTGACGAATCGCCTATGGGAACGTAGCCGCAAAAGTCCAACATGCGTGCAAATGGTTACGCAGCTGTTGAAAAATGCGACGCAAAAATATCGACATAAGCGACGAGGTCTTCAATTTGTACTACACTGCGTCTTGATCTCAAAACTTCAACAATGCCCCTACGCGGCATTAAATGTCACAAAACTAACAATTTCTTTTTGCGCCTGGGGCTGCGTTTGATACAGAGTATTGTTCTCTAAGACGATAAAAATCGTGCGACTAAAAACTGACTTAGGTTATCTATTCTTTGTTGCATTCTTCTGTCAGACGTCGCCCTTTAATGAGCAAGGAAAAAAAATTCAGTAAAGATTTTCTCTCGAAGCCACCGAGTGCCAGAAGTACGAAGATAAAATTTCCGACCAGGCTTCCATAAAGCAAGCGAGTAAACAAGCAAACAAGCAAGCAAACAAACAAGCCCATTACCGAAAGGATCCGTCGAAAGGAGCGGCCTCAAGTCACCCAAAAAGCTGGGAATTCAGCCGGCGTGGGTTGGGAAACTATGGAGTCCCACAACACTTGTGAGAGTCGGGATAGTCTTGAGCCTTCGCAACGCCATGGTCAATCCGCTGCTATTTAGTTAAGTTGGCCACATGACTCCCAACTCCGCTGAAAATTGTCAACGCGGAAAAATCGTCAGCAAATGTCGCCTGTTGCGTTAAGCGCAACTAAGCGTTAACGAAAAACAACAAATAGAAACCAGCGCGAAAAAAGGCAAGGTCGCGCATTTGAGCGTTAGTTTGTGTGCTCCCGGGATTAGAGTTTCGTACTAATATATACTAGAAGGAAATCTGGCGCCACTGTCTAGGGGAGCCGCGCTTCAGCGATCGTTCCGTCATGTACCGGGCACTGGGCAGGCGGGGCAGGCACGTTCACTTGTCCATGGCATGGCTCATGAACAGGCTGAAAAGTTGGCTCTGGCTGCAAAAAATGCAACAACATTACTGTAGAAGGGGGTATGCACTTTGTTTTGTTATTATAAAGGTGAACCTCCAAAAAGATTAATTTGTCAGTGATTATTTAGAATCTTCATGTATTGTGAACAAGAAAAAAATGTTAGCCTTTTTAGCTGATTTTGGCTTCGAGACAAAAAAGAAGCCATATGGCTAGCTAAGCGGCGAGGAACGCGGCAATGGCGCCGCCCACGGCGGCCCGCGACTGCAGCGACAGATTTCCCTCTAGTATATAATTAGTATGAAACTCTATCACTCTATAAGCCAAGGCGATAGGAGTATATTATCTCTATGGCGATAGGGGTGTGTCGCCATTGTTTGTTGCCCCACCAGCCTGGGTAAGGTGGCTAGAACTCCATTCTAGCCAGCACGGGTGGCGCGCCAGCGTCGGCCGCTTCCCCTCGATGAAAGGGAGGCCCCTGTGGCGCTGGTGCGGTAACGGCCCGGCCGCTGCTATTTAGTTAAGTTGGCGCTCGCCTATGCAGGTGTACCAATCGGAATTCATAAAACATGACACGCAGTTCTTATTCCTAAATCTAACTGGCGCTCACGCAGTTTTTGACCCCCGAGCCGAGCACGGGATAGTTGTTGTTTTTTTGTTTTTTTTTTGGGGGGGGGGGGAGGGGGGTGTTTGACACCAGGTGGCTTTCCGGATTTATTAGGTAACATGCTGTTTTTTTGTAATGAAAAAGTTGTTTTGAAATAAGGTAATGTTTGCAAACCACGATGGATCGAAATTTCGCCTCAGGCCTGGGCTCCTTCCTGACCTAAAACCCTGCACATGAAAAACAAAAAAACTCCGAGGACACCTAGCTAAGCAGTTCTTATGAGTTGTGCATGCGAAAGCATTGAAGGGGTCATGACGATAAAATACAACCCAAATTTTTTCGCAAGCTTCGAACAAATAACAGCGATTTTAAGGAAACCAGATGAGGCAGTGCGACAATTGCATTTTATCTTCTTGACTCCCACCGGAAATCCTGCAGCGGGATCGTAGCAGAAAAATACACTACCTCCGCACCGCAGGCAGCGTAGCTAACTTTTGACTCTCATTGCTGGCAATGCATGAATGTTATTTTTTGCAGTATTTCTGCAGTTATCTTTGAGCTGAAAATGTCCCTGCCCTCCCGCACGAACAAAAATTTGGAGAGCGGTTAAATACCGCTAAAGGTATCGAATGCCAAAAACCCTGTAAGATATTTTGCTGACTTCAATATGGCCCTTGTATCGCGTAGTCCTGCCCTAGACGTACTGATTTTTCCGAAATGCGGATAAGCGACAAATTGCGGTAGTAACGAGCCCAAAAGGACCTCACTGGGCCTTTCCGCAGCAGCAAGTCTGTAGTGAAAGCGAGACGTATCCTACTACAGCAAGTTCAGCTTGGCCGACCGGTTATGTAGCAGCACCGGCCCGCTACTCTTTAAATGTTTCATTAAGCGTTTCTATATGTGTGTCCGTCTGTAACGCATGATATGGCTCCCTTTCGGCGCACACGAAAACGCTCTAAATAAAAGGCGGTAGAACATTCACATTTTCATATGACTTCTTATAGTATTTGCCCCTGAACAAACGTTTCCTCAGCAAAGCAGTTGTGTATAGCAGTGAAGCCACTTTTAAAGGAGCTCGGTGCCCAGCTTTCCGTAGGGATTGTGGGGTTTTATGGAGGCATTTAATGCAAATACCCGCACAAATAGGCCGCCTCATATTCATGTAGGGCAGATTATATTGTTCCTGGAAAAATTTATTTCCAGTGTATAGTTGTAAAGTCGGCTTTAAAGGGGCTGTAGCGCTTGGAGATACATGTGTTCAAATAGAGGTGTAATTCATCAAAAAGGCCTACGGCATAAGACTGCGTTTGTCTTGGCATAAGACTGCGTATATGGCACTCAAGAAATGTCTCCCCAACTACTGCGCATGTGTGCGCAGTAGGGAAGTCGATTTTAAATGGCTGTGTAGAGAGGCTGACCGTCTATTTGGCAATTATACTTCTGAGTTCCTGCAAAATTTTATTCGCCGTGACTTCTCGTGAACCCGCCGCGAGTTGAACTTCCGATGGAGGAATTGAGTACCGCCTAAACTGGTTCACGTACAGCACAGGTGAATAGAACGGAGTAGGTGGGCAACACACAGCGGGAACGAAAAGACCACGCACCCGAAGTTGCAGCGTTTGCAGACGACGCTGCTTGCGAGCAGACGATCTGCGAACTTGGAGCGCGCAGGTCACGTGCGCGTCGTCTGCTGCGTGTTTTACAGGCGCAGTCGTCTGCTCTTTCCTCGGCGCAGGCTCAACAACGCCATGGCTGTTCAAACACTTCAGCCAGAGTGTGCGCTCGTAAACGGTGGCCTCGCGAGAACCGTGAAAGAGAAGTGCAGTTCGGGGAGGTTATATAGACGTGGATGACTGCCGCTCCCTTCGCATACAAGGACGCGCACTGAACTTCAGGATCCCGACCGTAGCTTTCGCTTCGATCCTGACATGAACAGCGTTTTCTTTTCAGTTTTAAATTGCGAAAGCGTGAACCGGATTCGTGTTGGATTTGGGGCGACTGTTCCTGACGCATCCACTTTTTTTCAACTCAAGACCGAACCACCCTTATCGGCATTTCTTTTTGTGTTCCACTCGTTAGGCTCGCTATAACGCAATAAATAACTTGCCCAACTCGATTCACGTCCAGATGGAGTAGTTTTTTCCAAGTAAGATCCGAAATACTGGAAACTTTTGAATTTCCCGCTACGCCAGCAGTGATGTCCTTGGTGAGGTGAGGTGAGGTGACGGTGAGAGGGAAAGAGGTTTCCAGCCTGCACCACATATATCTACGAAAAAGTAATCAGTGTGTTAATTCATTGGTGACACACAGATAGCGCTATCAAACTGAATTAGAGGACCCACTAAGCCCGCCCAATCATAGTTGGAGGCGGTATCTTTCGTCGCCACTTATCAAGCACACATACTAATCCACGTGACGTCACAGTGGGAGTGCAAGAAACTGGCTGGTGGGTCGCCACCGTCTGTTTACCTCATCATTTATTTTAATATTGCTTCAATCTTGAAATTGGCGTGACTATTATTCTTACGAGACAATCTTTTGGATTAATTAAACCTGTTCTTTGTCTTCAGAGTCCCTTTTAAAGAAAGTGTAGCATGACCCCACTCTTTAAGAAAGGCAGTGTCTGTGCCGTCGTCTCACTGACGCGTCGACCTGGTAAGCTTCAATGAGAGGGTCACTCTGAGAGGGTCATGACATGAGAGGGTCACGTTGAGAAGGTCGTGGTGACGATGGCCATGACAATACCGTAGCGTTCGAACGGACAAGTTTTCTTTCTTGGGGCCAACCTGGGGCCAAGAATAGGAAATAAAAAAGAAGAAACCATGCCGCAGCGAGAACTAACAACCCAGCCAGCGATCAAACACAGTTCGGAGTTCTTTTCGGACTTCCCCGAAGCGGCTCGATCGCTCCAGACACGGGCCAGGGTCATGTCAACAAGAGGAGCGGCTTGTTCGCCGTACGGCACATTGGCAAACCCCAGAGTACACACACGCCCGGCCGGGTGCCCACGCCCGGAAGGAAGGCAGTTGGAGGAGCGTCCCAAGTGGCATCGCCGCATTTCTGTGTACCCAGAATAGCAGGCGGCCGGGCCTGCGAGAAAACAAAGGTGGCACCGGGCAGGGCTTAGCTGGGACGGAAACGGCGCTCTTCTCGCCCGGAATGCTGCGCCGCCTGAACGAAAAGAAAAGAAGGGCAACGCGGCAGGAAAGACGAGACATCGACGCCTCTCAGTCAAAAACGGCAGGTGTGCTCTATTAAAAAGTGTCTAAACAGAGGAAGGAAGGCACGCTGGCCGGTGTCCAAAGCGCGTTCTATTTGCATTTTGGGAGGCGCCGAGGCGCATTCCATCGGCCTACTGCAGCCAAAGATATCTGGGACGGAATTTTGAGTTCTGGCCGTTTCAAAAATGTACATTTCGCATCCATTTCAATCGTGACGTATATATACGTGCACTAGCGAGGGCTGTGACCGATGAAATGCACTGAAACCGCCGCTCCGCCTTGCTTGTGGTGCGTCACATCCGAGTCGTATGCTTTCAGCCAATCATGGTTCACTTGCACTTGACTCCTTGAAGCGGACACGAAATGGTGACCCAGCAGGTATGTGGAGCGGGAGACAGGCCACGGTCTCGACGTGCAAACGGCAAAGCAGCTAACGCGACGGGTGACATGCGGGAGCACGGCGGGCTGTTATCGACGGGAAACTCCCACAATCTCCTTATTGAAGCATGTAGCACATGCGAGCCAATCTTGTAACTTTCCCGTAAATGGGATGCATTTATAGGTGTAGTGTCGCGTTCTTTGTGCCACTATTACTATTCTGTAGCCGGAAATTTGTTGACAAAAGAACTTCGAAGATTTTGGCGCCAAGCGGGCAACATGTACAGACACGATAAAAAGCTTACGGAACAGAAAAATGGCAGTTTTAGGTTATTTGTTTTCCTATAGCAGCCCGACAAACTGTCCAGTGCATGTGAGATGTCGTATAAGTACTGAACTACCGCACAGTGTAAGTACTCCAGGATGCCGTGCGGCAGAGAAATAACTCAAAATTGCTGCTTTCGTGGTCCGTAAACTTCTGCTCTAGTGTGTACGTACGTACAAATTCCCCCATTAGTATTACGTGCCTTCAAGACGTACCTCCCTTGCTCACTTGTAGCGCCAACTCCAGGTGCAATGCCAGTTTTGTTTTACACTTATAAACAACCGGCAAGTTTGGACTACAGAACGTAGCCGGTAATTTGAATGGTGGGATGATTATGGTACGGGGAACGCTCTCAAGCCAATGCAAGCACCAGCGCATTATAAGGACCACCAGCTGACTTGGACACCCCACGCCATACACGCGCTCACTCCTATACACACACATTCCCGGCAAGGTTGCTAATTCGGTAAAAGGCTTCTTCTGCGGCATTTCTGGGAAGTCAGTGACCCCTAAAAGAAACGCATGTCTGGGAGGGAAATGAGTGGGGACATTAACCTAGACGCCGAAGGCAAAATGGGACAGTTGAAACTCGCTCTTAAACTGAGCGGGAGCAGCCCTTTCGCACAGCGCCGGTGTACGTAAAGTTTTGTGGTTGATTGTTTGTTCTCCCAGAGGCCAAATGTTAGTGTAAACGACCGGAGGTGTGGAAAGGAAAAACGAACGCTAACAAAAGGGTGCTTCATCGCATCCGCACACGGCGGGTTCTTTCTGAAAGCCACGGCGGCCACCGTAAAGATTTCTTGCATACCTCCCCTTGCGGCACCCTTTGAACCAACAGAGAGATGCGACACGGTGATGCCGCGTCGTCAACGCCCTCCAGGATTACGGGCTGCTTCGACGGCCCTTAGGGTTAATTAACCAATTTATTTCCATCAACTCCTACACATCGTTTATGTTACTTTGGCGCGTTTCAACGTAAAATTCCCCCCGGAGGTGTTTACTAAAGAGTTGGCGCCCTCTTGGGGAGGTCTCAAGTCTCCTGTACTGATGCAGCTTCAACTCTGGCACCGCTTGCTCTTGGTAGAGGGCGGCAGGATCGATGACGCCACGAACATTTGAACGAAGAAAAGAGCACGGCGACTCGCGCTAGCCCTGTACGCAGAAAAAAAAAAGCCAGGAATAAAAACTAACCACGTATAGTGAGTGAATGGAAAACCATCACTGACGTGGAGAAATCGTCCTGGTAGCGAGCTTGGCTCACTACTCCGGATAACAATAATGATGAAACGCGCACGTGAACAGACCCACACCCACGCACATTTATTTATAGGAGTGTAGGTGCGAGGAAAAGTCAAAGTATCTTGGGCAGACTATACACTGTACCTAAGAAATGACACCAGGAGCCTAATTCTGTATAAAACGGCTTCGTTATTTTAAAATTACGCAGCTTTTTTAGAGGATTTGGTCTCAGGGCTTCAGCTGACGCAGCGGCGGCAGACTGTTACGGTGCGAGAATGCGTCCCTGAGCTTGAGCGAGAGAGACAGCGAGACAGAGTTTTTATTTGGAAATAGGAGGGAGGGGGGGAAGCGGGGGGAAGTGACTGTAGGGAGCATTGCGATGTCCAGATGCCTCGGTTCTGGCCTCTGCAGACCAACGTTCTGCTGGTGGCCTCCTGAACGAAGTTCATCAGGTCGCGTTGCATGAGGTCAGTCATTCTTGAGTGTATTTCTTTCTAATTTTGGTGTATTGCTGTCTCTCCAGAAGTATGTGGTGTTGGTTGGCGGTAATTTTGCATGTTGAACACAAAGGTGTGGGTGTCGTTTTACCATATCTGAGGAGATGTAGCCTAGCTGGCGTATCGAGTGTTCTGGCACGCGCCTGTAGCAATAGGGCCCGCTACTCTTGTGCAATGCTAGGATGTGGTGGCTGGAGTTCAGCCTAGCTGCTCGGTACTTGTTAAAGTTGTAGATGAATCGCTTCCTTGGGTGACGAATTTTGGCAGGTGGCCCGTGGCCAGAAATCTAGTACAGGTTCAATGTGCCTTTGATACGTTTGAACAGGTGTACCGCTGAGCGGGATGTACTACCGGAGTCTGATCTACACGCCCTCCTGTCGTCGCCACAGACATTAAGGGTGCGGGCTGGTTGGCCGCGATGGAGAATAGCTACGCCAATGGTGTATAGTCCTGCTTCCTCTGCTGAGCAGAACTTGTTGTTGCTTCCTGTGCGGGTTTGGTTGAATCCTGCAATGGATAACCTGCAAGGTGCCTTTTTCTGTACCGCATCCACGTATTCATGTATTTACTGGGCTTCTCCTCGCAGTCTCTTGACGAAACATTTAGCACTGAGGGCTGGAGTGCGTCCAAACGCCGACTCGACGTCGCCTTCACAGATAACGCAGTTGCTCCGGCACAGGGGCATACACACACACACACACACACACACACACACACACACACACACACACACACACACACACACACACACACACACACACACACACACACACACACACACATAATAAATATCCTGGCGTACACTTACAGGTCTGGCAAATAGGAAGAGATACCGCCTAATATTACAAGAATAGTATTTTTTAATGCGACGCTAAGCAGCAAGCCGTGTATGACGTCCTCAAAACTCCTCTAAGCCAAATTTCTCTCCCTCGTTTTGAAAAAAACTTACCAATTCAAAGGGTACAAAGGAGCAATGGAAGGCCGTGCTACACAGCGAAAACACCCTGATATTCAGCAACGGGCCATCCAAAGGGCCGAAGACACCGTCAGGAGTCAAGGCATCTTGGACGTCGTCTAGGGCGCCACAGGCGTGTAAACAGGCCTCTTTTTTAGACCCTCCTCCCCCGAAGCTGCGATCTTTCTCGACGTGCCTTCGACGAGCTTTAGAGCTGAGAGAACAAATTTTCGTTCAAACTTTGCGTTATCTTCGGGCCAAAGAAAACGTTCTCTTTGCCCAACGGATGGTCGGATGCCATTACACCAAGTCTGATTTTAAGCCCGTATAGAGGCGCCAACATCCACAAAGCGTCAGCGTGTTGTGGCGTACAGAGCCAATAAGACTTGCCTCCATGAGCAGGGGAAGCCATTCATCTAGATTTGTGTGCCTACCTGCAGCGCACGTTAACCCTCGCACACACCGGCTGCTTGCAGTCAACCCCAGCCACACCTTTCGTCACCTTGGGCTATGTCTCTGCTCCGGGGACCGAGGGAACGTCGCCGCATTGTCGCCTCCCGGTGCGGCGTCCCTTTGAAAGCGTCCGCAACCGCCACGACGTGTGGCCACGCGGACACTGCATGCGCGCGCACGGGGCCATGTGCTTTAGCCACCCCCGTTTGTGTGGTGCATCGTTTCTGTAGCTTCCCCGCCCGTCGCGTACACACAGGTGCAGCCAGCCGCGTACGTGGGCAGCCAGCTTGGACAATCGGTCGGGGTCTCCTTTCACGCTGGACAGAGGCCAGGTGGGGGGTTGTCAAAGGAGGGGCGACGGTCGCAGGAAGGCTACTAATGTGACCGTACCTAAACGTGCAAGCAGCCCCTCCCGCGGGCCGGTGACCGGCCCCTTACCTCTGGAAAGGGTCAAAATCGCACTGAGGCTTGACTTTGGGCTAGTTGGGTACTCAGTGCTAGAAAAATCACCGCAGAAAACTGGGACGCAGTAACAGCAACAGCACTTCTAGTCTTTTTACTGCGTCACAGTTTTCTGCGCTGTTTTTTCTACCAAAATCGCAGCAAGCCTGCGTTTCTTCCCCTTCTATCTCTCCTCCCTTTCCTGTACACCTGTGTTCCCCATTCCCCCCCCCCCCCCCCTTACCATTAGCAGGCGTTCCGGTGTCCACTCTTAAGTGAGACAAACTACGCCTGCTGGTGGTCTTTCCTTTCCATGTTAACAATAAATTCATTCATTCATTCTCTCTCGATTTTATCGTGAACGTGTCGGCAAGGGAGGCCAATCATGAGCTTGAACGATTCAGAAGCCTGCCAACGAACTCCAATAAATGATTTCAATGGAATGTCAAGTCATGGACAAATGAAATGAGAACACAAAAATATGAACCGGAACACGCAAAAGCAAAGAATATGGATAGGGAAGATAAAATAATGGCTCGCAAGTGGTATATCTGGAAAGACGCATTTGCAGCCATCGTTACTCTAATGAAGACACGCGGCAATACAACTTGTGCGGAAAGAAATTGCGATATTTCTGTGCTACGGTTCATATTTCCGTGATCACGTTTCATTTGTACATGACTGTATATTCGTATGACCAGGAGTGATGTATCATGGGGCAGCACTAAAAACTATAGTTATCAGTGTTACTACCTGCACGTTAGTTACATAGTTACCACTTGCACGTTAATTACACAGTTACCATGTGCACGTTATTTACACAGTTAGTACCTGCACGTTAGTTACATAGTTACTATTTGCATGTAAGTTACATAGTTACTACCTGCACGTTAGTTACATAGTTACTACCTGCACGTTAGTTACATAATTATAGTTCCTACGTGCACGATACATAAATACTACATGCACTCTAGTTACAAAATTACTACCTGCACGTAAGTTACTTAGTTACTATTTGCACGATAGTTACATAGTTACTACCTGCGCGTTAGCATTCAAGCTTTACGCTCAAACAAAACTAGAGGCCCAACTACAATCGACCAGTCATGTTTCTTGATGTTGGCTTAGTTCCGCAGCCGCCAATAGAGACCGCCAGAAAGTCGCTGGGACTCGCCACTGCATCATCAGTCTTTCGCTAAAATCTCCATTATTTGTTTCAGGCTCGCGATAAAATTTTTGTCACTGTTGTCGGGGCATAGCAGTCTTTGCAATGAACAAAACTCGCATTTTCCCTTTACGGTACCCTTTAAAATCGCGCAGCAATAAATAGGCTTCATTTATTGTGCGCTGATAGTTGCACAAGACGCACACACAGGGCACCGAAAATTCCGCCACAATTGCCACCGCCTTCCTTGTGCCGTTATTCCTTGGTTAAGGTCACAGAGCTGTCACACCATTCGTCGTGCGTGACAAGCACGCGTCACCACAGCTTGCAACCTTTGCATCCTGTTGCTGCAGCCGCTGCCTGTTTCTATGCAGCGCCTTCAAGGTAAGAGGAAAGCTTCCGCAACAAGCTTCACCCACTGGCTTTTCGGGCTACGTGAATGTCACGTGTGATCTCGCCGTTCTCCAAGCACGGGCCTCCGGAAGAATCAAAGGGATGTCCTTCTTCCGACTATGCGTGATAAAGAATCTGGCCAGGCATTCTGCTTACCTAGGGGGTGGTGTTTCTGTCACATCTGTTCGGCTGCCACGTATCCCCAACGCAACTTCACAGGAACTGGTTTCAAAAATCCCCCAGAGAGAAGGTTCATATCATGGCCTAGCCTTTGAAGCCGTCGCATAAATGTCCGTTTATTTAGGCGACTTCTATTTGAACCACTTGTTGAACGGGGATAATTACAAATTTCATACCCGCGTTCTTCAAAGCTGGCTTCACCGAGCTAGCTGACAGGCGTAGAGATCAGAGTCTGGAAATCTTCGCATATTTCACATTCTGTGGGCATTTGGCGTAACGAAATGGAATTTGTCGTTTTCGTGGCGCCCGCAATCAATGTGGCCTGTGGACGAGAACACCTGTGCACAAGTACAGCAACACGCTGCAGTAATCCAAGCGTGGCGGCGGCAGCTGCCGCGCCACCCATCACAACCTACCTGAAGCTTTTCAGGCCCGCGTGGACCCCCTCGTATTGAACGCTGTCACTTTAAAATCAAACGCTCTATTTTCTCGTAATGAAGTAATTGGTGATCGTTACTGAGTGCCAGAAGCATTTAACGTGTATTTTTTTAGTTTTTGAATAATTGAGAGATGCGTCGAAATACATCGAGTTCTGTTTGAATAGCGTTGAAGTAGCCATTTTTTTTCTTTTACTATTATTGAAAAGCTGTGAGATGCCCTAAAAGAATGAAAGATGAAGCGGTCTGAGCGATAATTATGTTGCAAATAAAAATGTTTTCCACCCTGTCAAGAAAACATGCCCAAGTCAGATGGCTGGCCAGGTAAAGGGCATCATTAAACTGTGTATACCCGACATACGCTGCATGTTCAGGGTGCGTGTGCCTTTCGTCAAGCCTACGTAGGCATTTCCGACTGTGTATGTACCTAACTTTTTTACGTTGTCAATATATATATATATATATATATATATATATATATATATATATATATATATATATATATATATATATATATATATATATATATAGAGAGAGAGAGAGAGAGAGAGATGAGGAAACTAGGTCAAGTGAGGGAATTGTGGGTGTCAAGATTTTTTTTTTTTTCGTTTTGTGAGCTACTACAGGTGAATATGACTTCACTGAAAAGCTGTGCCGATTGTAGCAAAAAGGACCTAAACGGGTTCTGAGTCCCACATCAAAATCTCTTTTAATGCGTAAGCGTTTTTTGGCGAGTACTCCAACTTAAATTTGTCCGTAAGGCGAGAAGTGTAACGCCTCGCAATGCACAAAAAATGAATAACTGGTAATGTTAAGAGACTACTGGTAATGCAGATTGTTTTTAGCTTTATAATTGATAAGAAACTATTGAAGCAGACAAACAAAAAAGGTTAGAGAGGAAACCAATCTCGTCAGGCCTGCTTGAAAGCTTACTTTCCCTCAATTCCACGTGATGCGCAGAGAAGCCTTCCATGGGTTTGCTGAGCGAAAAAAAAAAAAAAAACGATTGCTAGCTTTGATAACATCACTACTTGGCGGCAGTAAAAAAAAGTGGTGACGTCACTGTCGCCGCGTCAAGGTTGTATAAAAAATGGAAGAGAAAGGGAGAAAAAGGCAGCTTCATTTCGGAGAACACCTGCGTCCAAGGAAAAATTTGAGCAGTGGCTTAGCTCAGCTATGCAAGGATATACGTAGTGTGAGCTAAGGTTCAGCAATCCAATCCAACCCAATCCATTCCGATACGATCCGATCCGATCCCAATCCGATCCGGTTCAATCCAATCCAATCTAATCCAATCCAGTGCAGTCTAGTCCAGTCCAGTCCAGTCCAGTCCGGTCCGGTCCGGTCCAGTCCCGTCACTGCTCCTCGCGCATGCGCAGCACGGCTCACCAGGAGCCACGCGAAACGGCTATCAAGCGGATCCGGCGCAGCGTCAGACTTGGCTACTGGGCAACGGAGGCGTACAGCTAGGCACGCGCCGGCGCCAGCGCGTCTGCCGCGGCTATGACGTTACTCCTCCGGAATGCGCAGACCGGCGAATGTGCAGACCCCATTCTCTACACACCCGTACTCCAAATGGATTGGATTCCAATCCAATCCAATTTAATCCAATCCAATCCAATTCAATCCAATCCAATGCTCCTCGCGAGTCGCGCTTGCGCAGCACGGCCATTCAGGGTCCACGCGAAACTGCTAAACCTCGGTCATTGTAGCTTACGTTACAAAATTTGCTCACTGAATGCCAAGACACACGTGCTAACTGATTCGCGCCGTACACCCCAAACCCAAACGTTAAGCCCACGCAGTGCACACCAGAGAGTTGCTGTAGGTATTCTAGAAAATCCCGGGCCATCTCCACTAATGTGGATCCTGGGGAGGGGCTTAAATAAACTTTCTAGTCAGTTGGCTTAAATAACCTTTCTCCGCGCGTCACGGCATGGGATAGCTTGACGTCGCTCAGCGCTCAGGGAACCGGACACTTGCTGCGTAGTAAGAAACAAGAAGTATGCACCGAGAAGCCTAGCACATGAAAGTGCCTCCAGAATGTCGGCTCTTGACTGGTCGATCTGTGCAGTAGAGCTAGTAGTGCGAGTAGCAATCCTTTTTAAAGCATAATTCGCACGCAATACCTCTGCCTTGTGCTTTTTTTTGCGTTCTGCGTATTTGTCGGTCGGCTTGCCGTTCTTCTTGAATGGTGACCACACGGCTCGGCACTTCCAATACACTCTACATTCGACCCTTTTGTCGACGATGTATGAGTAACCATCAAGACAGAGCTGTCGATTCCCACGCGCGGTAATTGTCAATTCCATTTTTACGCCGTTCTGAATATCATTAGCTGAGGCAATTATATAGATGCCAGTATCAGAGAACTCGCCAATGCTTATCCACGTGCCAAATTTCGTGGTACCATGCTTGAATAAAACAAATAAGCTGTTTCTTACCTATTACATTACCGACTACATTACCGTTTCTTACCGTTCCTTACCGACTACATTACCGATTTCCCTATTTGCATTTCGCCTCTGACGAGTAGGTGTATCCTGATTCTGCACACCGAAAACATTCCAGGAGTGTTAAAAATTATCAGTGCTCCCAGGCTCAGTCGATGCTGCAATGTCAGCCTGGAAGTCATGATGTTTTTTTTTTTTTTTTCTCTCGTTCTATCTCAATGCTCAAAGCCAATGCGGTGAAAGTCAGCCTTGCGGAGTGGCTCGCCTGACGAGAGTCGTGTCACCGAATACTGTTGGGAGCGGACGAAACACAAAGGCCGGGAAAGGAATCCACCTCGCCCTCACATGCCTCCCGCCTTCACACCCTTCTAAGCAAACCGGGGGCTACAGGAAAGAAGGGAGAAGGAAGAGGAGAAGGAGGATAAAAGAGAAGAAAAACGAGAAGACGGCGCACGTGCGAGCCTTCTCCGTTCTCCCCTCACGTGTCTGCTGAGTGCAGGTGTGGAGGCCGATTTGCTCAGGTGTTCCTACAGGACCCATACTGCGCCCTTTCTTCTTTCGCATTTGTTCCCCGCTTTGGCTTTACGAGCGAGAAGACTGCAGCAACCACTGTCTGTGACATGCAATGTCGGGTGGATCGCTACGGGCATCCGAAGGGGGGTCGCGAGGCCATCTCCTTACACCCTTGAGATTAGGGGCCACATATCACTTTACTGGAGTTGTAAGCGCGTCACGAAAATAACTACGTATTTTTTTTTAGTAGAAGTAATACAGAAAGCTGCAGCTTCTCTAGTAGTAGTAGTAGTATGTATTGTTGAATGAGGCGGACTTAGCCTTGCATAGCTGCCGGCAATTGCTCCGCCTAATCGTCCCCAATACGATATCAGAGACACGCAAGGTCACCACACCTCACTTAGTCCTGGGGACTGCAAGAATCCCAGCAGGAGACGAGACGCCTCTCCGCACAATTTAGTGATCTCTAGGAAAATAATGACCTCCGATGTAGCATGGGGCACTCCCAGATTCTGGAGACACGGAAAAAGTTCGTCCGCTCAGGGTTGGTTTTGGAGCAGTTCATAATGTAGTGATCAATGTCACCAGTCACACTGCACGAGGGACACAAAGGGGATGAAACAATGTTGATTTTATGTAGACAAGCTGGTGTACGGGCTGAGTCAGTTCTTACTCGGTGGAGTAGACAGGCTTCGGCTCTTTTCAGGCCTTTCGTCACGACTGGTTCATGCGCTGGTCACCACAGCTGCCTAAAGTGCTCGCGAACAGTGTGTTTCTGTGTGTGCTGAAAATCGCACTGTGTTTGCACCGTCCTTGTAGATGATAAGGTGTCCTTCTCTACTCCTTATTGTCTTTATAGCCTTCTAAAGGTTTGCATTTCAGATTCCTATTTAGCATGCATTGGTTACTTCTTAATCGACCAGTTTAGGAGAAATTCACAAGGTAAAGTAAGTTTGTGCGAAGGGTGGATGTCAATTTTTTTCCTTTTATTACACCCGGCGTCCGAAGCCACTTTGTTAGCGCGTTTAACGGAGAAAATGAAGTTCATTTTCTCCGGGAAAACATTGTCGTTATATAAACAGACGAAAACTGTCGATCTTTAAAAAGTAACCACCCATAGCTCTTTAAGCTGGCTCGAAGCACATTTTAGAGATTTCTGCCACAGAATGTCAGGCTCAGACGCAATGACGAGACATTTGATGAAGTTCACGTGTTGAGAAAAAGTATAAAGCACACGATGTTCTTTTTTCGTATGTGTGCCTGAGTATTGAGATGAGTGACTTTCGACACATAATACATGGCACTGCGCATTACAACTTGAAGGATGTTCAGCATCTTGACACGCGAATTTATCGCGAGCGGTATAGCAACTGTACTCTCAAGCTGGGCGCAGCTGGGAGTTGCTGCAAATAATTCATGGACAGGAATATTTCCAAGGAGAGCGTTAGAGCGTCAATCATTGCAAAGCGCTTTCCTGATATGTACACACGCCAACGCAGACGTAACGGTAGGTCTAAGCGGCTGATAAAAGAGCTGTTAGAAGGTCGCCAGCATCCATGTTCTGAGCAGAATCATACAGCCACGTGTTAGCATTTGCACTCTTCTCAGTCTAAAAAGACGACACGAAAAATTTCTGTAGTTTGTCGTATTTTGGCGCGTCGTACTGTCGTCTTGTCGCATTCTGGTCGTGTCGTGATTCTGGTGTTCGGTCTTATGTTGTATTTCTGTCCTGATTTTGATGTTCAGTCGTGCCGAATTCCTGTCGTTTGGGGATCCTGATGTTCCATCAGCAGTCGAACATTGCTTGAATGTTATTGCCCGTTGTGAAGAGAGCGTAAATGGCAATTCTGTTGTGACTACAGGAATGTTTGTC
Source organism: Haemaphysalis longicornis (assembly GCF_048455015.1). NCBI lineage: Eukaryota > Metazoa > Arthropoda > Arachnida > Ixodida > Ixodidae > Haemaphysalis > Haemaphysalis longicornis. The sequence goes on from NW_027526460.1 coordinate 50,813,758, forward strand.
GTTGAGAAAATTGACTTTGTCGTTACGACAGAAATGGGTGAGGTAACAACAGATGGTTTTGTCGTAACAACAGGGCTTCTGTTGTCACAACAGTTTTTTGTCGTACGACAGGAATTCTTGTTAGCTTTTTCCGGTATTCCTGTTGTGATTTTAGACTGTAGGAATGATGATGATGATGACGACGACGACAATGGTGGTGGTGGCGGTAACACTCTCTGAGACGATACCGTGGTTTAGTTTTGCCACAGTGCACTCAATTGAGCAATCTTTGCAGCCAACAACGAAAAATTGGGCACATAAAATTTCGTTTAAGCCCGTCGTTCTACATGGTGCGTTTTTCGTCTGCGAATTCAGTGGAACGAACATTCACACTTGTGAAGTTCGCAATGCCTGGAAATGCCGTCTACATGGCCTGCGAATGTCGCGATTTTCGCATTTCAGAGGCACATTGTTTAGACCGAATGGAGTCTGCCACAAGCAAAGCTCGTCATGATTTTAAAAAATAGGTTTTATTATACTTTCAGGGCAAGTTGTTTCAGACAGTTTTGCAGTAAATATGAGTTTGCTTGCGGTTTCATATAGCAATCGCCAATTATTTGTATATATACGCACACATAGCAGAGAAGACAAACACAGCAAGCACCCCTCGGTTCGCTTGTTGTGAGTGCCTAGCACATTTTGGTGTACCTCGGACGGTTGGTTCTTCTTGGGATCTTCTGTACTTCTTCCCTGCTGTGATGTCCTCCACTTACGCGGACACCGACTCGTTGAAAACGGCGCGCGAAATAGTGTTGTGAACACACGTGCGTTTGTTTTGGTGCGCCCACGCTTATGCCGTGCTTATACAAAAAACGCCATCTGGTTGCTAAGCGTGCGAATGGTGATGTCGTGACGTTTCCCTAGCTGTGTTCCTATTGGTCGAAGGTCCGGCCTCTCTATGCCGAATGAGCGGCCTTCGCGGGGGATGCTGGACCGTTCCAAACATTTGGCACTTGGCCGCAGCAGCAAAATAAGGTCGTTTCGCCGCACGAGCGGCGCCGCATCTGCGAATTCGCACGGAAAATCGCACCATGTAGAACGGGCTTTAGACAGACGCGCATGCATGGCGTTTTGCATTGCTCAGGGCCACAGCGCAAATCACTCTGCTGCCATTCGACGAATTTGCTTTGTTGGTGGCATGCATCAGTCACTTGAGTGCATTGTGATGAAGCTGCACCACGGGACAGCATCAGAGTGCAGGGTAAGTGGCAACTAGAACGTCGATTTATTTTAGGACAGATTGCTTAGCTCGTGCGACAGTTGACATTTATAGCTGAAGGCCACTTGGCAGCATATATTTGGGCCCAAAGTGGTTTGACAACCAAATCTGTACGCCCGCGTGATGCATTCGACTAGGAGGTATTCAAACATAAGTTTTTGATTTTCTTTTCGTACCACCTGATCGGCTCCTCCAGTTTTCTTCTTGTGAACGAACAGACTCACGATGAAACAGCGACAAAACAAAAGCCCGCCGGAGAAATATCAGAAACCCTTTATAATCAGTATACCTGAACCCCCCCTCCCTCAAATCCAACAGAAAATGATTGATTGATTGTAGGGTTTAACGCGCCGACGCAGCGCAGGCGATGAGGCGCGCCGTAGTGGAGGGCTCCGGATTAATTTTGACCACCTGGGGATCTTTAACGTGAGCCGAAATCTCGTACACACGGGCGTTTTTGCTTTTCGCCTCCATCAGAAAAGCGGCCGCCGCGGCCGGGAATTGAACCCGCGACCTTGTGCTCAGCAGCGCAACGCCTTAGCCACTGAGCCACCGCGGCGGGTGATCCAACAGAAAATGCTTTAACAGCGAGCTCATACTTGTTTACTGTTCACATTGTTATACCCTCACATTTTCTAATTTTTTTCAGATTTAACGCTCTGAACTGTACCTCGTACTTCTCACACAGATTTTGACTTGGATTAAGAAAAGAACATGCGCATGTTAACGGTGGAGCTGTGGTTGCTGGCCGTAACGTGTGCGGCGTCATCAGGAAACATCAAGTCATAGTCACTTTTGACGTTCACCACGCGCCTGAACACTCGTTTTACGATGAGCGCCCGGTGTCGTCCAGTCTTGCGCATGAAGCTCGCCAAAAGTACAGAGAAAACAGTTCACGTGCGTCCGCGCCTCAAGGGGGGAGCACAATACAGGTCGTGCTACAGACGCCCAGTTCGCGAAGCCGGTCGCCGCCAGTTCTAGCGAGTGCTGACGCGTTCCGCTTTGGGAGAAATCTGAAAGCCTGCGGACAATATGATCCGGGCCCGGCAGTAATGCATGAGAAAGACGGCGATATGGATGGATGTGACGATGACTACCACTACCACCACCGTGAAAAGCGACGATGGAACATGTAAATAAACAATTTCAAACGTAATACAATGCGTGGGGTGTGTCCAGTGCTTACACAGAAAGAAATCCTCCAGCTTCGCTATGGTTCCAACCTTGGACGACTTGGTGCAAGCTTCGTCAATTCTTTTTTGTATGGATCCAAAACTAGCCTTCTGGCGGGTATGGATACAGATGCTGTCCCAGAATTTCTACATCTGTTCGCGAAATAAAAAAAAAACATTGCTATCTTTCATTGTTTATAATGCCAGGGTTTGTGAGAAATTTGAGCGATGGGAGCTTCTCGTGAAAGATTTTGTTCTGGGTTCAAATGAAACAGTGCACCTACTGGAAGAACTTCAGGAATTTTACAATGAAAGCACGGAACGTCAACAGCAGGTGCAACAAAGTGAATGACTTAAATAAACGCTAAGATTAAAGAAAAAAATTGCATAGATATGCTGTAACCCATCATGACGATTCAAACACAGCGACAGCTATCTATCGGACATCATCGAACCTAATGAACGTTAGCAACTCTTTTGGGGTGATACGTTGTGTTAGTAATCGCGTTGAAATTCACACTTTTTATGAATCGTAACGGAATTCACCACATGCAGCTTTACAGGGAGTACAAACTGCAAGCGCATGCATACGAGATGCCTGATCCAACTTCGTCTTTTCCCGATAGGAATGCGGGAGATTTATGAGAGCTGCATACATATTCAACGACAAGCGGGCAGCAGAGTATGAGACAGGATAGTAAAGCTCAGCTTAAGTGACTTCAAAATTAAACTGTGAACGGGGTGCTCACAACGCGTTGACGCACCGGTGCCAATCTATGACTCGCACCGTTACTACTATCGTTTCGTCGCACTAGCTCACTAAGCTTTGCGTTACGGCGTTTTTAAAGCGAAGCTTTTTACCTCTACGTCCCAAGGATTCTGTCGCGATCATTGGTGTCAACAGAAAGCTCCCGCGACCAAATAAAAGAAGTTACTGGCGCCGCCAGAAATCGAACCTGGAACGAATAGAGAAACGGAGCGAGAGCCCGTTGTCTTATCGATTAAGCTGCGAGACCACGCGGAGACGGGGGAGACAGACGGTGCACTCCCCGAGCACATCTGCGGATTTAGCCCCTGGGTTCTTGCTGAACGCCACGTGATAGCGTCACGCGACCTCTCGCGCCGCTGTGCGCTCCGCACACGGTTCATGTATTAGCCATGTGCGCACCTTTCGCGCGCGCTAGGAGTTATAAAAATTAAAAGAAGCTCACACCCACGCATGGCATCTCACTTCTCCGTCTCTGCCGGTGATCTCGTCGCCCCCGTCCTCGGCGGCGGCAGAGACGGAGGAGAAGGGAGACCGTCTAACACCGGGTTTGAGCTTCCGTTAATTTGAGCATCCTTTGATTTTATAAAGGAGTTTCCACTCATGTGATTCACCAATAGAACTCAACCAATCACCTTTCGTGAATCATGCTTTGATTTAACCCAGCAAATAATATCTCTTTGAAGTAATAAAGGTTGTGGTTATGTGCACTTCACTCTTCTCTGGTTTCACTGTTTGTGTGTGAATCCAAGTGATGTCGCATGGGTAATCGTTCTGGGTGTCTTTTACAGATTCGTTTTTCAACCACCTTCACAGAATGTATTGGTGCACTTTTTTTCTATCTGAGGAGCTTTTCTCAATAGCGACGCTCGGTTGTATACAATCTGTTAAAAAAAACGCGGTGCATAGGAGAAAACCAACGCCACCGCTAAACAACGACAAATCCCATCAAGAACACAAAGCTTCGCCGCCTGACTCGCAACTGCGCGGAAAATCGTCACAATGGCCGCAGCTGCAGCAAACGCCACCCATTGCGTTAGGCGCAGCTAAGCGTTAAGAAAAAAAAAACAACAAATAAAATCCAGAGCGGCGGTGGGCAAGGTCGCGCATTTGAGCGTTAGTTTGTGTGCTCCCGGGATTACGGAATCCATCCATAGCGGCGGGCCAAGAAGAAAGGAATCAGGCGGCTTGTGGGGCTAAAGCTGAACGGCAGCCGGCCAGCCGCTCGATCTCTCAGCGATCGAGGAATGTGTCGCCATTGTTTGTTTTCCCACCAGCCTGGGTGGCGCGCCGTTTGACGACGTCGGCCGCTTCCCCTCGATGAAAGGAAGGCCGCCGTGGCGCTTGCGCGGTATCGGCCCGGCTGCTTGCTTAGCGTCGGAGAAGAAAAGAAGCCGCGGGGTTGAGGAGGGGGAGTCGGGAGCAGGAGGGGAAGTGCGGGCGCGTCCTGTGCCTTTAAGTTCCAGCGGCTCAGGTGCGAGCTGTCGGCGCGCGAGCGCGCCATTGTGTTTGTCTAGGGCGGTTGGCTTTTGCCTGCAGGCGCCATACCGCCGCGAAGATGGCAGCCGTAAAAATGGCGGATATGTGTATACTGCAAGCCAGACCCGGTTATAGCGAACTCTAATACGCGCCACGATTAGTTCGATATATCCAATAGTTCGATATAGCTGAACCCGTCTATAACAATTTTTTTGTTACGAGTTCGCATTACACGGACCCTCGTTGCCCATCTCACATAGAGAAACTGCCACATAAAGTATGCCATTACCTTGCACAAAACAATCCATTTATTGCATGCAATAAAGATACGTTGCGCCTTAACTGCCTACTCCGCAAAAGAGCAGTGATTTTCGTTTTCACTTTCTTTTTGGCGGATACATCGTTAGCACCACTTCAAGTCCATGTCCTTCAATATCGTAGCAATAGTGGCCGACTGGATGGGCTCCGTCGTGAATCCAGTGCGTCGGAAACAGTTACGGAAGGTGTCGGGCGTCACGTCGCTTCATGCGAGTCTCAACATCTCAATCGTCGCTCCGAGATCCAATGCATTTCGGTGGCAATTGTAGGCGCGCCGAGTTCGATTTATCCGATGTGAACTTCGTTATAAGGAATATGTTTGGCATGCATTTTCGCAACGGATTTCATTTCGTTCGATATATAGCATAATTCGCTCTATCCGGGTTCGTTATAATCGGGTTTGACTGTATTGCAGCATTTCGGATCACTTTTCTGCAGAAAACAACCGTACCAAAAAAAAAATGAAAAAAAAAAAAACGAGGGCTAAGTTTAATTTGTGTTCTGTTGGCATTCTCTTAGCGGACAGCCGGATCTCAGAAGTAAATGCCCGGGTTTAGATTTGGGGCGAGTTGTGACAGGACATGTGCAAAATGTGCAAACTGCGGACATATAACGCTTTCCAACTCCTGTTTTTGACATCACCGAGTCAGGCTAAAAAAAGTTCTCTCAAGGTCTAACCAAGCAGAGCCATTGTATTATAATTTTAGAAATTCTCCACGGTAAGTCAGTGTATTTTCACAGCAAAGCTGTATACCTCTAACTCCAACGGTTTCATCTCCGTGGGCGAAAACGCCCAGGCGCCAAGGCCTAAGACGCCCAGTGCATGCGTCAGGCTAATCGGGCATACAGCATAGAATTCGTTCAAGGAAACCACAAAACAATAATCGAAACCGCATTAGTGATGATACTAAGGCTCCTGTGAACAACGGGACCCCCCCCCCCTGTGTTCCTTATAAAGATTATGTTTGCAGATTATCTTTTAAGGCTAGGCAGGACTAGCGACGCTTAATATAGCACTTCTTACGTAAGACGCCGAGCGCATGCCAGATAAGGCTAGGCAGAGTCCAGCATTTGCCGCATCTTTGGACACACTTCTGCTGCTGAAATGCTGTTACACGCGTTACCTTTGGCTCGCATTGGGAACGACGTCAGTCGCGCGCAGCCGTAGATCGGAAAGGACAAGCTAAGCCTACCAGAGTTGACCGACTAAAACGCATAAACAACAAAATGGCAGCGTCCATGAAACGTCGCAGTGTAAACGAAGGTCACGTAATGCGAACTGACCAATGGCGGCGGCACGGAATAATAGGAGAAAACAGTGCCGATGCTGTGCACCCTTATCTAGTGACACTAGCTGAGCGCAAGCGACAAGCCCGCGAGACGACGAGAAACATTTCATACCCTCCTCCATCACCATTTGTGGTTGTTTACAACAGCTTTTCTGGGCATCCAGTTTCGCAGGGCGAGATGGTGACCAATTTTTGTTGACAGAGCACTCATTCATACCGGGCCGTTTCCCGCGAGGGACAGGAACCCCCATATGAAGCAACCGTTTGATGGAGGCGAACAGTGAAAACGTCGGTGTGTTCGAAATTTCGGCGCACGTTAAAGATCCCCGGGTGGTCAAAATTAATCCGGAGCCCTCCACTACGGCGCCCCTCA